>NC_089261.1:37860270-38169236 GCF_963930625.1 Muntiacus reevesi | reverse complement strand
TATTAGAAAAAATTAGTAACAGTCAAATATGTTCCTAAGATATAATAATGATCTTTAGCTAACTTTAAATCAAATTTTCCCTGTATAAATAATGCTGAGGTCAATTTCCTATTTTTTAATCCCCTGCCTAAATGTGATTTGGATGTCCCAGGATTCTAAGAAAAAAAACTAAGTCCTCCTCCAAAATACGTTTATACTCTTCCCCAACTGATTTTCTTTCCTACTGTTTTGTTTTCAAAAGATCATTCACAAAACCAAAAATCTCACTTTGCACAAGCACTCATCTTACAAGGAGAATAATCTAATCATTCTTTCAGAGGAGTTACCATCTTTAAATTTAAATTTATATCTATATTCTAACATGATTGTTTTTAATAAGTGTGAGCTCTGAGGACAGAAGCTTTAGCTTCTTTTATATACTTCTAAGTAGCTATTTCAAACTTGTCCATAGAGCAGATAATCAATACATGTGAATTTGAATAATATGTTAGGAATGAGATAGGGACAAGAAGCAGAGGTTAATTGTAAAGGTCATCTGATTTCAGATTTATAAAAAGAATTCATTGAGTCTTTTGGGTTTCACCTCTTTCACTATGATTGAAATGCCAAGTACAAACTAAACAGTCTGCTAACAATCTAAAAAGAAAATATATTACCATGATTGTACAGGGAAACTGGAAGCGATTTTCTCTTGGGTTGGAGGTTTAAACAAACAGGAAGCCCTGTTTAGGATTTGTCTTCATCATCTTTCATCACAAGTCAGCCTGACTTCCTGATGAAGAAATGTGGAACTGCTTTCAGATATTCAACCAAAGGGGACAGAAATGCCAATCCAACAATCTTCAATTTTAAATTCGAAGTGGCTGTTTTCAGACACCCCATCTGTATTAGACACTAACTCTCCAAGTAAATCATCGTCTCTCTTTTTTTAAGCTTTATATTTTGTATTGAGGAGTAGATGATTAACATATTCATATTCAAAGAAACACCTTATTTCCACCATCAAACATCAAAAAGGAATGAGAAACAAACTATATACTAGAGAATAATAATAATCACAAACCTCTTAAAGTGTTTGCTTCTCAGCATTAGGACAATACGTTTTCTGTAACTACCTGGGAAAAAAAATTATTTATGAAATGAAACAGAAACTTTCTACTAAAATCTTAGTTACTTCAGGATGGAAAAATAACATTTTATAATTTATCTCTAATCCATGTATTTAAAATTTTACATACATCTACTTTTTGAAGTTAGCGATTCTTTCTTAAACTTAAAATTTCATGAAACTATTGACTGAACTGCCATTACTAAAATAATAGAGTCAAAATGACTAAGTGAACAACAATAACTAAAATAAAAGATATTACCAGTTTTCAGGGAAAAGTACAACTTAAGGGTTTTTAATTCAAATAATGTTTTTTACAAAAATAATTCTCTTACATGAAGAAGCTAATGTCAAAATTTTAATATGAACTTCCCGGGTATACAAACTACAAAAGAATGACTAATATTTTATCTAATATAAAGTGGAAAATACAAAATCAGGACTCTTAATACTCTAAAAATTATAATGAGTTACCAATTCACATAGTAGATTTTTATCTGCTAGGACTAGATATACCATTATTTCACTTGATGAATTGGTAAGACCTATTACCAATTAGCAATATCATCAATTAATATTAGTCTCACTAATATTTCCAAACATGATTTATTCCAAGGTTCCATTCTTATAATATCCTTGAAAATGCTAGTTTAATATAAGAAAGGAAGAACTATTGTAATACAAAGAGAAAAAAACAAGCATATATTTATTTAATATTATTTGAACCAGACTAACAACAATATCTGAAATTTAAATATATCCTGAATCAATTAAATTCTAGAAGTCACTGATTAATGATGAAGCCCAGACGACAATGCAGGCAACCGCCACCTCCCAAACATTCCAGATGTTTCCTGAAGCCACGATTCTCTCCCCACTTATCAAGCCTGTGACAACCACCACAGTTTTTTGTATTGCCTTTCAAATTGCATACTTCACATTCATTTTTAAAAAACGAAGCAAAGTAGATGAAAATAAATTCAAACGAAGACACACAGTATGTCTAGATGAAAATAAAATGTGCATTTGTTGAGAAACACATGAATGAATTTCCTTACAATGATGCGACCCCTCCAAAAAAAATCACAGGAGTCATCACCCTGGGTGGTAGAGTGCTGAGTTTCCCACAGGAAGCAGTTCAGGTAATTGCTTGTTTGTGTTTGTACTGAGATGCATGCCATCATGTGCCTACGGGCTTCTTCTAGAAGAAATTCTGCCGCATGGCTCATTTTCTTTCAGGTATTTCATAGCCAATTGTCTCTTGTGTTTAGAAAGTCCTTCATCTTCATAAGCATCCTGGAAAAGAAATGACTAAATGGGAAATACATGTTGTCGGCAAACAAGCTATGTTAAAACATAAAGAAAGTCTACAAATAATGTAAAGATATGAATTCAAAGTTAGGAAAACAGTCGCTGCTGGAGTAACACCACAGATCAGAGAAGGATTGAGTTATCCAGCCAGTTTGGTTGTTTGGAAGGAATTCCAACGTTGAGGCCACAGTCAGGCAGCCCCATGAAAGGAAGTATGGGTTAGCACATCACTGTCTTCATCCCCCCAGGCCCCAGTGAGGTCAGTGTTAAAAGTTCAACGCACATTAATAACTCTGGCTTGGGTACACTGCACCAAGCACTGAGCTACACGGTGGGAGACAAATGAATGTGCTCTGGTTCCAGCGGTCACAGACTTCAGTCCAGCAGGGGAAAGAGACCCATGAACAGATCATTCCAAAGTAAGGGAGGACATAATGGCAGTCATTTCCAGTGTGTGGGGGCATCTGTGCAAAAGGCAGGCACTTGGTCCAGTATGAAGAAGGGAAAGGCTGTTCAGGGAGGCTTCCTGGAGGAGACAATCCCTAGACTGAGCTTTGAAAGATGGGCTGGAGACGTGCAGTCAGCAAGGTGAAGAAGAGCAGGGGAACATCACAAGTCACAAAGAGTGTGGAAAAAGATACATACTTTCTCAGGAGGGTGGGATGTGCAGGCAACTGCAAACCCGGGGACCAGGGTATAAATTTAAATACTAGCAAGTATACATTTTAAAAGTTAAAGTTGAAGAGGGTGTAAAGACCCAGGCCTCAGAGAACATGTGACCCACACTGAGGAGCTTTGATATTGTCCAGTGGGTATTGGGAAGATGAAGCTCTAATACTTGGGCCAGCTGATGTGGAGAGTCAGCTCACTGGAAAAGACTGCGATGCTAGGAAAGATTGAAGGGAGGAGAGGAGAAGGGGACAACAGAGGATGAGATGATTGGATGGCCTCATTGACTCAACGGACATGAATTTGAGCAAGTTCTGGGAGATGGCGAAGGACAGGGAAGCCTGGCATGCTGCAGTCCATGGGGTCACAAAGAGTCGGACACAATTTAGCGACTGAACAACAATTGGGAAGAACCTGGAAAATAAAACTCCTCCAGTCCCTTCATTGTCTCTCCCCTGTCACCAGCACACAGGACAGTCTTCAATCCATCACCTAAGAAAGTGTGGGCAGGAGGGGAGGGGAGGAGAGGTACCAGTTTGTTCTTTCTCTTCCTGCCGCCATCTCTCAATAATGTTAACTCTTCCCTTTGTACCTCACTGGATTGAAGGGTAATGGGGACACAGATTAAAAATTAATGAGCATCAAAAACAAGCAATATTAGAAGAAATATTAATTCTAATACAATACAAGGAGAAAATATATTAAAAGCTAGAAACCAGAGGAAAAAATGATTAAACAAGAATATATAGGAGCAGGCATGTGTCAAAATGTGCAGGTAATGAGATGATGAATATTCAGGAACACATAGATGAACATTGAAATTATGGTAAGAGAGTTTGTTCCACACATAAAATAACATTTTCATGCTTAAATAAGTGATTTATGTACATATTGTAGGAGGTGTAATTATTATGAAATCTATTCCAAAATCATCACGTGAAACCAGCCCACTATTTTATAGGCTATGCTCTATAGCCATGTATAAAAAAATAAATTAACCAGAAAAGGAGAAACAAGTGCACTTGGGAAAGTTGAGTGACAGGCTGATCTGAGAAAAAGAAAAACATAAGAAGAAGGATGACTGAACACAAGAGTAGAAACACAAACTCCAGCTACAATACTCAAGCGTCTCCAGTGAATGTGTCATTGGGCTACTCAGGGTGCCCTGCTAAGGGTCTTAATTGCATCTCATTAAATCTTCAAACAGCCTTACTGCTATTTTGCCCCATTTTATGAATGAGGAGACTGAGGCTCAGAAAGGCTGAGTCACTAAATGAAAGTCGTTCTGGAAATAAATGGCAGGACTGAAGTTAGAAACCAGGGGTCAGAATGCAGGCCCCCTAAGTGGAAAGGGGTTGCTCTGCCAAGGAGAAAAACTCCAGGTAGAAACCATGGAGTCATGGAAGCAATTGACCCCAAATCATAACCCCCAAAAGGCTTCCCTAAACATGCTATGAAAAAGAAAAGTGCTGGTTTTAATTCTTTTCAGAATATCTACGATAAAAACATTGACATCTGTGCTGTTTTCCACCATTCTCCAAACCTACGTACTACCATCAGCTATGAAGTGTAAATAACTTGTTACTAGTAACAAACCATCTTGGTTTGTATACAAAAATTCCACAGGGGGGAAAAAATTTTGCATATCTAGAAAGAAGTTATACACTTTTTTTCTTTATGTTCATAGACATATTCTCTCATCTGAAAAAAAATGGCATGCATGTGAAATCTGGTACAAAAGAAAAGAATTTGCCTAAAGTTATGACAGAGCAAGTGGAAAAATCACTTTGGAGAAGATCTCTAGTCAGTAAAATAAATACCTAATTAGCTTTATCTGCAATTAGTTAAATAGAGAGAATAACCAATTACCCTGACCAGGAGTTTATTTATTTAATACTCTTCATTCAACGCTGATAATCTCTACAGTTTCATGTTTCTGAATGTTAATCATATTTGAGCAGAGTTCATCTGGTCTGATTTCTCTATAAAAGAACAATGTCATAAATAGTGCTATATTACACCAACTATAGTTTATTTCAAAAGTGCAATAATGTTGACCTTAAGAAAAGTTCCTAAATTATCATTTTTACACTTCTAATGTCTATAACTGAACTGAACTGAACTGAACTGAATGTCTATAACAGTTAGAAGTGGACATGGAACAACAGACTGGTTCTGAGTGGGAAAACAAGTACGTCAAGGCTATATATTGTCACCCTGCTTATTTAACTTACATGCAGAGTACATCATGAAAAATGCTGGGCTGGAGGAAGCACAAGCTGGAATCGAGATTACTGGGAAAAATATCAATAACCTCAGATATGCAGATGATACCACACTTATGGCAGAAAGTGAAGAAGAACTAAAGAGCCTCTTGATGAAAGTGAAAAAGAAGAGTGAAAAAGTTGGCTTAAAGCTCAACATTCAGAAAACTAAGATCATAGCATCTGGTCCCATTACTTCATGGCAAATAGATGGGAAAACAGTGGAAACAGTGGCTGACTTTATTTTTTTGGGCTCCAAAATCACTGCAGATGGTGACTGTAGCCATGAAACTAAAACTCCTTGGAAGGAAAGCTATGACCAACCTAGACAGCATATTAAAAAGCAGAGATATTACTTTGCCAACAAAGGTCTGTCTAGTCAAGGCTATGGTTTTTTCAGTAACCTTGTATGGATGTAAGAGTTGAACTATAAAGAAAGCTGAGCGCTGAAAAATTGATGCTTTTGAACAGTGGTGTTGGAGGAGACTCTTGAGAGTCCCTTGGACTGCAAGGAGATCCAACCAGTCCATTCTAAAGGAGATCAGTCCTGGGTGTTCATTGGAAGGACTGATGTTGAAGCTGAAACTACAATACTTTGGCCACCTGATGTGAAGAGCTGACTCATTTGAAAAGACCCTGATGCTGGGAAAGATTGAGGGCAGTAGGAGAAGGCGACGACAGAAGATGAGATGGCTGGATGGCATCACTGACTCAATGGACATGGATTTGGGTGGACTCTGGGAGTTGGTGATGGACAGGGAGGGCTGGCGTGCTGAGGTTCATGGGGTCACAAAGACTCGGACACAACTGAGCGACTGAACTGAACTGAATGTCTATAATAGCAAGGAGATCAAACTAGTCAATCCTAAAGGAAATCAACACTGACTATTCATTGGAAGGACTGATGCTGAAGCTGAAGCTGCAATACACTGGCCACCTGATGCAAAGAACCAACTCATTGGAAAGGACCCTGATGCTAGGAAAGATTGAGGGCAAGAGGAGAAGAGGGCAACAGAGGATGAGATGGTTGGATGGCATCACTGATTCAGTGGACATTAGTTTGAGCAAACTCAGGAAGATAGTGAAGGACAGGGAAGCCTGGCATGCTACAATTCATGGGGTCACAAGGATTCAGGCACAACTTAGTGATGAAGAAGAACAGCAACAATGTCTGTATTAATTCTTTTAATGATAGTAATCCTTTTAATGAATAATACCTTTATTATCACTGTTAGTACTTATTGGTGGCTGATGATATCATTAAATGATTAATGGATACTTATATTCCAAACTTCTTAAGATTCATTCAAGTCTGTCAAATACCTAATAGGTTCAAGAGAGGGTGTTTAAGTTCAGCCTCAAGTGGCTAAACTGCACAGAATGTCCTCCTCACCTTACATGGGTGCCAAAGAAAATTGAGTATTTAGATGATATAATGTTTAAACAACACTACCTCCTCAAATCTTTTCAAACAAAGATATTCCTGAACAAAGATATCCAACTGAACTGGAAATCAAGGACATTACCATGTAGTCAGCACTTCTTTTAATCTAACAACTTCCATAATCACAGCATTAATATTTAAATAAACTTGTAGGCTAATCTTTCACAATACCTCTCCCATGGATAACCTTTGTTCTCTTTTCGGTGTATCTCAACCATATTAAGAAATCCAGCCCACATAATAAGATTTCTATTTCTAAAACAGTGGTGAATATGACACCTGATATTTTTACTTTCTATTTCTAAATGCAGCAAACTTCTAAGTGTTCCCGTGGAGGAAGAAAACCCACGACAGAAATTATTTGCTTTTTTTAATTTCAAATTTCAAGTCATCTTTTCCACAATGAAAACAAGTCCACTTGTTGACATGCTCTACTGTCACTGAAATGACACAATCATTTCAACCCCCTGAATTTAAAACTGACATGTCTTTTTCTTCTTCCAGAAAAGAAAGAACCACCCTATGATTCAAACTTCCCACAGTTGCTTTTAAAGTGCTGGAACTTAAAAAGTTCTCCTCTATTTTTATCAGAAATCACCCTTCCTACACAAACACTGTGGCTAGCTCCGAGTGGCTGGCGAGTTGAGTTCTTTGCCTTCTGCCCACCTCTCCTCCATAGCCCTGTTCTTTCCAGGAGTACAAGTGGGCAACCACATTTGAGGATTGCCTATCTTGTTCCGCTGCCCCCTCCAAACACTGGTTCCCTTCCCCTTTCCATCTGTGATTTCCCTCACGTGGCTAAACCACACAGAACTCTGTCCTCCTCACCTTACATGGGTGCCATAGAAAATTGAGTCTTTAGAGGATATAATGTCTAAACAACATTACCTCCTCAGATCTTTCCAAACAAAGATGTTCTTGACTGCTTTTATTTTTTAAAGATTTTTTTAATTTATATGGAGTATTTGTTTTTAAAGTCTTTACTGAATTTCCTATAACACTGCTTCTGCTTTTACAGTTTGTTTTTTCAGCCACGAGGCGTATGGGATCTTAGCTTCCCAACCAGGGATTAAACTCGCACCCCCTGCATTGGAAGGCAAAGTCTTCATCACTGGGCTGCCAGGGAAGTCACTGAATTGTTTCTGAAGTCACTAAGTGTCCACCTACAAAAACTTGATTAGGCCACTGTCATTACTAAATTATATATTTACTCAGTACTTACTGAGCATCTATATTATGCTAGTCACTTTACTAGGCCCTGTGGTAGAAAACTTACGAAATGAGAGCTTGACTGTCCTCTGGGGACTCATAGAGTCCAGAGGAGGTGGATGCAAACCTACACAGACCTACATAGACAAGGAAATACTCCTGGAGCACCGACCAGAGGGAAAACAAAAGGCAGAGGGAATGGTGAAGGGGCCGGAAAAGACTAGGAGTTGTTGACGTCATCAAGGAAAGGTTTCATTGATACTTGGAGATCCAGCTAACTGAAAGATCAACAAGCACTGAATGAAGTAAAGCGAGACCACAGTTTCAAACAACCAGAATACAAATTGGCATTCTTTTTTTTTTTTTTTTTAATAACAATACCTGAGTGTTTACAGCTTGGAGGGAAATCCCTGAGAAATATAATAAAGATTTGTATACATCAGGCTTTAAAAAATATTCATTGACAGACATCAACTATGTGTCCCCAGGGACCTGGATGAGACTGGAACTTCTTTCTAGCTTATTTCCACTCATTGTAACAATCTACACTCTCCCTTCTTTTGGCTCAAATTTAATTAAGCCATGAGGAGATCTTTAATATATTCTCTCTTTTTTAAAATTTTTATTGACTTATAAAAACATTGATTTACAATGATGTGCTTATTTCAGGCGTACAGTAAAGTGGGTCAGTTATACATACACAGATATCCACTCTTTTTTAGATTCTTTTCCCTTACAGGCCGTTACAGCATATAGAGTAGAGTTCCCTGTGCTAGACAGCATGTTCTAATTAGTTACCTATTTTGTATATAGTAACGTATAATCTCCCAATTTACCCCCTTATCCCTTGGTAACCATAAACTTGTTCTCTGTATCAATGACTTAACTTCTCTAACCATGACTTTACTTCTGTTTTGTAAATAAGTTCATTTGTATCCCCCTCTTTTTTTTAGATTTCATATAGAAGAGATATCATATGATATTTGTCTTTTTCTGTCTGACTTACTTCACTCAGTATGAGAATCTCTAAATCCATCTATGTTGCTGCACATGGCAATATTTTGTTCTTTTTATGGCTTAGTAATATTCTACTATATATATGTACCACATCTTCTTTATCCATTCCTCTGTTGATGAACATTTATGTTGCTTCCATGTCCTGGCTATTGTAAATAGTGCTGTAATGAATATGGGGGTGCACGTATCTTTTCAAATTATAGACATTTCTCCAAAGAAAACATACAGATGGCTAATAAGCACATGAAAAGATGCTCACATTACTAATCATTATGTAAATGCAAATCAAGACTACAATGAGAAGTCACACCAGTCAGAAAGCCCATCATCAAAAAAATCTCCAAACAATAAATACTGAAGAGGGTACGGAGAAAAAGAAAACCTCCTACACTGGTGGTAGGGATGTAAATTAGTATAGCCACTATGCAGAATAGTATGGAGATTCCTTACAAATCTAAAAATAGAGCTAGCATATGACCCAGCAATCCCTCTCCTAGGCATATACTCAGAAAAGGCCTTCACCTAATTCTTACAAAGTTCTACCACATTCAACCTTCATTCAACAAACATTTACGAGTACCCAACTCCAGTATTCTTGCCTGGAAAACTCCATGGACAGAGGAGCCTGGCAGGCTACAGTTCACTGGGGCCAAAAAGAGCTGAACACGACTGGGCAAGTGAGCGCACACACACACTATAGGCAAGTCTCTGGGCTAACAGAAATAGAGAGCGACAAAATACAGCCATTCGCTTTAAAGAATGCACTTCTAACAAGTAAAACGAGTGAAACGAGAGAGGCACTAAAGGGGGGAAAGGTGCTGTGGACAAACGAGGGAGAGAGCATTTAAATGGAGGAGGGGGAGAGGGAAATAGTTCAGGGAGACGTCACAAGAAGGTGACCTCTGAGGAGCATCTGGAAGAATGCTTGCCCTTTTCCTACGGAACAGTAACCAAATTTCTTGGAATGAAGGCAAGAGCCAGAGTTCACAGAGTCAAATTCAAAAGAGTTAAATATGTCCTATAAAGGGATTCATACTTTAACCTCTAGGCATGAGGTGGAATATTAAGCTACTGAAGAAGGTTAAACAAAATGAATGTATATACATATGTATATTCCATTTATTTATATACATGTAGTAAACAGATGGATATTTATGTTATCTCTGTTTAATATTATGTTAGTGCTATAATTAATGTTGAATTAATTACATATATACATAAGTACTCTGGCAAATCAGTGCAAGACGGATGGGAGAAATCAAGCTAAAAGCAGGAAGATGAATTAGGAGACTACTCCAGTATTTCAAGTAAGAGATCTGGGGGACTTGAACTTAGAGAAAATTGAAATTGAAAGAAAGGGATTTTAAAAATGCATCAAATGTTTAACTGATAAATCTTGATTATCAATTGCATGTGGGCCTTCTTGCTCCCAAGAAGAACTTGGGAGGCTCTCTAGATTTCTGATTTAGAGAAGGACATACAGAATTGCCAGTTAGGTATATATTAAGCATAACAAAGGTATTATATTTGAGGTGGAAGAAAATGAGTTGATTAAAGCTTGTTAACTATGAGGTATCCATGGGTAGTTCAGATGGATTCATTCAAAAGATACCTGAAAAATTGTATGGTGATATTCTATTTCCCACACAAAAGTACATGGGGAAGTGGAGAAAAGAATACAGAATGGTTATGGCTTATACTGAAAATTTAACAGAAACACAGCTGGAAAATCTCCAAATACTTGGAATTACACAACACACTCCTAAATAGTACAGACATCAAGGAAGAAATATCAAGAAAATTTAAAAATATTTTTAACTAAATGAAAATACAACTTATCAAAACGTGGGATACTGTTAAAACAGTACTTAGAAGGAAACTGAAGAAAAGAATAAAGATCTAAAATCCATAAACTGAGCTTCAACTTGAGGAAACAAGAAAAAATAAAGCAAATTAAATCTATATTAAGCAGAAAAAAATGAAACAATAAAAATTAGAGCTGAAATGAATGAAAATGAAAATAGGAAATCAACAGAGAAAATTAGTGAAACTAAAATCTGGTTCTTTGAAAAGACAAAATTGATAAGCCTCTAATTAGAATAACTAAGAAAAAAGAGAGAAAACAAAAATTATTAATACCAAAAATGAAAGGGTACAGATCCTATGGATATTAAAAGGCTAGTAAATAAATACCATGAACAACTCTATGCCTATAAATTTGGTAACCTAGTTGAAGCGAATTAATTTCTTAAAAGGCACAATCTGCCATACTTACATAAGAAGAAATAGACAATCTGAATAGGCCTATAGCTATTAAAAAAATTGAATCAATAATTAATAACCTTACAAAAAAAGAAAGCACCAGGCCCAAATACTGTACTCCAATATCAAATGGCAGATTTCAACAATGCAAAAACACAACATCAACAACACATCTGGTCCAGGAACTGCTATCGAATATACAGAGCAGCGGTGGTTTGAGAAGTTTTGCACGGGAGACAAGACCCTTGAAGATGAGGAGCGCAGTAGTGGGCCACTGGAAGTTGAGAACAATCAATTGAGAAGATCGTCGAAGCTGATCCTCTTAAAACTACAGGAGAAGTTGCCGAGTAAAACTTAACGTCGACCATTCTATGGTCATTCGGCAGTTGAAGTAAACTAGAAAGGTGAAAAAGCTTGGTAAGTCGGTGCCTTATGAGCTGACCAAAAAAAAAAAAAAATCTCCATTTTAAAGTGTCTTCTCTTATTCTACACAACAATGAACCATTTCTCAATCAGATTATGATGTGCGACAAAAAGTGGATTTTATATGACAACTGGTGACACAGTTGGACTGTGAATAAGCTACAAAGCACTTCCCAACACCACACTTGCATGAAAAACAGGTTATGGTCACTGTTTGGTGGTCTGCTGCCTGTCTGACCCACTATAGCTTTCTGAATCCGAGAGAAACCATTACATCTGAGAAGTATGCTCAGCAAATCAATGAGATGCACCAAAACCTGCAATGACTGCAGCTGGCATTGGTCAACAGAAAGGGCCCAATACTTCACCATGACAAATGTCTAAGCACACATCACACAACTAGCATTTAAAAAGTTGAACAAATTGGACAATGGAGTTTTGCCTCATCTGCCATATTCACCTGACCTCTCACCAATGGACTACCACTTCTTCAAGCATCTTGACAACTTTTTGCACAGAAAACACTTCCATAAACAGCAAGAGGCAGAAAACGCTTTCCAAGAGATTATTGAATCCCGAAGCACAAATTTTTATGCTACAGGAATAAACAAACTTACTTCTCTTTCGCAAAAATGTGTTAATTGTAATGGTTCCTATTTACTCAAGAAAGATGTATTTGAGCCTAGTTACAATGATTTAAAATTCACCATCAGAAGCCACAATTACATTTGCACCAACATACCAGTACTCTCGGAGAAGGCAATGGCACCCCACTCCAGTACTCTTGCCTGGAAAATCCCATGGATGGAGGAGCCTGGTAGGTTTCGGTCCATGGGGTCGCTAAGAGTCAGACACGGCTGAGCGACTTCACTTTCACTTCTCACTTTCAAGCATTGGAGAAGGAAATGGCAACCCACTCCAGTGTTCTTGCCTGGAGGATCCCAGGGACGGGGGAGCCTGGTGGGCTGCCGTCTATAGGGTCGCACAGAGTCGGACACGACTGAAGTGACTTAGCAGCAGCAGCAGCAGCAACCAGTACTCTATAATCTCTCCCAGGAAACATAAGCAAAGGGAATAGTTCCTAACTCATTTTATGAGGTCAGCATTACATTAATACCCAAAACAGACCAAGACATTGCAAGAAAATCACAGATCAATATCTCTTTTGAATATGGATACAAAACTCCTCATCAAATACTAGCAAATTGAATTTAATAATGTATAAAAAGAACTACACATTGTGACCAACTGCGATTAATCCCAGGTATGCAAAGCTGGTACAACATCCAAAAACCAGTTAATATAAGCAATCACATCAACAAGCTAAAAAAAGCAAGATCACATAATCATATTAACAGATAGTGCAGTTGACAAAATTCAACACCCATTCACGATAAAATCTTCAGTACACTATGGATAGAAGTGAATGTCCTCCAGCCTTCAGGATGGAAGAAAATAATAGCAAATGAAGCAACTGGCAAAGAATTAATCTCAAAAATATACAAGCAGCTCCTGCAGCTCAATTCCGGAAAAATAAATGACCCAATCAAAAAATGGGGCAAAGAACTAAACAGATATTTCTGCAAAGAAGACATACAGATGGCTAACAAACACATGAAAAGATGCTCAACATCACTCAGTATCAGAGGAATACAAATCAAAACCACAATGAAGTACCATCTCGCAACGATCAGAATGGTTGCTATCCAAAAATCTACAAACAATAAATGCTAGAGAAGGAGAGGAGAAAAGGGAACTCTCTTACACTGTTAGTGGGAAAGCAAACTAGTACAGCCACTATGGAGAACAGTGTGGAGATTCCTTTAAAAACTGGACATAGAACTGCCATATGACCCAGCAATGTCAGTGTATGGCAAAAGCCACTACAATGTTGTAAAGTAATTAGCCTCTAATTAAAATAAATAAATTTTTAAAAGAAAAATAAAGAAGTGAATGTCCTCAAGTTGATATAAAGAACATCTACAAAAAACCTACAGCTAGCATCATATTTAACAGGGAAACTGGAAGCTTCCCACTATGATCAGAAATAAGTCATGGAAGACCCTTCTTGCCACTCCTTTCATCTTTATACTGGAAGTTAGAGCTAATGAAATAAGACAAGAAGAGGAAATAAAAAACTTGGAAGAAAGAAATTAATTGTCTTTGTCCTCAGATGACATGACTATTAATGTAGAAAGTCTGAAAGAATTGACAGAAAAATTCTTGGAACAAAGAAGAAACTATAGAAAGGTTGAAGGACATAAAGTTAATACACTAAAGTCAATCACTTTCTTGTATAATAGCAGTAAACAATGGGATTTCAAATTTAAAATAAAATTCCATTTACCAGCCCCCTTAGAAAATGAAGTGCTTAGGTATAAACCTAACAAAATATGTACAAGATCTAAACACTTAAAGGGTAAAAAGTACTATATTGTCCCATAGACAGCTTCCTTATACATGGCTTTCTGCCAAGTTGAGAATCTTTTTGGCTTTAAGAACCAAGTACTAGAGCGTCTTCTTCAGGGTTTTAGTCCATGTAATAAACCAGCTCATTCATATGTATTAATTAATCAGATTCAGTACTTATGTTTAGAAACTACTGTGCTGGAAACTGGGGACAAAAAAGACAGTAAGAGACAGTTCTGGCTCATTTGATTAAAGGACCAAAGAGGGGAAGGGAGAGTGAGGTGAAGTCAAACAGCAAAAAAGTTTACAGAATGACATTTGGGCTTATATTCCCCAGGTCTGACATGCCTTATATTTTATTTGTCTCTTGGAAATATAGAATTAGAAAAGCCACCAAGACCAGTTAACAATTACTTAGAGGTTTCCCATATGAGGCACTGTTAGCCAGATCAAACACTAGACACCCAAGCCCAAGAACCACCTCTCTAATGCAGTTTCTCCCAAAAGTTTCTACCTAAAAAGAGCAAATGTATCTATACCATAAGGTATAGGACATCAAACCAAGGATCTCTAAGACAGGAAAAGTACTTTTCTTCCCAGCAGAAGCACACTTTCAAAGGATTAAGCACACACTTCAAAGAGTGTTTACTCTTCTATGTCTTGGACGCCTTGGTCTAGTAGCCAGTACTAACACTTCATTAGCACTTCATTAGCCAGGGCTCAAGAATGCTGGAAAAGAGTCCTGGACCTCGGAAGCATCCCCAGACTAAAACTAAGAGGATTCTTCCATTTTTCTTACCACTTTTATAAATGCTCCAAAGGTCATTTGTGACCCCCAAATAATACACACCTGAGTTCTAGAGCTGGTGTCAGCTAGAAAAATATAGCAAGGTAAGACAAATTTTAATATCCAGATATCACATATCCAAATCTTTGAAAATATGTGAAAATAGACATCAGGCCTAGGACCACGTTGGCTACATGTGAATCCAAAATCCTTAACTAACAATGAAACTTTGCATTCCACTTAAGATTTTTACAATAACTTCTTGGTCTTTTCTTTCTACTAGAATTCCTATAGCTTGTACACCACTTAATCCAACAGTTCATAGTACACCTTCAACATTGCAGGCACTGAAATTCCAGTACAACAGTTCAAAACATTCTTTCTTCATGAAAAGCAATATGATCTCACTGAAGATGCTGTTATTAGCACAGGTTATCTGTTTCCATGGGTTTCTGCAGGAGAACCAAACCTCCTTTATAAATTTTTCCTGATGCACATAGTACCTATTAGACTGAACAAACACACCAGCCTAAAATGTTAATATAAATGTATAGCTGCCAGATAACTAAGATTTTAAGAAACTTCATGTTATTGAAATGTTAAAGGAAGGTCAAGAATTCTAACTTGTTAAGGGTTATAAAAAAAAGAACAAGACCTCTTGATGCCGTTTTGTTCCAGAGTACAGTACAACAGTTACTTTCTTTAAGTAGTTAAAAAGAAAACTAGAAATATATGATGAAAATTGAATTCTTCATATTCCTTTAAAATAATGAAAATATCTGATAAAGCTGTTAGTGCACTTAAAATCTCATGACCTGGTTGAAGGATCAAATTTCCCATAGACTATCAAGCAGTGATTCCACTTGGAAATTCCAACTAATAAAGAATGAAAGGAAAAACTTTACTTGATATGCTATGTTGTGAAAACACATTGGTAAAAGTAATGTCATGGTTGCAATTCTAGGCCAGTTGTATAATCTAAGAGGAGTAGCAGAAAAATTTACTGACTATGCAAATTCTAGTTTGTTGTTAAGAATAAGATGAATGATTTAATGAAAGTAATAAAGTAAAAATAGTATTCAAAAGGGGATACAATGAAAACTGATAGCTTCTCCCACTCTTAATGTCACTTACCACCATCAACAATTTCTTCGTCAAATGTTCCATCAAAAATCTGTACATAGTTTTATTCAAATGGACATATATTATTTACATTATTCTGAATCTTCCTTTTTTATCTAATAATATATTTGAAGCTCTTTCCATATCTGCATAAAGATAGCTATACATTCCCTTTTAATGTCTACATAATATTCCAGTGGCGTTTAACTTTACTTTGGGTTATTTCCAGTTTAGCAACCAAGATGTGAAATCTCTTTTTCAGGATCTTGTTTCAAAGTGTGGTAGCTTTGCAAAAATAAAACGGTAGCATTTCTCTACTCAGTTCCAAACAGTGTATAGGGAGCTTTGATATCATTTCTCAAGATCAACTGATTCTCCCAGAATGCTTTCATTGAGTTTGCCAAACTTTCACCCAACCCATGGTGGTGACTCATAGACAAGTGTGGTTCAACATGAATGTTAGATGACACTTTCCCTTATGTTAATAATTCAAATGAAAGTGAAACAGCAAAGACGTGCATCTGGGAACTTCACTCCTTTGTCAAGGACTTGAGCAACTTATTTGTTGAACCAGGTAACAGATTCAAACACTAGAAAAATACATGCTCAATTTTTTGTGCTAGAGAGGTAACACTTAATGTTAATCAGCATGATTAAAATGTTTTCCATCATTTTAGGACTAAATAATAAATAAGGCTATAAATCAAGGGCTGATCTGTAGCATTTGCAGATTTTCATGGTATAATTACTCCCACCATGGCTAATTTCAAACCATCATACCTGTGATATCTCTGGCCACAGGGTTGGGAAGAAATACACAGTAGGACACTTATATAGTCCTCTCACCAACCAGCTACAATCAATGTAAACAACCTTATGAACAAAGACAATAGTAAATTATAGTAATTAAGGAGTGACAAATTTGGGGTACTTATCACTTTTTAAATACAATGTATTGTACATTTATAATTTAATATTTAATAGTGGCTATGTATAACAATCGACTTGCAAAATTTCAAAAATTTACTAATTGTCTCTAGAGAGCAGACGTGAACTGGCTCCAGCACACCATACATGTCTTCAGCTGCCTGTAATTTCCTAAACTTTATTGGCCTTCTAACATCTTCCCTTTTCCTAGTGGTCAGCCTGCTTCTGATAAAATGGTTGCTGTTGTTGGTCAGTTGCTAAGTCATGTCTGATTCTTTGTGATCCCAAGGACTGTAGCTCACCAGGCTCCACTGTCCATGGGAGTATCCAGGCAAAAATACTGGAGTGGGTAGCCACTCGCTTCTCCAGGGGATCTTCTTGACCCAGGGATCGAACCCGAGTCTCTTGCACTGGTGCATTCTTTACCATGGAGCCACCTGGGGAGCTCAATAAAATGGCATGTCTGATAAAATGGTAAATCTGTTTAACCATGACCCTGCTCCTCTTCAGCTGCGTAAACCTGAATTCACTGACCTTCCTGTAGCCAGACCCCCAAATTCTGGGATTCCGGGGATTTCAGGGGAAAATCCTTGGTTGGGCCTTTCAGAACTGGGCCCCCAGCTTTTAAAGTGCTATGTTTATCACCAGAGATCAGAGATGTCCATGCCAACAGACTGAAGCCATCTCAGTTCACTCCTAATTTCACTGTTGTTGGCACCTATACTTTGCCGTCTAGTTTGCCTGTGCCTGATTTCATCAAACACAGGGTTTCTTATTTGTTTTGCCTTGTTGTTTCTTAATGTTTCAAGGAATAAACTGGGCTACAAACACATTTCCTCTAACATCTTTCGTCAAAAATCTGTATTTGGTCTTAAACATTTTTCCCTTGATAGCCATATTTCTCTTGACAAGCAATGCCCTTGAGACACATAATCTTAAAGAGGTACCATAAGAATATCAAGTATAAAGGTACCAAAATAAATGTCCCTCCCCAAAGAAGGTGCTGAGTATATAGAGAAAGATTACAAAAGTGAAAAAAAAAAGATCATCTGTGTTAGGACATTTGCTGATTCTATGCAAATTTTCAAAGAACCAGAGGTTTTTTTTTAATCTTCAGCTGAAATGCATTATACACATTGTTTAACGATAAGAAAGGAAGAACTCTTTACATATGTTTCCCATATATATGGAAGAGACAACTTTTTAAGGAGGGAAAACAGTCAAGTCATTCCAAAGTAGTGAATCCTGTGGTATTTATTGTGTGTGTGGAACATTGACAATTGGGGTGGCGGGGGAAGGGAAGGGGCCCATGCTATTCCCACAAAGTCTTCTATTTGCTGAAAGGAAATGTCATTCGACAGTGGAGGTATGTAATTAACTTTCTCTGGGTTGGTTTTTTTTTTAATACAGATTTGTTTCAGAACACTTTGAGATCTATCCTAACATTTAACATGGAAACACTTGAACACATGCTCATTTTGGCATGTGTTCATTTCTTCAGAATTCACCTCCAAGTGTTGGAAAAAAGACAACATGACCTAGATCAAGACAGAACATTTTTGGGAGACAGACATGTAAGGATGATGCCCATCCCAACAGCAAGGACTCATTCAAAGTTAAACTTTTTATCAGGCCAAAAGCCGACTGTCTTCCAATAGGAAGTGGTAGGAGGGGAACGCTGGCAAATCTTACCTTCTAAAGGAGACAAACAGTCCCCAGAGGAACGATGACCCAATCAAGTTTGTACTGAAGAGTTTCTAGGTAAATAATGTCTTCCCACAAATAACTTGCTCTCGAAAGGCAGCCCCCAGACACAGGAAGCAGCAGGGGTGGCTAAGGGCTGTGGAATTTTTGAACATGAACAGTAAAGAATGTAAGCCTTTGTAATTGAGAAATAACATCACATTGAGAAAAAAAAAAATGTCTAGAACCAGGACTATTGCACAAGGTGGCACGTTTTCAGAGCCTTGGAAAGGAAAAAAAAAAAAAAAAATGCAGTCTCGAGATTAATCTTTACTTCTGTTTCCAGGGGCTTCATTCAAAAGTTGACACTTTTGTACAAAGAACACCCTGATGCTGACTGTGACAAGCAGACAGCATTGCCAGCAAAGCACTAGCAACTCATAAATCTGTGGGATGTAGTGTGCGAACCCCGCAGTCACCCCACTAAGCCCCTGCAACCTCCCCGTTGCCCCAGAAATGTGGAGGCTTAAAGTGAGAAAATAAAAGCAATATAGAGTGTGAGAAGAAAGTGGCCTAATATGTAAAATAAAAGACAAAAGCTGACTGGATTATGCCAGCCAGCCATCTGCACAGCTGAAGGCTTCTTCAGGGAAAAAAAAAAAAAAAAGCTCTACTGTTCTTGAATCAATTGCTTCCTTTTCACAGGCCTCTGTATAGGGCCAAATTCAAAATGGCTCTCGGGAAATTCTTGCCAATCCTGTGGTCTGATTTTAGGCTCTATTTTTCCTTTTCTTTTTAAGACCCGAGGATGTAAGTATGTATCAGTGTTGTAACCTTGCCAGAATTCGCTGGAATGAGTCAAAGGAACCTGGCATTAAATCACAGGGATTTGAGTTGCTAATAAATACAGCAGGCCCCATCCATTGTTGATTAATTCTGACTGAAATCTAAACACCAAACAACAAACACTCTTCTGAACTGCTCTGGTACCCATTAGTTTGATGTGTTTATTAGACAGGGCTGTGTTCTTTCAAGTATATTAACAACAGATTAAAAAACTGCAAACAAATCTAGGTTTCTTTTTATGATTTAAAAGTACGGGTACCATTTACTAATGTTTTTAGGGTTTGACAGTAAATCCAAACAAAATGAAAACATGCCATCATGTCAAATTAAGATCTTGGTACAAAGGAGGAATACTCACTGTCAATGTGCAGCTCCCATGATTCAAACAAATAATCAAAATGTCTACTTAATTTTTTAATGTTTAGAATTGTCATGTTATTTAAATCCATTATTGAACAGGGATTTAAGTGACAGTGTAGGATGAGATATAAAGATCTTTGCAAGTCATATGATTTATTGCATGGTTTTAAAAGAGGACAGAGGTTAGTAAGATATGTTCATGGTATTTGATTATATTTATCACATAGCAAGAGTTCCTGAAGGTTAATCTGGACTGGGCCAAGTAACACATGGTCATGAAAATGCCATGTATTATTTATTAGCAGTGCCTGAAAGTTAAAAAAAAAAGTACAAGCAAACGTACAGTGTGCAAAGATAATCAGTGGTGGCTCGGTATCAAGGATTCAAGAGATCAAAGACCACAAGTACAAATTTTCACACTTTGGAATGGATTAATCCAATAAACTGTGGAAAATTCTGAAAGAGATGGGTACACCAGACCACCTGACCTGCCTCCTGAGAAACCTATATGCAGGTCAGGAAGCAACAGTTAGAACTGGACATGGAACAACAGACTGGTTCCAGATAGGAAAAGGAGTACGTCAAGGCTGTATATTGTCACCCTGCTTATTTAACTTATATGCAGAGTACATCATGAGAAACACTGGGCTGGATTAAGCACAAGCTGGAATCAAGATTGCCGAGAGAAATATCAATAACCTCAGATATGCAGATGACACCACCCTTATGGCAGAAAGTGAAGAGGAACTAAAAAGCCTCTTGATGAATGTGAAAGAGGAGGGTGAAAAAATTGGCTTAAAGCTCAACATTCAGAGAACTAGGATCATGGCATCTGGTCCCATCACTTCATGGCAAATGGATGGGGAAACAGTGGAAACAGTGTCAGACTTTATTTTGGGGGGCTCCAAAATCACTGCAGATGGTAATTGCAGCCATGACATTTAAAGATGCTTACTCCTTGAAAGGAAACCAACGTAGATAGCATATTAAAAAGCAGAGACATTACTTTGCCAACAAATGTCTGGCTAGTCAAGTCTATGGTTTTTCCAGTGGTCATGTATGGATGTGAGAGCTGGACTGTGAAGAAAGCTGAGTGCCGAAAAATTGATGCTTTTGAACTGTGGTGTTGGAGAAGACTCTTGAGAGTCCCTTGGACTGCAAGGAGATCCAACCAGTCCATCCTAAAGGAGATCAGTCCTGGGTGTTCATTGGAAGGACTGATGCTGAGGCTGAAACTCCAATACCTTGGCCACCTCATGTGAAGAGTTGACTCATTGGAAAAGACCCTGATGCTGGGAGGGATTGGGGGCAGGAGGAGGAGGGGACGACGGAGGATGAGATGGCTGGATGGCATCACCGACTCGATGGGCATGAGTTTGGGTAAACTCCAGGAGTTGGTGATGGACGGGGAGGCCTGGCATGCTGCAATTCATGGGGTCACAGATTCGGACACGACTGAGCGACTGAACTGAACTGAACTGAATCCTAACTACTAACACCTGACTGAATCCTTGAAAATTTCCAAGGTATGCAGTTTTAACAAACAGGTAGAAGACACAGAAGTCTCTAAGAGTCTCAAAAAGGCCCAGTTACTGTTATTACTTTCATCAATGGAAGTAAAGACAACAGAGACATATATGCCATATTTATAGCCCCAAGAAAATGATTATAAAGGATATTTACCTTAATTCAAGCTGTCTAAAGACAGAATAGATTTGACTGGCTTAAAGACCATACATTTATATCCTGTTTATATTTTTAGCAAACCATGTAATTTTACATGACCCTTTAAATAATGTTGTGAAAGGGAACCATTTTCAAGGTTTGGTTAAATAGAAAACCTCCGGTCAAATCTAGAGCCTCGGGAGAACCATCATGTCCTAAGGTCGCATGAGGCAACATCCTGAAATGAAAAGGCTTCCATAAGTGCATCTGCTATTGCAGTCACAAAATATTCCAACCCAAATCTGTCACCGCAATGTCTGGATTTCCCCCAGAGTTCTCCAGACCACCAGAGCTCGGCTCAGCAACTCCAAAATTAAATCACTACCTCCTTTAATCCTAAATCATGTCCTCTTAATTTTTACAGCATGTAAACTACTAAGCTCTCTTTCTCTGCTTCTTTCACAAATGCATAAAAGCCATGATGGTGAAGGTCAGAAGACAAGTCTAATAGATTATAAAACTGATTCATCGATTGAACCCAAAGGTTACTATTACTCTGGTGGTTTTGGTGATGATTATGATTATATGAGCCAAAAGTGATGTTTGATTTTCTGACATCTGTAAACAAATCTTTTTTACCAAAAGAAAGTATTATAAATATTTCAAAGACCATATGATATGAAAATATAGCATTGTGCCAAAATTGGTAAAAATTCACACAGCTCATTAAAAAAATAATCATTACTAGGCTCTGCCCACATGAATTACTGATTGATTGCTAATCAACTGAGCAGAGAAAAGAAAAGAAGAGTGAAAGGGAGTGTAGAGGGAGGAAAGAAAGAAAGAAGAGAGTGTACTAAAGGTTATTATTGTAAAATCAGTCAAGTAATATTTACAATCATTGATAGTTAATCAAGAAAACGGAATGAATAAAAGAATAAATAACACTGATTGTCAACAATTAAGGGGCCTCCCGGGGATGCTAGTGGTAAAGAACCTGCTTGCCAATGTAGGATACATAAGAGCCACAGGTTCAATTCCTGGGTAGCAAAGATCCCCGGAGGAGGGCATGGCAACCCACTCCAGTATTCTTGTCTGGAGAATTCTATGGACAGAGGAGCCTGGCAGGCCACAGACCATAGGATCACAAAGAGTCAGACATGACTGAAGTGACTTGGCACAGCACGCAGCAACAATTAACGACTAAATAGTTCACTTCTATCTATTAGAAAGTTAGTACCTCATAAAACTAAACTTCACATTGTCAATTTTTTGGTAAAATAGGTAAAATTTTGTATTGGTAAAATACATTGACATAATTATATGTCATACTCTATCTTTCAAGATAGGTGTAGAAAATGGGGAATTTCAGGGAAAATTTATCTGGTTTTCTTTGACCCTATTTGAAACAGAATTCCTCTATCCAAAAACTAAACAGCATTTTGGGTTGGCATCCTAGATGCTTAATAATATAGCCCCACACAACTTTTCCAGACTTATTTCCTTTGGTTCCCTGATTTCTGATTCATGTAGTTTTGACCCTGTCCTTTGTCTTATGTAGAACATTCTTTCCTCTGTATGCATCTGTCAACATCAGACCCGTTCTCCAAAGTCTATCTCAGGGTTAATGAAAAGAATGTCAGCTGTGAGACAGATGACCAAATCTAACTAAAGAATGAGCAATGATTATATGAACCAGAATATCTTAATGTGTACAGCTTCCTCCTAAAATTGTACCAAAGTCAGGATTTTTAGAGATCCCTGGTCTTTCCATGGAAAAGTAATCTTATAGATTCATTAACTATTTCTTGACTATTGACCACATGCTGAGTCCTGAGCCCCTAGCCTCCAGGTGTTGTCATAGACTGACACCCTTTCCTATTTCCCAAGTTCGTCTAAACCACCGCTTTGAACCTCAGTTTTGACACTTAACATACTCTACCTTTTCTGGTGTGACTTTTTTCCCCCTTCAATCATCGTTAATGTTTATTTCTATTGCCCCACTATATTAAAAAGTCCTCCAAAACAAGGAATTTGTCTTTAAATCCCCCACGTTCTAGCACCTGGCACATAGTGAATGCTCAGTGACTATCACTGATTAATAGATAAATTAAGCTAAGACACAAAAGTGATTTTTAAAAGAATGATATCCAAAATACAAAATCCATTTTTAGTACCACTTGGAGATAGCTAAAGCCCAAATCACAAAACACGTGTGGTGGTGGAGCAAGAGAAGGTGAGGAGGCATGCTGAGAGGACTCTAGGGTCACAGAAAGAGCCCACTAAGTAGACTTGCCAGTGGTGAGAAGCATATTCATCCACGAAAAACCTAAATTCCATTTTTTTGACAGGAGTTGGGAGAGTATGTTGTATCTGGTCTCTAGAATTTCTCTGTGGTTTGGTTCCAAAAAGAAAAGAAGATGGGGATCAATAAGAGGCGACACAAACAGGCTATATTCGCAAGGAGCAAGAAAAGAAGGGAAACTGAACCGTAGAGGCAAACATACACACACTCAAAGGACCTCCACAAATAGCTTCCTATCTCTCTAAGAAAAGCAAAGGCTAACCCCAGTTATACACAAGGACCTGAGTTATAACACAAACTCAGTTGTCCTGAAACCGGCCCTGACCACTCCTCCAGGGAAACCTCCTACAGATAGCTGGCCCCAGGAAAACTCACTTCATTCCAAGATAAGTTTATCAGAAAAGAACATTCATAGTATTGACTCAGACATATTTCACAGAAAAGGAGAAAAGGAGCAGGAAATACAAGTGACAGATACAGACCCATCTCCAGAAAAAAATGGCACTGAGGAGATAAATAGTGTGCTAAATATTTTCACCATTAATCTGGAAACCTCAAGGAGGTCAGCATCTATGATGCTAGAACACACAACTGTAGATATGAGAGGCATGAACTCAAAAAGCAGTGAGACTGCTAGAGGAAGTGAAACATGAGCTTAGAGCTCAAGCAAGGAATACAGGAAAAAATAAGATTATCACAAAAATGAAGGTGAAATCAGAAGATGTGCAAAGGAAAACAGACATTGCTAAAGTACACTAGGGACATAGAGGATAAAAAGAGGAAATCAACCCCCAAAAAATGGATCTAGAGAGATAAAGATGATTAACAAAAAATGATTTAATGGCAAAAATGTTTCACAACCCCAAGAAAAAAAAACTAAAATAATGGAACCACACACATATATATAGTTCAAGAAACCCATCTGAAATAAAAAAGAATTTCGATCAAGATGCTAAAGGGTACATACAATATGTCCCAAGAAAAACTGGTCCATTAGGAAATAGCAACTAGTAAAATTTAAAGAAAAAAATAAAAGCAGGCATGGGGAAGCCAGATAAAAATACCATGTGACTTTAAAGGAGAGAATGTCAATCTGGGTGAATTTCTCAAAAGCAAGATACAGCTAAAAGATACTCATTTATAGCTGCTGCTGCTGCTAAGTCGCTTCAGTCATGTCTGACTCTATGCAACCCCATAGACGGCAGCCCACCAGGCCCCCCCCATCCCTGGGATTCTCCAGGCAAGCACACTGGAGAGGGTTGCCATTTCCTCCTCCAAGGCGTGAAAGTGAAAAGTGAAAGTGAAGTCACTCAGTCATGTCTGACTCTTAGCGACCCCATGGACTGCAGCCCACCAGGCTCCTCCATCCATGGGATTTTCCAGGCAAGAGTACTGGAGTGGGGTGCCATTGTTTTCTCCCTCATTTACAGCAGAAGATGGTAAAGATGTAGCTATTCCATATCTAGAAGGTAACTACATCCAGAAAATCATCAAATCGCCCTAAGATTTGCCACTCAGACAAACTGTCATTTGATAAAGACAACAAGCAACTTTGCACATACAAAAAAATCAAGGAATATGCCTCAAGAATATCTGGCTCTCTTTTCGTTTGCAGAGACTCTGAATAAAGTGGTTCGGGGCAGACTATTACAAGTATGGAAATAGGCGAGGAGCTATGACCGTTGATTATGGTGAAGTTCAGTTCAGTTCAGTCGCTCAGTCGTGTCCAACTCTTTGCGACCCCATGAATTGCAGCACGCCAGGCCTCCCTGTCCATCACCAACTCCCGGAGTTTACTCAAACTCATGCCCATCGAGTCGGTGATGCCATCCAGCCATCTCATCCTCTGTTGTCCCCTCCTCCTCCTGCCCCCAATCCCTCCCAGCATCAGGGTCTTTTCCAATGAGTCAACTCTTTGCATGAGGTGGCCAAAGTATTGGAGTTTCAGCTTCAGCATCAGTCCTTCCAATGAACACCCAGGACTGGTCTCCTTTAGGATGGACTGGTTGGATCTCCTTGCAGTCCAAGGGACTCTCAAGAGTCTTCTCCAACACCACAGTTCAAAAGCATCAATTTTTCAGCGCTCAGCTTTCTTTATAGTCCAACTCTCACATCCATACATGACTGTTCTCCAAACCTAGGCTACTTGCGGTTATATAATTCAGATTGGACTTCACTATGCTGTTCATCTACTCCAGTACTATAGGTACCAGAATTAGTGATTGCCAAAATCCCTCCAGATCAAACCATCCCATTAGCCATTCCAACCCACATACTGCCTCATAGCTTCTAGCACAATGATTCCTTCCTTCATTCCCATTAAAGTCAAGTGAACCATTTCAATCAGTTGAACCATTCAGTAGCAGCATCTCACACCTTCCTTCCTGACAGCAGTCACTATAAAGCTGGGGCTTCCACTGCTCCAGTTATGCACCCTTATCACACTATTTCTCAACTGCTTGGTATAGACAATGTACTCTGGGCTCTCCTAGGATATGTAGTCAGGAAGTGAATGAGTAGGTCACACATGATAAACACTCTTAAATCTTTGGATTCCTTAATCAATGTTTTACCAAGGACTTTCTGGCATCATGATTTCATTGAGTTTAGGAGGACACTGAGATTTCAAGCCAAACAACTGACACAGTTAGAGCTCAAAATTCTCAAGTTTATGTTGAGTTCAGATTTCTGGTAAATGTACCCAGACAGATGAAATAAACCTGAAATTTATATTCCTTTCTTCCTGGTCAAGCATCATTTTACTGTATTCCATGCCTTTTCTTCAGACTTCTCCTTTCTTTTTTGGTCTAAGAAAAGTGAAAAACTACAATTTCTAGTCTGCAAGAGATTTCATCCAAGAGTGATATGTGTATCTCTGCACAGATCTTTTTGCTAATAAAAAAAGAGAAGGAGGAGAGAAAGAAAGTAAACATGTTGGTGATAGCCTTTAACAAAATAATTTCTTAATGTAGAAGAAAGAGACCTGAATCTAATCCTCAAGAGAAAAGTATATATATATATATATATATAAACATATCTCAAAATTTACATCTCTAATGCATGTTACCAAGAGGAGTACAATGTAAAAGGAAAAGTTTAAAATATTTCCCAATATTTTATTTTGTGCATAAAAAAGACTAATTTTTCTTAGTGGTAAGAACAATGATTTGAGATACACTGGGAACTGTAACTGGGAACTTTAACCAGATATACTGGTTTTATCTTTTAACTCAATCAGCTAGTCAGTCAGAAATGCAACTATCCACTTATTGGATGCCTAAAATGTGATGCCATTCAAAATAACAGAAATTCTGGAGAACAAAACGAAAGCAGCCCCTCCCTGATGTAGCCAACAAACAGTTTGAGTGGCGAGAGGTGCACATCAAAAAAACAATATCATCAATGAATATGTGATCAGTAAATCATAGACAAGAGGAAGAGAAAAGGAGGCAGGAGAGGAAGTGATGCTTAATTTGAAACTTGATATGAGGAGTTACTTAGGCAAAAAAATAATTATAATAATAAAAATAGACCCTTGGCAATCCCATGGACTATCGCCTGCCTGTCCGGCTCCTCTGCCCATAAAATTCTCCAGGCAATACTGGAGTGGATAACCATTCCCTTCTCCAGGGGATCTTCCTGACCCAGGGATCAAAATTGGGTCTCCTGCATTACAGGCAGATTCTTTACCACCTGAGCCACCAGGGAAGCCCCTAGCTGGGCAAAGAGTAAGTAAAAAACAGAGGTGAGTAAAAATGCAGGCAACAGGAATTGTATGTACAAGGGTTGTGAGCTTGAAAAGAGGTATGCTTTAAGAATTCAGTGAAGGTATGTGCTATTGAGTCACGGTGAGCAAGAGAGAGGTTGATACAGAGGGACTGGAGAGCGGGGGCTGGGGTCATGTGCTAAGTAGTTCAGAGGACATTCAAAGAACATGAATAACAATTGAAGGTTTTTAATGATGTAATGACTCAGTATGACTAAAGGGCACCTTCTATAGCTCTCCTTAAAAATTCAAAGTCTCCTTAAAATCCAAACTCCTTCCTGTGACTTAGGTAGAACAGCACAATTAGAAAATACTCTAACACGAAAAAAATGTCCTAGGACCATATGCAGTGGAAGTGAAAATAGTCCATTTTTTCCCCATAGCTGGTATCCTGCCATTTAATGCAATGTGAGTATCCAGTAAGGGAAGGAGGATGTGCTATTAGTAAACCATCTGGTAGCTATATTCCCCATTAGAAAATGAGAAGATGAAAAATACAAACATCATAATAGAAATGAAACTAAACAAAAAGAGCAAAGGACATAAAGAAAATCCACAGAAAAGGAAATAGTAATAAACTTATGAAAAAGGGTTCAACCTCATTAATAATCAAAGAAAAGCCAAATAGAGTGAAATGAGAGGCCTTTGGGCCTCTTAGATTGGCCATTTAGATTGGTCAAACCTTTTCAAATGTTTAAATGCTGCTATATGTGTGGTGGGGCTGGCACTCCCATGCAATGCTGACCTGGGACACAAATTAGTAAAATCTGCCTGGAATGCAAACTGACAATGTGTTCATGACCCCTAAAATATTCAGTGATTTTGCTTCTGAGAGTCTATCCAAGAAAATAGTAAAGAGATATGTGAATTTTTTAAGTTAAAAGTTTGAAGTAGTATAGTTTATTTTAGTGAGACACAAAGAATCCAAAATTGCAAATGTTTGGCACTCAGGGAAGAGTTAATGAAATACTAAAAGGTGGGATATCACACAGAGAAAAAAAATCACAAATTAATGTGCTTGAATGTCATAATTGAGAAAAAATGTTTTGTAGACTTACCTGTAAAGTATACAACAATAAACAACAGCCATAACATGATATACTTAAAATAAGCAATCAGAATGTAGAGACAGGACTATTTTTGACAGTATGAAAGGCTAAGAAGAGAGATCCAAAAGCTTAGTTATCAGAACATCCCTGGTGGTCCAGGGGTTAAGAATCTGCCTTGCAAAATGCAGGGGATGCAAATTCGATCCCTGTTCAGGGAACTAAGGTCCTAAGACTCAGCAACTAAGCCTAAGAACCACATACACTGAGGCTGTGTGCCACAACTAGAAAAGCCAAGCCCTACAACGAAAGACACCAGTGGCACAATGAAGATGTGATGCAGCCAAATAAATAAATAAATACAATCTTCTTTTAAAAGCTCTTAGTGATAAATGGGTATGGATTCCAGTGAACCTCCCTCTTGTTGATTGCACTGTTGAAGGACTACATCTTGAGAATTAGGGTGGATCAGAAGTAAACAGGGCCTAATAGAAAGTAATTTTAGACAATTTTAATCTACAAATTGAATTGAGGTGATCCTGGAGTGCTACTGGCCACAAATGCTTAGAAGAATAAACACTTTTAGGAGTAAGCTAACATTATCCTAGGCCTAGAAAAATTTAAAGCAAGCAAAGAAAAAATAAAAAACAGTACCTGCAAATAACAATTATAATGAAAGCTGAATTCTCAACAGAAACAATAGAATAGATTCAAAATTATGAAAGAAAAGAACACCAACCCAGAATTCTGTACACAGAATTCAGAAAGAAAATGAGAAAAAGAGAGTAAAAGAATGAGAACTATCCCACCTTTTCCCCTAAAAACTTTAATCTACCTGGAATGGATTTTTGTGATGGTGTGAGGTAATATATCTTTTTTTTTTTTTCATTTTTATAACCAACCATCACAACACAATTATGAAAAAAATAGGGGCCAATTCACTGTTGGCATAAATCAAGAATCCATAGATGTGTGTTTCTGAACTCTCTTTGTTCCATTGATCTGCTTATTTATGTGGCCAAACTGATTTAACTACTATGGTAAGTTTGGTATATATAGCAGGGCAGTCACTGCACATTATTCTTCATCAAAAATATCTTGGCTATTCTAGACCTTGACACTTGTACAAAAATATTAAAATCAGTCAGTCAAATTCCAAAAAACAAGAAACCTATTGGAAGCTTGATTCTTCCAATCTTGAGCATGATAAATGCCTCATTTTATTGAGAGTCTTTCTGTTATAAAATTTATAATTTTATAAAATTTCCATGAAGATATTGCACAAAGACTGTATAGTTTATTTCTATGTACTTGATACTTTCACATAATTATAAATGACATTTAAAATTTTATTTATTAAATGCTTATAATTGATTTATTAAAAAGCAGTGTATCTTTAAATTGATTTTATATGCAGCAACCTTGAAATACTTTCATATAAACTTAAATTCAGCTGTGGATTCTTGGGAATTTTCTAAATACACAATTAAATCATTTTCAAATAGTAGCAGTTTTCTATTCTCATTCCTATCATTTTAAGTGTGAATTCATCTCTGAACTGTCTATTCTGTTTCATTGATCTATGTGTCTATTTTAGTGCCAGTATCATTCTGTTTTGATTATCATAGCTCTGTAATATGGTTTGAAATCAGGGATTGCGATATCTCCAGCCACCTTCTTTTCAAGGCTGTTTTGACTATTTGGAGTCTTTTGTGTTTTCGCAGAAATTTTATGTCTTTATTCTAGTTCTATGAAAAATTATCTTGGTGTATTTTGATAAGGATTGCATGGAATCTGTACATTACTATAAGTAACATAGTCATTTTAATATTAAATTTTCTAATCTTTGAGCACAGTGTAACTTTCCATCTATTTGTGTTCTCTACAATTTCTTTCATCAGTATCTTATAGTTTTCTGGGTACAGGTCGTATATCTCCTAAGATTTATTCCTAGGTATTTTCTTCTTTCTGACGTGATTCTAAGTGGGATTATTTCCCTAATTTCTTTCTGATATTTCAGTGTTGTGGGTCAATTATACTTCAAAAATGAACAAACTCATTTAAAAAGAGATCAGATTTGTGGTTTCTAGAGGCAAAGGGGAATTGAATTAAGACAGTCAAAAGGCACAAACTTCCATTTATACATAAATACTAGGGATGTAATGTACAACATGATATATATAATTAACACTGCTGTATGTCATATGTGAAAGTTGTTCAGAATAAAACATGAGTTCTCATCATAAGGAAATTTTCTTTCTATTTCCTTAATTTTGTATCTACATGACATAGATATTCACTAAACTTACTGTGATGATCACTTCATGATGCATGCAAATCCAATCATTATTCTGTATACCTTAAAACTATAACAATGTTGCCTGTCAATTATATCTCAGTAAAACTGAAAGGAGAAAAAAAGTGTGTCCTTGAGATTCATTTGTAGAAAGATTTTTAGCTACTGGTTTATCTTTAATGGTTATGGCATTATTCCAAGTTTGATCTCATATTAAGTCAGTTTTTCAATTCATTCTGAAATTTATAACATATGAATACATATGTTATAAAATTTTAGCATACTGAAGACAAAGATTTGGCAGAAGAGAGGGCAAGATATGTCAAAAACAAAGAATCCTGGAGTTATAATAGCTTCAGAATTCTCTACTGTAACATTGGAAGAAAAAAGAAAATGGAACAATGGCATCAAATTTCTGAAAAGGGGAGACCCGGGTTCAATTCTTGAGTCAGGAAGATCCCCTGGAGATGGAAATGGCAACCCACTCCAGTGTTTTTGCCTGGAGAATCCCATGAACAGAAGAGTCTGGTGGGTTACAGTTTGTAGGGTCGCAAAGAGTCAGACACGACTGAAGCAACTTAGCACATAGCACATAGAGGTCTATACTAAACTCTCAAGTATGATGATAGAATAAAAATGTTTTCACACATACAGGGCCTCAAAACCTGTACCTTTGGGGCATCCTTTTTGAATAGGTACTGAAAAGAGTTTTAACCCAAACAAGAAAGTAAACCAACAGAGAGGAAGATGAGGTTTCCAGGAAACAATAGGTCTAATGTCATAAAGAAGCAGAGAATTCACAGTAGGATGGTGCTTGCTACTAGGATGGCACTTGCTCTGTGCTAAGTCGCTCAGTTGTGTCCCTCTTTACAACCCTACAGAGTGTAGCCCACCAGGCTCCTCTGTCCATGGGATTTTTCAGGCAAGAATGGAGTGGGTTGCCATTTCTTCCTCCAGGGAATCTTGGAAACCCAGGGATCAAACCCGCATCTCCTGTGTCTCCTGCATTGTGTGTGGATTCTTCACCCATGGAGCCACCAGGAAACCCACGGTATGATGGTAAGCAAGTGCAAATAAGTGCAGTGCCATAAGTCCAGAGATGTTGGCCAAGAAGATGAACTCCACAGAATAATTCATATGTTAGATGATATAGAAAGAGGGATTAGAAAAATGTCTCGAGTTTGCAGTTGATAAAAACACAGAAAACCAATCAAGTAGTCAGAAAAACCAACACAATTGTTAACTCCAAAGAAAACAGAAAGTTGTGCAACAGAATGTAATAAGAAAAATACTGCATGGCTCAGTTAGAAACAGCATTTACATATTCCTAAAAACATAAACTCCTGACATTAGCCAAAGCAAAATTTTCTATAACTGTATTGAAAAAAAAAAAATACAGGACCCAAGTGTGTGTGTATCTGTGTGTGTGTGGGGCGGGGGGGGGGTTGCAAGAGAGCGCTAAAGTCTTCTTACTCTTAGACATAAGTAATAAACAAGATCAATACCTTCAATATTAAGAAGCAGCATTAGAAATGTATCATTTGAAGATGTGGGAAAAATACAAAGAATCAGTTTACTATGTTGAAAACAATGAACAGTGACCTCTGAGGAGAGAAAAACTGGGGGAAAGTCCAGAAGCCAATGGTTTTGTGTAACAAAATTCATAGAAAAATGAATTCTTTAAGCATCATGTGTGTGTGCTGGGTCGCTCAGTCATGTCAGACTCTTTGCGACCCTATGGACTGTAGCCCACCAGACTTCTCTGTCCATGGGATTTCCCAGGCAAGAATACTGAAATGGGTTGCCATTTCCTTCTCCAGCATTAAACATCATAACTGATGAAAAACTGAAACTCAGGAAGATTTTGTCCACTATTCTATTTGGGCCTGTTATACAGGACACCCAAACTCTTTTAAGATTTAAGTACTTTAATTCTTCTTCTACTTTATAGAATAAAACCAATCAAAGGCAACCCCTATGCCAGGACACCTGTATCACAAGGAGCTTATCACTCTGGAAAAAAGGAGGAAAATGTGAAATGCTGCCAACTTGCTCTTGGTCTGAGCAGCCCCCTCCTGCCACACTGCCGTGAAGAATAGGATAATGCATTGCTGGGGCCCTACTCCTGACACCACAATGCTCCCGAGAAATATACATGGTTTTCCTTTCATTGTCATGCGCCAGACTCTTGCCAAGGAAAGGCACTTTTCGCCCACTTTGGGCATCATCATCTCTTTCTCACAGTTTATGCCTTTGTATGAAACTTCCCTTCTACCGCATAAGTGGCTGTTCCTACACTATTTCTACTGTCCTGAAAATTATGTTCCTCACCCACTCCCTCATTGTGATATGACCACCACAGGGCATTAGTGAAGCTTTATGCATAGTTCAGAGTAAGGAGGGCGACAACGCTCTCTGGTTTTCACTCTCCACAAATCTCATATGTTTCATATTTAAGGAGGCTGGACTCAATCACTCATTCAATCTTTCTAAAGCTCTGCTATATTCTGGTGCCAGAGCCCATAATTACCATGAAACAGGTTGATTTCAGGCCGAATTGCACTGGAAAATGACATTTTGCATTTTTATTGGCACTTTGAAGAGAACATATTCTTCTCCAGTTATTGTACTTTTAACACATTAAAACACTGAGAAATTATCTTTCCATATGTATTATAAGAAAAAATATTCAAAATTTAAGATTTATTCCCATCTCTTATAATTTTATTAGCACTTAAGCAAGTTCAGTGCCCATCAGACCTAGGTCTAGTTATTTTTATTGATGCCATATAGACAATCCATAATCAAAACCACCAGCAAAACTGCTATGTCTCCTCTGCTTCTGCCAGAAAATTGGCAGAAAATTCTCATTTAAAGCTTGCAAGAAAAACCCAGAGGAAGCTTGCAGAAATCCTTTATGCTATATTTCCCAGCAACAGAATATTTTCCTGTCTTTGAAAACTCAATTAAATTTTACTTTGCCAAAAGTGTGAAAACCAGGTGGCACTTAAGAATCCCATCCCCACTCTGGTTGATCCTTATAAAAATAACATCGTGATATTTTGCAACAAATCATATAAATCCCTTTTGACCACCCTAGCAAAGCATTATGTCAGAGACCATGAATATGGAATACTGATTTAACCCCCAAGCATGAAAAGAAGAAACTTGCCTACAGCATAAATCTCTCTGTTCTGTGTACTTAACCAAGAAAACAGTTATTCTGCTGCCCAGTGTGGTACTATCTTTGCCTTGTGGAACTCTCTTCAGAGTTCTGTTCCTATAAGGGATGCCTTAGTAAGCTCAAGCCACACTTTGAATGAAAATTCCTCAAATGACCACTTAAGCTCCTAGCTGTCGCTAAACTCCACCCAATTTCTGGGCACATCTGGGAGGTACCTTATCCTTCTCTAGAGAAATCCAGTCACTGTTTCTTTTGTGGGCTTAGAAAAGAGAGCTGTTGGGATTCATTTTTCCTTTATTCATGTTCAATTAATATGGCTTGAAGTAGGCTAGTCTCTCAAGGGGCCTGAGTTGAAGAGAAATGTGTTATGAATGTTTCTGGCAAGAGCACCAGCTTTTGTAAATCTGAGAATTATCTCAGTTTTGCTTGGTTCAGCTGGAACCAAAGTTTCATCCACATTTTGTTTTATTACCATGTTGGATTGGTAGGGATAGAACCACAAAACAAGCCAAAATACTAAGCAGAGTTCAGAATTCTTTCAGCAGGTTAGTTAGAACTATGTTTGGGGAGTCTTCTGTGTTTCTCCGGAAAACCTGCTCAAGTTCCCTTCAAGGGTTAATGGCAGCACCAGCTGGAGAGTCCAGTTCTCTCATCTCCTTTTACCACGTTTATATTATAATATGACCCTTAGGTGCTAAATATAGCAAGTCAGAGTAGATTTCCGGTTGCAATTAGATATAGGACAGAACTCACATGAAAGGACTGAGTTAGAGGTAGAGGTTAAGAGACGCACCAAATGAAGTCTGTAGCCACTGACTTCCCCAAAGGAGAAAATGTGACTAGGATATATTTATTGTGAAAAAAGACTATACTTAAAATTGTAGTTTTGAGCATCTGTGAATAAATCTGAAGGCCCAAGATACATGGTGATTTCAAATTTTGCCAAGATTGGAAGATTAACTGGTCTGTGAGCCTCACCTCAAGCCTAGCATACATACCTCAGCAGAACTTTCTTGTCCTACATTTCTTCTCCAGCAAAAGTAAGGTGCATAATTTTTTTTTTAAGAAGAGAAAGTCAACTAGAGGTGTGAACGAGAAAACAAACCAAAAACAAGTATATCTTTAAAAATTATGTTCCTGGGACTTCCCTGCTGCTCCAGTGGTTAAGACTCTTCACTTCCACTACAGGGGATGCAGGTTTGATCCCTGGTCACGGAACTAAAATTCCACATGCGCATGGTACAGTCAAAAAAAAATTATGTTCCCTAGATGAAATATGAGGTAAAGTACATATTGTTGAACTTGAAATGAACAGGCCTATAATCATTCAATCAATTAACCAACAAAAAGTATTCTTTGAGTTCCTAATACACGACTGGACTAATAAGTCTTAGGGGTACAGCTGTCAATACTTAAGACATAATCAATTGTAATTCAATGAATTACAAATAATTAATTTACCAAAAAGATGCCTTTTCAAAAAGAAGAGTACAAGGTGCCTCAGGACCATTTCACAAAGGAGCCAGCCATTGTCCTACAGCTCAGAGCAAACCCACCTGAATGGGCAATGTTGAAGCCAAGACCCGTTCTCCAAATGGAAATAAGAGGCAGTCATCAACTTGTTTCAGCAAATGCCAGGTCAGTCCCACAGTTAAACTTCATGGAGAAAGTAGCGTAGTTTAGAAATCTTTGCAAATTCAAGGATTCTCAAAGTTCTAGAACTATTTATCCCTCAAAAATGTTAATGACAGGGGAATGGCTGAGGGCTGATGACTGAGACCCCTGTTAGGAGGTAAGATGACGAAGTTGATACAGAGAGACAGAAAAATGTGGCTGGAGAGATGGAGGAGGTGAACAAGAGTAAGAAATGCTTCCGGGGGGGTTAAGAAGAATAAGGAAAGAGAAAAAAGAGTGTGTTGGAGATCTTCAAAAGGGTGGAGGGGTGGTGTGATTGCAAGGGCTTATAAAGGGCTCAGGTGGACTGGAAACGGAGGGAGCCAACAAATAGCTTGACTCTTGCAAAGTTGTTGCATGTGTTCACCCTGCCACACTTCAATGACCTAAAATCCTACTGTCTTCAAGAAATTATTTTTAATAGGAAGAAGACATGAGGAACACTCTTCTTTACTTTTCCTCAAACATCATCACAAACTCTCACTAAACATCAACATATTCTAAAAATTTAACATCTTGTTTACTCAATATTGATTTCACACAATCAGATGCTTTTATTTTTTGAACTTTTATTGTAGTAGAGTTGCTTTACAATGTTGGAGTAGTTTCTATTGTACAGCAAAGTGCATCAGCTATATGTATACATACATCCCCTCTTTTTTGGATTTCCTTCCCATTGAGCTCACCACAGAGCACTGAGTGGAGTTCCCTGTGATATTCAGTAGGTTCTCATTAGTTATCTATTTTATACACTGTAGTGTATATATGTCAATCACAATGTCCCAGTTCATCCACTTCTTCCCCTCCCCCCTTGGTATCCACGTTTACAACTCTTTGCAACCCCACAGACTGCAGCATGCCAGGCTTCCCTGTGCATCACTATCTCCAGGAGCTTGCTCAAACTCAGGTCCAAAGAGTCAGTGATGCCATCCAACTATCTCATCCTCTGTGCCCCACTTCTCTTGCCTTCAATCTTTCCCAGCATCAGGGTCTTTTCCAATGAGTGGGCTCTTCACATCAGGTGGCCAGAGTATTGGAGCTTCAGCTTCATCATCAGTCCCTCCAATGAATATTGAGGACTGATTGCCTTTAGGATTGATTGGTTTAATCTCCTTGGAGTCCAAGGGACACTCAAGAGTCTTCTCCACCATCACAGTTCAAAAGCATCAGTTTCTTTATGCTCCAATTCTCACATCCGTACATGACTACTGGAAAAACCATAGCTTTGATTATACAGACCTTTATTGGTAAAGTAATGTCTCTGATTTTTAATATGCAGTCTAGGTTGGTCATAGCTTATCTTCCAAGGAACAAGCATATTTTAATTTCACGGCTGCAGTCACCATCTGCAGTGATTTTGGAGCCCAAGAAAATAAAGTCTGTCGCTGTTTCCATTGTTTATCCATCTATTTGCCATGAAGTGACAGGACCAGATGCCATGATCTTAGTTTTTTAATGTTGAGTTTTAAGCCAGCTTTTTCACTCTCCTCTTTCACTTTTATCAAGATTCTCTGCATCCATGTCTCTATTTCTGTTTTGTAAATAAGATTGTTTATACCAATTTTCTCAGGTACGTTTAGATGGGCAGCAAACTGAGAAAATATGGTTCTGAACCATTGATGATTAAGTCAATAAAATCACTACTATTCGGATCGATCCTGGAAAACTTGGTAACATACAACCTTAAAAGAATGTCACCTTCACAGCTGAGCCAGCTCTGCCTCTCACTGTTTGATCAAGTGGCCCCACTGTTTTTCATGTTCCATGTGCTCTTTGCTCACAGCTCTTGGTTCGGTCACTCTGCTCAAAAACATTTCAGGTTTCCTTTACCTACATGAAAAAGCAAGCACGCCTTAGCTTATTCTAAAGGGTCCTCTACCATAAAGTGTACTCAATTTAGCCAACTTTCCAAAACTGCCTTTTAAAAATCTTCCACTTCTGTCCAATTGACCTACTCTCTATTTCTTGCACCATACATGTTTCTGTCAGATGCCTCTGCCTCACGACTTCCATTTGACCATAACTGAGAGAATATAATTAAAGTATTCATGACAGTGTCTGGCAATAGTGGGCACTAGATACATTTTCTTGCCTTTTTTCCCTTCAGTAGGCATTTATTAATGAACTGTGAACAGCTGGTTGTCTAGTTTCTATTGTGTCCTGTATGGTCTTGCATGATTCTTTTTGTCTATTTATTCTTCTTCCAATTTTCTTTCTTTTTTTTTTAGTTTAAGATTCCTAGAAGTAGAAAGTCTGTCTACTAACACTGTAAAAGCCAGTGCTGTGAAATTATAGTCACCCCATAAATACTTCTGGTTGATGATGATAGCTCATTTTCTTTGAATGAGTTAGTATATACAATGCATGAAATGAACTCAATTATGATTTTATTATCTATAATGGACTGGCAGACAGCTTAAGTCAGAAGATTAATTTTATGCTATCCCTATAAATATGATTCCACAAGAAAATACACTTTTTATTTATTTTCTAAAAGTCAATGCCATCTCCCAATACCTTTCTACTTCATATAACTATGAAAACTATGCCCAGGCTTCAGAAATATTCTAAACCTTTTAAAGTCACTGTTTTTAAAATCTAATATCAAATGTCAATGATTGGCATGCAAAATAGCTACCTCTCCAATAGTTTAGACAAATCCTATTTTTCACACAATAAAATATGCCTCCATAACTTAAAGAATATATATACTTACTTCACTTCATCTAGTTTTCCAATAAGTTCTATTTTCTGCAAATATTGTGGTCTTATTTCTCTAAGTGGCTACATAATAATGATATAAACTTCCTAACCCACATTTATTATGGAGAAGTACCATTTTTCACACTAAAAATAGCTGTTGGTAAATTTCTGCAAAATTCAGTGAATGCTTCCAAAACTTTTTATCAACATTTTTCAATTGCTCTGTTTCATGATCATAAAGCTCGAACCAAAGACATTTGCAAAGAAACTGAAATCATGTGAATCAAAGATGATGGGAACCAGAATGATGAAAGTTGATTGATGTGAAACCCACAAATCTCTCCTGCTGCTGCTGCTGCTGCTGCTGCTGCTGCTGCTGCTGCTGCTGCTGCTAAGTCGCTTCAGTCGTGTCCAACTCTGTACAACCCCATAGACGGCAGCCCACCAGGCTCCCCCATCCCTGGGATTCTCCAGGCAAGAACACTGGAGTGGGTTGCCATTTCCTTCCCCAGTGCATGAAAGTGAAAAGTGAAGTCAAGTCGCTCAGTCGTGTCTGACTCTTAGCGACCCCATGGACTGCAGCCTACCAGGCTTCTCCGTTCATGGGATTTTCCAGGCAAGAGTACTGGAGTAGGTTGCCATTGCCTTCTCCAAAATCTCTCCTAGTTTTAACCAAAAAAGTCAAATTAGATGACTGTGCTCTCCTTCCCTCCAGCTCCTCCGTTCCCTGCCCACCAGCACCATGACACCCCTGCTGTTTTATGTGACTGCTACTAGACTAAAAATTCTTACCTCTTTCCCACCTTTGGAGAAAGTGAGGAAGCATTAAACACCTGGTCTAATAATGACCAGTTCCAAAGCATGATATCCTTTGCAGAGACCATGCAATTATTGATTAATTCTATCAACACCTACTTGATATTACTTTTTCTTGAACATTATCAAATTTTGCCTGTATCTGCACAACACCACAAACCAGTTAATAGGAAAATTCAAACACTTAAAAACGATTTCGAACTGTGGTGTTAAAGATTCTTGAGAGTCCCTTGGACAGCAAAGGAGTCAAACCAACCAATCCTAAAGGAAATCAACCTTGAATATTCATTGGAAGGACTGATGATGAAGCTAAAGCTACAATCCCTTGGCCACCTGATATGAAGAGCTGACTTATTGGAAAAGACCCTGATGCTGGGAAAGACTGAGGACAAGAGAAGGGGGTGACAGAGGATGAGATGATTGGATGGCATCACTGACTCAATGGACATGAGTTTGAGCAACTCTGTAGATAGTGAAGGACAGTGAAGCCTGGTGTGCTCCAATCCACGGGGTCAAAAAGAGTCAGATATGACTGAGTGACTCAACAGCAACAGCAACAATTTCATCCATGTAGTGGCATGCAAATGTGTTTCTGGCTTCAGGAGACAGTTTTGTTTTCTCTTCATTTATCTTTTCTTCATTTTCTTTTTCACTGAATTGACCCAGAATTGAGTGTCGTGACGACACAGATTAAGACAATAAAAAGTAAGTATCTTTTTTAAAGTCACACAGATAACTGATAGAAATCATACAGCAAGACAACAGCAAGTATAGTGGTGAGAAAGACTATTTGCCACAGAGAACTATATAATAAACAAGAAATAGGAGTCAAGAATCTTATACTCAAGGAATTAACTAGAGAGAGAAATTATATAAAACCATGATAGAGCTCAACCCTGTTATCCTTGTCTGACTTTAGTCTTGTCATGTCACCTCTGTGGCCTTCACATTAGCTTTACTTGTAAAAGTAATAGACTGAGATTTAATCAACTCCAAGACTAGCTCAAAAATAGGGACTAGGAGGTAAAATGTAACTGAGTGCCCCAAAAATGCAATAATCAAGATAAAACAGTTTAATGTGGTTTTTTTAATGAACAAACTATGCCCCAGAGATTACCTGCCTATTTTTTAAATAAAGTTTTATTGGAATTGGGGCCAGGATTAGGATGAGGTGAGTGAGGCAGAATTGTTCAAATACAAGATCAAATTCTGTCTTTATTTAAAATTTCCATACAGTCTTTATAAAGGGTTTTTTTTTTTTACTAATTCTGATTTTTTTTAACATAGCATTTATCTTTATTACTAAAGTTTTTGCAACTCCCTTAAATTTTATGCCTGAAATGAATACCTCACTCACTTTACCTTAAATCTAGCCCTTCAAGACTCTAACAATGCCTAAAAATAAAATAACAGGAAAAATATCCAATGCATACATGATAAATTATTGAAATCACTGACCAGCAAGTAGTTTTAATAGGTTATAGATGTACACTTTATTTTAAACAACAAATTCCACAAGCAGCCTAATACTAAAAAAGCTCAAAGCAGGAAAACTCTCTCTACAGGCAGGGTGGTAATATGTGAAAAAAAATTATTAATAAAATACTGACAAATCCAGAAGCTAGGGTTTGGTTCTCTTGCCCTTGTGGTGTGACTGGGCCATGTTTAGTCTGGCCATTCCATTTCATAGCCAAATCTTTGAGTGTCAGAAAATGCAGACTGAGACACCTCGGTTTCCACCTACTTCTTATAAATAAAGAGACTGTTGATATAGCTCCAGCAAGATGGGCTTATTTGGGATCAGCAGAGAATTGAAGTTCAGGGTCTGCAACCATAGCAAGCCACATGCAAGTCCCCACATGGCAAGGACAGGAGAATGCTTTCATGGGGAAGAAAAGGAAGTTGGGAGGGTTATAGTAAAATCGAGTCCATGACTTTTCATTGGCTGAGTCCTTGCCAAGAAAGAAGAGTCTAGCTTCTTCTTGTTGGGCTCTGCTATCATCACAGGGTGTAAGAGTCCCTTGTTCTGGTCTCTCAACTTTATTGAGTTAGGGTTCTTGTTGTTTTACAATTTTTTTCTTACAGTATGCTGAGAATAGGATACTAGGAAAAGCACAAATTGTTTCAAGTATATCATAAGTTGAATTTCTGGCCTTTCATAAAAGGCAAACCCTTCCTTGACTTCCTTAGAAATACCTGGTTTCCCTGGTTTTGCTTCTGTCCAGACCTGGCTTTCCTGCCCTCATGGGCCTGTCTCACAGGCCATCCCTGGGAAACTGGGCCCCTTGAAAGCCAGTAAGGCGTGAACTCTAAGGCCTAATGAGGGAGGGGTCCTGTTGGCACTGAAAGGATGGGGAAGCATGGGGGTTTGTGAGACGTGAGAAATAGAGCACTTGAGAACACTGCATATATGTATATATGTGATGTGATGTGAATGTGAAAGTCGCTCAGTCGTGTCCAACTCTTTGCAACCCCATGGACTATACAGTCCATGGAATTCTCTAGGCCAGAATACCGGAGTGGATAGCCTTTCCCTTTTCCAGGGGATCTTCCCAACCCAGGGACTGAGCCCAGGTCTCCCTCATTGCAGGCAGATTCTTTACCAGCTGAGCCACAAGGGAAGCCCAAGAATACTGAGTGGGTAGCCTACCCACTGGTATCTCCTGCTTTTAATTCATCTACCACAGGTATAGGCTTCCCTGTTGGCTCATGGCAAAGAATCTGCCTGCAATGCAGGAGACACAGGTTCAACCCCTGGGTCAGGAAGATCTCCTGGAGAAGGGAATGGCTACCCACTCCAGTATTCTTGCCTGGAAAATCTCATGGACAGAGGAGCCTGGTGGGCTACAGTGCATGGGGTCACAAAGAGTCGGACATGATGAAGCAACCAGCCCTTCCACTTTCACTTTTTTCACCATAGGTACAACTGCCCTGATGTACAGTTCAAGTTAAAGAAAGCAGCTTGAATTAGTATTTACTTATTGCATAAACAAAATCAACTCCTGTTGGAATTACAAGCAGTAAAGCATCATGATCAAAATTATAATAGCTTCTGGTGAACAAACAAGCATATATGAGAACCTACAGAAACCTTCATCTCTAAATAGACTTGAGGGAGAGTTAAGGGGAATAGTGTTAGAGTAAATAGGATTGAAACCCCACATCCTGTCCCAGCAGAAGAGAAAAAGTGAACATGTCCTAAATAAGACACTGTATCTTTTTATTTATGGATTTATTGATGCTTATTAAGTTGCCTTTTGCTTTTTACCTTCTGAATTATCTGAAAGTACATGATGAAAGAGGTAGTTGAATAACAAAGTGGCTGGAGTATATATAATTATTGTCCATAGCTATCTTCCAACCTCTCGTTCAACCACAAATCCAAATAATGGAATAATAATTATCTGGTATTTCATTACTATAACACAAATTCCCTGCAAAGCTTATAGGTAAAGAGTGGAAGGTAAAACAACGTTTTCTTTGAAAACAATTACCATTTCACCTCCTAAAAGATGATTCTCCTATCATGCATAGCTCTCAAGTTCAATCCTCCCTACTTTTTCAACCTTACTAAGGTCTATCCTAAGAAGTTGGAAGATCAGAAAAATAGTCATCAGTCCCCTAAAGAGATAAGAAATTAAAACTAAAATATTTTATTTGGAGTTACCTGCAACTTCCTAAAAATTTAACTTAATTTCACCCTGATATTTATCTTAGTTCACAAATATAATTTACTGATGAATGGTTAAATAATTTCATGTTACCCTTTATGAATATCTATAGAGCCTAGTGAATACTGAAAAATTATAGAGAAAGGTAATGCATTTGTTTATGCTCCTGCTGTAATTATTTTAAATGTTCTTTCTTTTTTTAATTTTTTTTAACACCAAAACCATTTTGTATTGGGGTGTAGCTGATTAACAATATTGTGAAGTTTCGGGTAAACAGCAAAGGGACGCAGCCGTCCGTATACATGTATCCGTTCTCCCCCAATATTTTAAATGTCCTTAGAAAGCGTTCTGCAAACTAAATGTCCATCAACAGAGGACTTACTGAACAGCTATGGACCATAGATTCAAAGGAATACTATGCAGCTACAGAAAGCAATGAGGTTTATCTCTGCATATTATTAGTCCGTGATTTCCAGAATACATTATTAAGTAAAATTTTTTAAAAAACCCTATATGCAAAACAGAAAAAGAGACACAGAAGTACAGAACAGACTTTTGAACTCTGGGGGAGAACGTGAGGGTGGGATGTTTTGAAAGAACAGCATGTATACTATCTATGGTGAAACGGACCACCAGCCCAGGTGGGATGCATGAGTCAGGTGCTCTTGCCTGGTGCACTGGGAGGACCCTGAGGAGTCGGGTGGGGAGGGAGGTGGGAGGGGGGATCGGGATGGGGAATACGTGTAACTATATGGCTGATTCATGTCAATGTATGACAAAACCCACTGAAATGTTGTAAAGTGATTGGCCTCCAACTAATAAAATAATATTTAAAAAAAAAAAAAAAAGGAGAAAAGTATATAGAGTATATTATTGTTCATCTAAGAAAGGGTGGATATAAATATATTCATATCTCTGAAATAATAAGTGAATGTTTAAATTACAATTTTTAAAAAAGAAAAACTGATAAAAGAACAAGAAAGGGAATAGGGTTCAGAAGATGGGGTAAGAAGCTAGATTTTTTTGATTTACTGTGTTTTGTGGCTATGACTCTCTAGGACCACATAAATACTTTACATAATTATAAAATGAAACTATAGTTTTAAAAAATCCCTAAAAAATAAAGGGAAATAAATAAATAGAAATCTGCATCTATTTTTTTCTGGCAAAACCACACAAAGAAACTATCAATATTTCAAACAACCCTGAAACACAATAATATATCATCAATGAGGGAGACTCTAGGGATAAATAAACATGAAAAAATGAACCCAAAGATAAATATACCTTTTCACTATAATAACTTCATTGCTGGTAAGTAGGTATTGTTATCCTCAAATTATTATGTGTGTATTGTGGAATAAAGGAAACTGGTAGTTATACTGGTATCATTGAGAAGAAACTAGATTTTCAACATTTCTTAAAAACAAAAAATCAGAGGCAGTATCATAGTACTGATTTTAAATTGCATGCATCACAATGAATTCACAATGTAGTTTTTTTTAAGCTCGATTTCTAACTATTGTTTTTATAAAGGCTAGAAATAATGACAGACCAAATAGCAGTGATCACCCTAGTACCCAGATTATATGATTCCAAAATACCGCTGACCAGTAAATGGAACCAGAGCATCTTGGGAAATGGCAAATTTCAGATAAGAGGCCGGATATTTACACAATGATTACGAAATACCTTATCACACACCAGAAAACCAGAGAACTATCAGAGGCTTGTAGGATCAGAGCAAGAGTGCTTAGGAGATAGTTTGAATAAACCCTCTCTGGCCAAGGATGGACCAGTTTGAGCCTCAACAAGAATACAATAAACTAAAATGCAAATTATGACTACATAACAACAACAACAAAAAAATGAAGATGAAGATGCATACTTTGGAAGAATGCTAAGGAACTTATTATTTTGACAGCTGACAAACAGAGAATAAGAATTAAGCAATTTTCTTGTCTTTTCTGTGTAAACTGAACCTCACAGTAGCAACATAGTTGTTAAGAGGAAGTTTCTCTCTATAAAAATATTCCAACTAATAAGAAAAAATAGAGTAAGAGCATTTTGCAGCTTTTAATGAATGAATGGGTCTGTAACTATACTATCCAATACGATAGTCACTAGACATGTGGCTACTCACATTTAAATTTCAGTAATTAAATTTTAAAAAATTAAACATTCAGTTTCTCCATCACATTATTCATATTTAAGAGCTACATGTGGCTGATGGTTAGCATATTAAGATATAGGACAGCTATGGAACATTTAATGCAGATACAGAATATATACATACTGATACAAAACACTTCTGTCACCACAGGAATTTCTGTTGGCAAATGCTATTGTATAAAGTCTACTCTCGACAATGAACTTCAACTGCTACCAAACACTGAGGGACGGAAGTACACAACAGCACCTTGCCAAAAAAAAAAGAATAAAATGAAACCTCTGGATCTAACTACCAATTTCCTGTATTTACAGGAAATACAAGAGACAGAGGACCATGTTACACAACACTACAGGGATCCTGTCGGCAAATTCCAGATTGTGAAACACTGCTCAGAACAAACGAAGCACTTTTCTTAACAGAAATAACACTCAAAAAACTGATGGAGGACGCAACTTAAATCTTATAAATTCCATGAACTGTAAGAACATACCAAACAAAATTACAACTCATAGCTCATATTAAAAGCCTGATTCAAACAGGCTGTAAAATAAATAAAGACAAATTTTGAAACAATTGTGGAAATTTGAACACTGACTGGATACTTCCTGATGTTAAGGAACTATTTGCTAATTTTGGCCAGGCTTAAAAATAGGGATATTTTAAGCAACCTTACCTTTTAGGTACACCCTGAAGCACTTACAGATGAAGTGATAGAGTGCTTGGACTTTGCTTCAGATGATCTGGATGTGGGACCTGGGGGAAGTAATAACTAAAACAAGATTAGCTGTGACTTGGTTGGAGCTGAACAATGGGTACATAGAAGCTCATTATGCTTTTCTCTCTACCTTTGTATGTTTGAAATTTTCAATAATTCAAATCTTAAATTTTTCATTGTGTCAGCCAATTATAATCCACTGTCATATAAAATTGTTAATTACGTATGAACTAGCAGAAATATTTAACCAATCCCCATCTGTGTTGAGACCATCTATACTCCAATTTGTACCCCAAATCTTGGTAAAGCTCACTGCAACACAAACCAATGTAGGATGCTTAAATTCTATATCAAGTATAACATTTTTTTCCAAACAACAAATGAAAATTTTCATCTTAATTAAAATGTTTCTACATTAAAAGAAAAAAAAAATGTAGACATCACTCTTAATATGACACCAGTAGGGGGAGATAGATGCTGTATTTCCTCTGAAATTTTTTTTCAAGAAATAATCTAAATTTAATCTACAGTCTAAATGATTCGGGCATGGCGGGGAGGACATTCTCCAGGGTTTTCAGTAAAATCTCATCTCCACCCTCAATTTTTTAGTCCTTCATTTCCAAGAAAGGAGTTGTTCACTCTGCATTGTTATAATCCATTTTCTAGCCTAAGCACATGTTCAAATTATGGTAACAACACTGTCCAAATTGTTCTTCTGTCACTTATATCTCTTTAATGGACTTTCTAATATTATTTAAGCATTTTTTTAAGTACCTCTTTTGCTCTCCCATAGATAAACATTTTACGTTTGGCTTAAGCAAGTACTCCAATAAATAAAGTCATTTGTTTATAATACAGCTAATTCTTGAATATCTACTATGTACAGGGTACTGTGGTCAGAGCCAGAGTTAGTCTGAAGAATAAGAATTAACTCCTACTCTCAAGTAACTTACCATTTACAGTAGGATACAGTAGGATAAGATACAGTATACAGTAGGATAAGACAGGGGATTACATGACCATGGAAGAGCAGTTAACCCATCTTGGAGAACTTCCCAAATGGAACATGCAACTGGATCTTCATTCATCAATTTGTTTAATTACTCAACATATACCATTTTGTCTACTCAATAAATGCATATTGAGCACATCTTATGAACAAGATATAGTGTCTTCTTGATTCAAACTTCCATAAACTCTTCTTGCTTGGGATATACCATCTTTGACAGAGTGTACCTACCTGTAACAATGAAGAGTTCTAAACAATGTTTCTACACTTTGGGAAGTTGGTATTTTCAAAGCAAGTTCTTCCTTTTACTGGCAACCCCCATGGTATTCAAACATTACTTCTGGAAATTTTAACCTAATTTTAAAAAATATTTTTATGTTATAACCTTAGATTAAACTAACCAGATGCACACATTCTCTTTCTTTACTGATTACACAATTTCTTATGCTCTTTAACCAATTCATTTAAAATATTCTTGTTGTCAAGACCTGTGTGTGTGTGTGTGTTTGTGTGCACGTATGCACACACTAAGTCACAGTCCAGCTTTTCGCGGCACCGTGGACTATAGTTCACCAGGCTCCTCTCTCCATGGAACTTTTCAGGCAAGACTACTGGAGTGGGTTACCACTTCCTCCTTCAGGGGATCTTCCTGACCCATGGATCAAACCCACGTCTCTTGCATCTCCTGCATTGACAGGTGAATTCTTTACTACTAGTGCCAACTGGGAAGCCCTCAACTCCATAGAGAAGGCTTCTCTGTTCTTCCTCTGCACTAAATCTGACTAATTAGCATGGTCATCTCACGGTCAGTAAGGGAAAAATCTCTCTTCCAGGGATTACATCCCTAGGGTTATGGCCTTTTACCACTTTCTGGTATTCCTATGTATTATCCCCTCCTCCACCCTAGCCACAGTCCAATAGAGGCAGATAACTAACATGCACATAACCTTCCTATTTTATGAGGAAATCTAGTTGGCAACAGTCTTGAGTATTCAGAAGTTCCACAAGGGGCTCTCATGTACTATTTTATTTTATGTCCCCAACGGCTCTTTTTTGTAGACTTCTAACTTAGTCTCATTTCCCACCTTCCCTAAGTCCAAACTGATATTTCACTCTGAGGTTTGACAGGTAGTGAGCCAGGGGTCTTTAGCCATTTGGCCCCAGGGCTACCACTTCACTTAAAGTCAAAACAGTGTCAGAGCAGCTCACCTCCACTGTCTCAACCAGCATCTTCCTGATATCTTTTCAAGGAGGCTTTGATTAGCCTTTCATGTGCTTCTGAGCACGAAGCCCTACATTCAGTTTTCCTCCCTCCAAATTCTGTTTCCCTCATGCTCCTTTTCTTGATTTCTGTTTATAATCAACCTTCCATTAGGGATGATCCCCCATCTCTCAAGCATCTTCCTCTAGGTTTCACTGACCTGCCTTCTTGCATGCATGCGTGCTAAGTAGCTTCAGTCGTATCTGACTCTTTGTGACCCCATGGACTATAGTCCGCCAGGCTCCTCTGTCCATGGGATTCTCTAAGCAAGGATACTGGAGTGGGTTGTTGCAATGCCCTTCTCCAGGGGATCTCCCCAACACAGGGATCAAACCCACGTCTCTTGCGTCTCCTGCATTGACAGGTGGGCTCTTTACCACTAGCACCACCTGGGAAGCCCTGACATACCCTCTTATCTTCCCATAATTCTGTCCCCTGGGCTCTTGAACTGCCAATCTAGCCTGCAGGCAGTCTCCCCTGATAGATGGTTCTCAGATACTCCTTGTCTTGTATAAATTCCAGTCAGCCACCAAACAACATCTATTTATGGGGGGTAGTTTTCTCCTAGAAAAAACCATGCTTTTTCCCTTTTACTCTGGCCATTCACCACAACCAGCACTTCCACTAGGATCCAGCACGCATAGCCCTTTCAAGTGTGCAACTATTTTTACTACAATAAAAAAGACTGTTAGCACACAAACTATATCCAGATGAGTGAAGTTACAAGTATAGAGTTCCGTGTGACTCGGCTTGGCAGAGACTGACAGCATTAGTCTCTTCCAAGCCCTCCTTGTGTTTCCACCATTTCTTGTCACAGGCAACTCTCCTAAGCCCTGATCCTTGGCCCTCACCATCTCCACAGGTTTCTTCTATGTTCACTCCCTGCTACAGGGCTTGCCATTCCCCTGGAATTGTTGGGTCCTTTTCTGCCTTGAGTTAAGGGTCACTTGCTGCTCAGCCTTAGGTCATAACTGTCCTCAGATCAGATACACTTAGGAGCATCCACATTTATTAGTTCACCCCGGCTGCCTTCTGACTTTTGTTCTTCTTTTCAAAAGAGACATATTCACTTTCCATCAGCTCGTATGGCAATTCCTCTCTCTTTCTCACTTCGATTTTTCCTTCTCCCTCAAATTTTTATTTGTCCTAAAACCTTCATGCTTATTTGCTACTCTGATGCCAGACTCCTTAACCTCTTGGGTGAAAGTCATCAGGGTCAAAACAGACACATTAGCATAAAGAACTTTCAACCAATCCCACTCCTGAATTCTGAGCAGGAATCTGACTGTACTAACACTGTTTTGACCTTAATTACATGTGTTCTTTACGGCTTCTCTGATGGGTCAGTGATAAAGAATCCACCTGTCAACTGCAGGAGACATGAGTTCCACCCCTGGGTGGGGAAGATCCAAGATTCCTCCTGGAGGAAGAAAAGGCAACCCACTCCAGTATTCTCACCTGAAAATTCCCATGGACAGAGGAGCCTGGCAGACTATAGTCCATAGGGGTCCTAAAGAGTCAGACACTACTGAGTGACTGAGTGTGCACGCGGGTACACACACACACACACAAGTGTTTTTAAAGATCGTATTTCTATTTTATCTCATCTAGTTCAATAAATCCCAGTGTTTTGAAGGAAAGTATATTTGATGCAATTTTTCTTGAGAATCCCTTTGCTATACTTTAATTACTGTGATCTGGGTACTTGGTGTAAATATACTGTAGTCACACATATTTGTCAGGAATAAAGAAAAACAAACCAACCCTGGAACCCTGGACGGAGTTACCTAAAGGGTCAAAGTCTGCTGTCTGGCCTGGCTTGTGCATCAGAACCGCCTGCGGATCATTTGTAAGATGAAAAGGCTCTGCCTCTCCCTCCTCTCAGGGATTCACACTCCGGAGCACCTTGGGGAACTTGGAGCCACTGACGAAAGTAATGCCGAGATTGGCATCAGCGGCCACAGTGAAGGTGCTCCATCTCTGTGAACTAACATCGGTGCTAAGATGCACCTCCTGTGGCTACTTTGCCCTTCTGCTGATGCTCTCCCAAGAAATGCACTTCACATGTTTTTTTCCCACTCCTTTCAAGTCCCATCCTGACATCCAAAGTAATTAATGTTTTAGATGTGAGTAAATGACCTACTACCCTTTGCTAAAGGAAAAGAAAGGGTGGCAGGGGTGGGGGGGGGGGGTTGTTCATGCTCCACGTTTACACTGTGCTTTGTCACCTGAGTGTATTTCCTGGGATGTGTGAGGATTTCTTTCTGCATCCAAGATGGACCTTGGACTTGTGTGTGCATGTGTTTTTAGTTGCTCAGTTGTGTCTGACTCTTTGCGATCCCATGGACTGTAGCGCGCCGGGCTCCTTTAGTCCGTGGAATTCTCCAGGCAAGAATACTGGAGTGGGTTGTCATTTCCTTCCCCAGGGGATCTTCCCGACTGAGGGATCGAACCCAGGTCTCCTGCATTGCAGGCAGATTCTTTAGTGTCTGAGCCACCAGGAAAGCCTGGACCTTGGACTTATTCCTTGGGATGGCTGAACCATGAATGCATATGTATTGGGAGGAATATGAGTATTCCTCTCTTGTCTCCAGAGACAATGCAAGAGAAAAAAGTCACCAAAGACCTAAAGGTCTCACACAACATGGAGCACACAACCACAAACATCAGGGAATGTCAGACACAGGGAGCCCCTGACATTTTCCACAGTCAGACTTACGGCCCTCATTTTTAGGAACCTGGCTTTATGAGAGAGAAAGCAAAATGGAGACCTGTGTTCTTTGTTTTTGTCAGGCCCAGTTTCTCATTATTCTACACCTTATCACACCCATTTTTATCAATATCTTCCTCCGCTGTAAATGTAGAAAGCAAAAGAGGGAGGGCCTTTCTCTTTTAAGAAATAACCAGGGATCTCATTAACAATGCCTGCAATGTGTCAGGTAATCTTGTTTTGTTTTGAGCTTGGCTGTTGGATGGCTGGGGATTCTGACATTGCTGATGATTTCTAGGTAACTTACATTCCCCACAAGTTGAGCGAGTTACTCCCTAAAATATATGGAGTAGGAAGGCCTAGAACAACAAATCTGGTTTAATCCTCACCTCATCTAATCATCTATGTGACCCAAGGGAAGCCCCATGTGCTTGAGACTCCATTGACCCCTCTATAAAATGCAGGTAAAAGGACTTGCCCAGTGGTCCAGTGGTTAAAACTCTGCTTTCTGATGCAGAGGGGTGTGAGTTTGATCCCTGGTTGGGGAACTAAGATCCCAAATACTGCAGGGTGTGGTCAAAATTTTTAATAAATAAATAAAAGTTATTTTAAAAAATAAATTACCCAAAAAAGGGCAGATAAAGACCCACATAAAGAGTGATGAGAATTTTACACAATATCCATGAAGCACCTTAGTGTCCAACAAGTTCCTATCTCAAGGTATTTAATAGATGGCAATATTATTATTATTTTCTACAACCCTGAAGTGTCAGCAAGAGTCTTGGAGACGCCTACAGGACCAGCACCATGTGCCATTCATTATGTTGTAGGAATAAAAGAGTTTTGTGAGGAAATGGATCAATGGCTCATCAATGAACACTTCAAAAATCCTTCACACAACCACATCCCTCCTTATCATGCTGTTAAAGAGCTCTTATCAAGCAAGAGGGTAAGTCATGTAGAAGACATCAGATACACTGAAGCGTCTTACAAGACTACCCTGTCTTATTTTTACACTGAACTGTTCATCAGACTGAATGCTTTGTTTTGTTTTCTGTTATTACTTGCAGCTGGTCCAGGAAAAGGAAGGAAGGAAGCCTCTTCCTTTAAAAGATGAAACTTTAACTTGCACCTAATTTTGAACAAAAAGTGAGAAGACACCAGTTATCTTCTCAAACTCCAGGTCAGTGCACCCCATCTGAATGACCCCTTGCTACCATCATCCACAGATCATGGACCTACAGTTAGCAGAAAAGAAATCTCCCTAATAGCAGACCCACCTGGATACAAAAGAAGGAATATTATTAATATAAGTGGAATCCATCCATTTATCTCCAAATAAATAATCCCACAGAAATTGGGAGGAAAAAAGTTAACCTACATTATTTTACTTCACAACATGTTTCCAGATATGGTCTTGGTTTTTATTTTTTTAATAAATAAAATGCTCTTAACTACATATCAGTGACAGCATTCAGCATTCATTTGTATGGTTTAAAATATTGGTGTGCAAGATAAAGTTGATATTTTTAATCATTCTTAACTATTAGTTTATTTCCCCAAGGTTTCTCCTAGTTTTAAAATTCTAAACTTCGTGAAGGCCTGAGAAATGACTCTTGCTACGATTTCTCTGTATTACAGAGCATAGTACATCTTCAAAGAGGCTCTTCTGCCTATCCTGAGTGAAACTCATTGGGGTGAGGCTGCTATGTCTTCCAAGAGGATTGCCTACTGGTGTTGATCAGCATAAAAACACCAATGCAAAGGACAGCTATCTGGACCAGGCTAAGCATGTTGTATCCAGTGGTAAATTCACTTGTTCGAATACCCTGTAAAATGGGTTTTCATTTCCACAAATTACAAAAGAGACTTCAAGAGATTCATTAAGCTACTGCAGGTCACAATTTGTAAAATTTGGAACTAGTAAATCTATACTTCCCTGGCTCCAAACCTGTGTTCTTCTCTTCTTGCCAAACTTCCTAGAATAAAAAGCAAAATGTGTAAATAGGATGCCACCTGACAGTTTTAGAACCTAAGAAGCTGAGAAATGCCAAGCCTACCCACAGTAAATCCTGGGTAAACCTGGGGTTTGGATCCTAGCAGACCCAAACATTCAAGAGCCATGCTTTTATTGATCTTCACACTGTTTGACTTCAATTCAAATTAAAAATTGCCATCATGTAGGTCCATCCATTTCTCTATAAATAACCACATTTTGTTCCTTTTTAAGGCTGAATAACATTCCATTGCATATATGTACCACATCTTCTTTATGCATTCCTCTGCCGATGGATATTAGGTTACTGCCGTGTCTGAGCTATTGGAAATTGTGCTGCAATAAACACTGAGGTGCATGAGTCTTTCTAAATTATGGTTTCTCTACTCAGCACTCTGTGGTGACCTAAATGGGAAGGAAATCCCAAAAAGAGAGGATATATACATATGCACAGCTGATTCATTTTGCTGTACAGTAGGAACTAACATGAGATTATAAAGCAACCATACTCCAATAAAAATTAACTTAAAACCCAAATGATAATATTACAAATAGAAGTTAGAAAAAAAAAAAAAGCCAACCTTTAAAGCTCTGCAGAATTTACACAAGATCAGGATCTGGGAACTTCCAGTGACAAGTCAGATTATCTGGCAACTCTACACATTCCCACGTGGTAACTTTGGGGGCAGCTGAGCAGCGGATGCTGTTTTGAACAGACCACTCCACTCCCCTCCCCGAGATCACAGCCCACTCTTGGCTGACTTAGCTTGTGCACCAGAGCCCTAGGGCTTTTGAGCTGGTGACACCCCCAACCCTCCTTTTTTCCAAGGCATTCAACCCAGAAAAATCAGAGTGGTAAAAATGTTCTCAAACTTCATAAACACACAGTATGTCAAAAAACGATAAGAAAGGAGGTAACTTGCACCTTTTCCTCAATGGTTTCCTGTTGGGGATGACCCAGAGATTGTGAGGGTTTGGAGAACCGCCTAAGGCCTTCAATTAAAATAGTTTTGTCTTTGGTTACTACCGGAAAAAACCTGTAAGCAGACAGCTGCTTCATGCCAGCTGAAATTCTAGTCTTGGGTGGGATGGCAGAGGTTTATGACTTCAGATGAGAAACAGGCAGCAACAGATTATATTCTTATGCCAAGTTTCTCTCTTTATTGCCATGGAAGCAAAAAGAGAAATGCAGAAAGGGGAAAGCTCTGCAAGACCCGTGTTTCACTCAGAACTTCTGCTAGGCATCGGGAGCTGCTCAAGATTTTGCAAACACTTTTACAGGAAAATCATAGATGTAGAAAACCTCTGAAATTCAAACAGAGCTGGAAAAGAATAAAGACCATGCATTTTGTCTTTAAACTCAGAAGCAGAACCCCCGGGATTTGGTGTTCTAAAACAAGACTGGAAACATTATTAACGTTAATAAATAAACATCTGGATTGACTTGCAGCCTAAATTTAAGTGTCCTAAATATTTTGGCTCTATTATAACGATGCTGCATTTTCCTAAATTTTCCAATGTTTCTTTGGTCCGTAGCTTACACTTCATTTTCTTGTGACTCTTTTAACTCAGGTCTTGTTTTCCATGAAAATAGACCCCGTTATATAAATGTTTAAACACCAAATGTCCATAAAAAGATACGAAATTGGTTTTGATTTCATCCCTATATTTGCACAGTGTGGGTCCTTAGTATACTCATGTCCTTTTCATTGGAACCATGTCATCAGACCATCTGCTTCTCTTTCATTCTCCTAATACTTTGTGGTACATCTAATTCTAAGAGAGCCAAAACTTACCAACAAAATTTTTGTTGAGCTAAAATTAAAACTCAAGGTCATGATGAAGCTGTTAATTCCATTCTTTAATGTAACATTTAGCCAGTGTTAGCCCAGTTTTGTACAGTACTAGGGAGAAAACACATACACTATGGAGGCATTAACCAGATCAGGCCGTACTCATAGCCAAGTTTCACTTGGAGCCTCTAATGTGCTCCAAAAAGCATGAGTGCATGTGAAAGGAAAGGTCAGCAACACACATCTCCACCAAGAAAAGTCCAATAAAACCAATGCAAAATTAAATGAGCCAGTTACAGAGAACTCTCCTCATAACACAGTGCTTACACCTAATCCGTTCCTCACCACCTTCGATTGAGAGTGTTGGTCTCAGGTCCCTAGGCTGTTGCTGTTACTGCCTTGAGCTTTTGACTAGTCGTAAGCCAAGGGGTTGCTATGCAGAGTCCCAATGCATGGAACCAGAGTTAATCATTCACAGGCCCTTTTGCCTGAAATAAGATGCTTTTCATTTCCCCTGGCTTATGAGAATAATGAAAAAAGAAAACAAACAAAGGAGATAACTGCACTATGTTAAAAGATAATCCCTTAGCATAACTATTGTCTAGAAGCCTGAGCACCAGGGCAGGCAAAAATCCAGTCTGCATTCAGGGACTAGCTGACATTTATTTATAAGAGATTATGCCGTGACAGAGCTTCAAGGCATTTAGAATGCTCCTATTCCCCAAGGCCTTCACTATATTTATATGCAGGATCCCATATTATTTTTCCTGCTGTTATGGCAACAGAGATTTCAATGTTTACAGAGCTATCAAGTTCTGACAGGCCGAGCTGGGGACTGTGCATCACTGAAAATAAAGCAAGGGACCCGGGAAGCAGGCACAAACTCCACTGTCTGAACAACTAATACCTGAGCAGAAGGGAGGGAGCAAGCAGGCAAGCCGCAATGATCAGCTCTCAAGGCCACTTGCCCCCAGGGGAATTTGCCCTCTGGATCCTGTGATTTCCGGGATCTATTACAAAGGACGCTGAACCTAGTAAGTCTAGTTAAACCTAAAGGAAAACCAAACCCCAAATTCCTACTACAATTTTATACTCTGAATGAATATTTTTTTTTACTTATTTTTTTCATTGAAGTATAATCGCTTCCCAATGTTGTGTTGGTTTCTAACGTACATCAACGTGAATCAGCTATAAGTATACATATATCCCCTCCCTCTTGAGCCTCCCTCCTAGCCCACCCTTCATCCCACCCCTCTAAGTCCTGACAGAGCTGGACTGAGCTCCCTGTGTTATATAGCAACTTCCCATTAGCTATCGATTTTATACAGGCTAGTGTATTTATGGGCTTCCCTGGTAGCTCAGCTGGTAAAGAATCCACCTGCAATGCAGGAGACTCCAGTTCCATTCCTGGGTCAGGAAGATCCCCTGGAGAAGGGAAAAGTTACCCACTCCAGTATTCCGGGGCTTCCCTGGTGGCTCAGATGGTAAAGAATCCACCTGCAATGTGGGAGACCTAAGTTCGATCCCTGGGTTGGGAAGATCCCCTGGAGGAGGGCACGGCAACCCACTCCAGTATTCTGGCCTAGAGAATCCCCACGGACAGAAGAGCCTGGTGGGCTTCAGTCCATGGGGTCGCAGAGAGCTGGACGCGACTATGTGACTAAGCGCAGCACAGCGGCACTGTATGTGTGTCAATCCCACTCTCTCCATTCATTCTCCCCTCTCCTTCCCCCGCTGCGCCCACAAGTCATTCTCCACACCTTTGTCTCTATTCCTGTCCCACAAACAGGTGCATCTGTATCATTCTTCTCAATTCCATATATATGTGCTAATACACAATAGTTGTTTGTCTCTTTCTGACTCACTTCACTCTGTGAGTGAAGACAGACTGTAGGTTCACCATCACATCACTCCAAATGAAGCTCTGTTGAGTATGGGAAGATAGAGTCCATCACTAGAGCTCTGGGGTGGAGGAAGAGGAAGAGAAAATGCAGTGGGTGAAGAAAGGGCAGAGCAAGCCCTCTCTCGGTGCCCACTTTTTATTTTTAACTGTACAGTGGATACCAGCCGCACTTTACACCAAATTTAACCATGGCTTAGTTAGTAAACATGGCTTAGTAATTTCTATAATATTTCAATGCTGAAGCTAATTACTGTATAAGCTGGCTATAAAAACGTCCTAGAAATACCTGTATGTATCTCACAAACAAGATTATCTTAAGAACTTGCCTCCTCTTCCACGGAAATAACTACATATAAATGGGATCTCATGGTTTGAGGTTCTCAGCCTTGAAGTCACTTTTTGGAGTGGACCCAAACTACTCCATACTCTGTGACTGAGACACTGGACTAGAAATCATGAAAACATAAGTCCTTTCAAACACGCCCTTTGGATATCTTGGTTCTAGAGAAAGTAGGAAATAAAAGTCACAAGCTTAGCCTCTGATGCAATTAGCCACCACTTCCCAGTTCTAGATGTGGACCAGGGAAAACAGTATCAAGTCACAGTGAAATGTAGTGAGAAGTTTTGGGCTGAATTCCTTTCTTTTTTTTCTTGTCTTTGTATATGAGTGTTCATAAGGGTACTGATTGATGTTTATTTGCTTACAAAAGTGTAGGGCAGACTTCACAAATGTGTCTACATTTTTTTTAAATTCAAGTTTGGTTCTGTTTAAAATTGTAAATAGCAGGAAAGATGCATATTTCCTAACACTCAAGATGAACATGCTAACAAATAACAAACTGAGATTCATCATATGATGCTGGACATGTGAAAAAATTGTTTACATAATACAAACTTCAACTTCTATAAAATAAATGTTGAAGTATGCAGGAGAAGGTATTAACGATAATTGCAATAAATGTCTCTGTATGTCTTTCTTGATAAGCTAGAGCTAGAAATGAGTATGGATGACATATGGTCTTCCCCTTTGGCAGAGCTGCTTTCCAAGGTAGGTCAGCTGTAAAGACAAGTTGGAGAACCTGGGAGAAGACAGCAGGGCTTTGGCCTGGAACAGATGCCAGTCCATCCAGTGGTAGCAACTGTGACCACTGATTGCAATTCCTGTTGCCATTGGTGACTTGGCCTTTCTTTCTTTAAGAACTGACTTTGTGGGACTTCCCTGGTGGTCCAGTAGTTAGCACTTCGCAATTCCACTGCAGGTGGCATGGGTTCAATCCCCAGTAAAGAAACAAAGATCCTGTATGCCACATGGTGTGGTCAAAAAAAGAAAAAGAACTGACTTTGAACATAGTTTGCTCCCTTGAGATCCTGGCCCCCAGATAGGATTATCTGTGGCTGGTCTTCCCAGCAATCATAGATTAAAGGACACTGTTTGAAGCTGCACTTCAGCATGTCTACCCACTGGTCAACCCACTTCAGTTACCCTACAGCAGCAGGAAAAGCATATGATGTTATCATCTTCATCATCACAACAGTCTTCTTCAGCATCAAGAAAAGCACTGGTTACAAACACAACTAATGACCTGGATCTCTTCCTAAGGACTCTCTAAGGATAATTATTTAACCATGAGTCTTACCATGAACCCTGCAAACATAATATTCCTTCATTTAACAAATATTTCTCAGCCCCTAAATTATGTGTTCTGTACGATACCCTAGAGATGCAGTGATACGCAAGATAAACAAGGTCTTTGCCTTGACAGAGCTTAAATTCTATGGGGAGACAGTCAATAAACACAAGTAAATCAACCAGCAATACAGCTGTTAGTGTCAAATATGATAAAAAGAAAATTAAGAGGTTATTACAATAGAGATCAAGGAGTATCTTCAGGTAATGGGTGTTTAAGAACCCCTCCCCTGAATAACATTTAAGAAGGGATTTGCTCGATAAGGAAACAGCTCTGAAACTAAACAAACTGGAAGCATTCCATCGATGGTAAACCTCACGCTGTTTGGGGCTCTCAATGACTACTTAAAAGTCAAATAAAATATTTCTGGTACATGTTAAATCTCAGTCTTCTGGAAGACTTACTAGGGTGACTTGCGGGGAGGCTTATGTCTTAGTCCAAAGCTTGATCCTACATTGTTAACTAATTTCATCTGTTGCTTTCTCATGTGCATTTTGGCTTCCACAACAAAACCAAGATCCTTCTTTACTGAAGGAAGATATAGAAGAGGGTTTTTAGCATGACAGATAAATGAAGGATTTCCTTTAGAATCCATCCTGGAATTTATATGCAAAATAAACTATGTATGGCTCATCTATACAATTTACTAGTGTGAACATCTAGCACTTTCATCAGATTTTTAAAGGGCTTTGTGACCAAAAAAAGAACATGGCCACTCAGACAGGATGGGTCTAACGTAGTCCACTGATTTGGAATCTTTCAAAAAGCTGAGTTGTTCCACCCAGGCCTTCAGTTGATTGGAGGAGGCCCACCCATGTTATGGAAAGCAATCTGCTTTACTCAAAAAACTACCCATTTAAATTTCCATCTCATTCAAAAACATCCTCATGGAAAAATTCAGAAAAATGTTTGACTAAATATCTGGAACCATGAACTAGGCAAACTGACACATAAAATTAACCATTACAAAGTACATACTGCATCCTGAAAGGCAGAGGTTCAGACTCACAGAGCATCATTTCAAAGCTGATGCCTTAGTTGTATGTATAAGAGACGAGTCCAAAGCTTTATCATGACACAGCTTGTGGGTGATGGATGGTGTAGTGTGTGGTAGGATGGGGCCCCATGGTCATTCATCCTTTACTACACCTCCTTTGCTGTACGGAGGGGCCCCTTGGTTCAAAGAAATGTCATGCCAGATATCATATTGATAAATCAGATACTCTGTGAGCCCTTAGACAACAGAAAAGCTAAGTAAATTGCAAACAGGAAAGAATATCATACCTGGAAATATACGCAAATCCCAAATCCTAATCATGACAAATCACTGCTCTCTCCATGACACTAAGTGTCCAATGTAAATAACTTGCCAGTAAGGGGTTGGTTGGTCTCCTTGAGGGATAGTATTATATTAGGGGCTCACGTCATATTACTTTAGAGGTTTCTCCTGCTGACAAGTTGCACATTCCTGCATACAACCAAGAACATACTAAACTCTTCACTAAAAGAAGACATGAAGTTCTTGAGTAATGTTTAGTACTTCCTTGATATCCTGTAACTGAAATGTTATGATGTAAAATGAACAATACTTAACAAATACTGTGATATTAAATTGATACACCCCATGCTACATAATAAAGGAATAAGAGAGGAAAGAAAACAAAGCCTGCAGCTGGTATTTATAACTGCCTTCTTCCACTATCCATTCTGTATTCCTTTTGATTTCAGCAACGACCTGAGCTGATCATAGTTCTTTACCAAGTAGGGTGACTCAAGCCGTCATTCCTGAAGGATCTGGGCTATTGGTAGTCCTGCCTGGGTTGGGTTGCTATAGTTTTCCATTGACCTTGATCACTAGGCATGATGTGATTACTGAGAGAAGTCCTAAGGGACCCCCTGTATCCCAGACACACTCTTCCTCACCTTCACTGTGGAGTGGTCATCCAATTTCTTCTGGTAACCAGGATCGATACCCCCAGCCAGCACAGTAACTCCTTTCTTTGCCGGTTGATTTAGAGGCATCAGGAGCCCAGAGTGGCTGGGCAGCAGTCTTAACTTACAGTTCAGTGGAATCATTGTTGTGTCTTCTGCTAGAATCATTCCTCCCTCAGGGACTAAGCACTCTAGGCCAGCAGAGCACAAAGTTGCAGAAACAGGAAGCAAAAATCTTGCTAGTAGGTCACTAGGTATAATAGGAAGTGGTACCACCCTCACTTCCACTCGTTGATTCCTGGACCCATGATTCTTGCTACTAGAGAAACAGTAGCATATACTGGACACTGATTCAGAGCTTTATGGCCTTCCAGGGGACCTTGCCCCAGCCCTGAAAAGTATTGTCACCTAGCTCATGCTGGAATAGAGTCTTCAAAAGGCCATTTCATCATTCTTTCAAACCAACTGCTACAAGATGGCAAGGAACATGGTAAGACCAATGAATTCCATGAACATGGGCCCAGTGCTGTAGTTTGTTTGCTGTGAAGTCAAGATCTAGCATGTCCTAGACTAGTGGAGCCTTAAGACTTTTACTGGTATAACAGGCTCCTAAATCTCTGTAGAGTTTCTCTCAGTCTCTGGAGTACATGGGTCTTACAGGGCATTCAAAGTACTTGCCATTTCTTGCTTATGCATGATTAACATGCTGTCACAAATAAAGTGGACCAAAGTGATATTAATATTTTGTGGAATGATCAGAAGATCAAGACCACTTCAAGCTACATTGTAACAGAACAGGAGAATTAACTTGATCCCAGGGAAAGTCTGTGACTATATCCTGTTATCTACTCTGGTGAACTGCTTCTGATCTTCATTCATAGCAGGTGTTGAAAAGAACACACTTGCCTGTTCAATAGCCTCATACCACAAATGAGAAGCCATGGTAATTTGTTCTAGTAAAAGTACCTCATGCAGCAGATTAGCCACATTGGGAATACCACTAAGTTACATTTCTGCTAGTCCATGGTCACCTGCCATGATTCATCTGATTTATGCGAGAAGTAAAATGATGTATTACATGGGGATATAACGGGGTTGACCATCTAGGTGGGTTTGAAGTCTTTAAGGATGGTGCTAATCACTGCTATTCACACAGGAGTTGGGGGACCGAATTATTTTTGATTTAGCATCTTGACCTGAGTGACCTCCACTTGGTCTTTCCTGTTTCAACAGCTCTTACTCCACAGGTTAGGGAGCTAATGTGAGTATTCTGCCAGACGCTAAATATGTCCACTCTGATTATTCAGTCAGGAAATTGGAAAATGACTACCAGGTGAGTTCAGAGGCCCACTGGACCCAATCTGACATGGGCCCATGCCAGAACTTCATTGACCACCTGACCTCTATTCTCCCACACTCTAACAGAGGAACCATGAGAGTGTTCAGTTTTCCCAAGAACCATGTCATTCAGATCAGGTCCTCTAGCCATCAGCTCATTAAAATGTGTGTATTCTCCAGAACCTGAAACAAACATTCACGAGCAAATAGCCTAGTAAAAAGGTGCCCTCAGATTCCACTCCTGGGTATGTACATATGAAAAAAACAAAAACACTAATTTAAAAACATACACACAACCCAACATTCAAAGCAGCACTATTTATAATAGCCAAGACGTGAAAACAACCAAAATGTCCATCAACAGAAAAATGGATAAAGAAGATGTGCTGGGGACTTCCCTAGTGGTCCAGTGGTGAAGAGATCATGCTTCCACTGCTTGGGGCATGTGTTTGATCCTTAGTCAGGGAACTGAGACCCTACATACCACATAGCATGGCCAAAAAATAGAAACAAAAAGAAGATACAGTGTGTATGCATATATATACATATACATATATTATGGATATTCCATTATATAGATATCATATATGATAATCTCTAGGTCCATTCCTGTTGCTTCAAATGGCAATATTTCATTCTCTTTTATGACTGAGTAACATCCCATTATATTAACATGGAATTGGAATATTACTCAGTCATAAAAGAAAATGAATATTGCCACTGGCAGCAACAAGGATGGAGCTAGAGATTATCATACCAAGTGAGGTAAGTCAGAAAGAGAAAGACAAATATAGATACCACTTAAATGTGGGATTTAAAAATTACAACAAACTAGTGAAAATAACATAAAAGAAGCAGACTCACAGGTATAGAGAACAACCTAATGGTTACCAGTAGGGCCAGGGGACAATAAAGGGATGAGGAGTGAGAAGTACAAACAATTGGGTGTAAGACAAGCTCAAAGATATTTTGTAAAACACAGGGAATGTAGCCAATATGTTATAATAACTGTAAATGGAAAATAGCCTTTAAAAATTGTTTAAAAAAAATTAAAAAGTGCCCTTAGGAAGAACTGCAAAGGGATTGGGAGAAGTGGAATGAATAAAAGGAAGACGTGGAGGAAATGTGTCATTGCAGGCAAAATCCCAGCCTGGGACTAATCTAACAGGCGAAAATGCTAAGAGTGGGTTGTCCAGCTGGGAGGCGAGGGAGCTGGTCTTTCATATTCCTACATCAGTCCATCACTGCTTAGCGGGAGTAAGAGGGTCAGTGTAAACTTCTGGGCACTTCTGGCTCTCCAGAAGTGGGGGTTTCGTGGCAGTCTTCTGAAGAGAGCTGCAGACATAGCTTGCTCACAGCCAACACACAAGCAGGCCAGGGAGGGTGGTACACAGATGAAGATAACAAACAGCAAGAGGCTCTGGAGAAACAGGACCCATAGCCATTACCGGAGTTAAATGGGCAGACAAATGGCCAAAGGGCAATAAGAGCTAAAAGGGATAAAAAAGACAATAGTCTAGGACCTGCCTGGTGGTCCAGGGGCTAAGATGCAGAGAGCCTGGGTTCCACCCCTGATCAGGGAACTAGATCCCACATGCCACAACTAAGACCTGGTGCAGCCGAATAACTTTTTTAAAAAAATTTTAAAGTCTAGTGGAAAGGAAAAGTTAAAATAGGGCATGCTAAGTTTAGTGTAAACAGATGACCAAGACCAAAGGAGAAGTGAGATAGGATCTCAACAGTCCAGAACATTCCCGTCTCCCCTTTCAACAGCTACAGACACGCCCCTGCCCACCCCCTCCCACACACACACTCCACCTTAGAAGGACTACCAGTTCAACAAGCACCCACACTATATCATCCCATTAAACGTGTTTTATTGGTTTATTTGCATCTCAAGAGGAAACACTTCCTCAAGAGCACAGCAGAAACCCTGGTTTTCGGGATCTGAGTGGTCTTGTGCAAGTTATTTAACCTCTTCATACCTTAATTACATATTTTTTAATGTGGATAATAATACCCATAATACAAAGATTTTTATAGATTAAGTTTTTAAGTCTATCAAGAAATGACTAGCACAATGCCAGGCATACAACAAGCACTAAATAACTGATAGCTTCTTTCTTCCTTCAAATGAGTCTCCAAACTAGACTGTACTTTTTTTCCCTGAAATTCTTGAGGACAACTGAATTCCTGATGTAGTGGCCCTAACTTATTTAAAAAAACAACAGAAAAAGGTAAAGCCTGAGGAGCGCAATGTGATATAATCCTGGCAAATCTGACAAAGAAAAGGACTTATAACTTTTCCTTAATCTCAGTTTCTAAAATGAGAAAAAGTTTGCTTTTATAGTGTATTTGAACAAATAGAAGTGACTTACATTTTAAAATATATAAAGCTGATTTCTTGTATGATTGCACATGGTAACTTCTGACATTTTGGACTGTTAACATTGTTTTCACTCGGACAACAGGATGCAAAGTTTCAGCACGTAGGTGTCTAGAAAGGAAGTTTCATACAGTGTGGAGATGTGAGGTTGCTCTGACAATCTTCTATAGGAATCTGTATTTCCACCTTAGTTAAGTATCTGAGTATCCATTAGCAGTGAAGCAATGGTCTCATCCATAAAATGAGTCCTGAGAAAAGAGAAAGAGAAGGCCTGTGACAAGGAGATGAAAAGTGAAAATGTAAAAGACATAGAGGGCGGAAAAGAACAGGGGAAATTATGTGAATGAACGAAAAATAATTATGAAGAATAATTACTGGCAAAGTAGTTAATAAAAAGATATACAAGTCAACTGACTACTTGTAATTTGTAATCTCAGAATCAGTCTGCCAGGATGGATAAATGGATGGATGGAGAGATAGGCATAGATATTAAAGACATAACCATTGATTAATAGCTGTTGAAATGAATTATTAAGGGGGAACATATTCCAAATTTCTAAATGGTTATGCACTACAGTTCCCAGATGGAGGCTTTATTTTTCCATGTGTCTTTGTCATTTCCCTTCTCTGTATGACCACCTGGCACCCTTTTGTTCCCCAGCCTGGCCCCATAAGAATGCCAGTTGCTTGGCAACTGATCCATCCACTCGAGTGTCTCAAGGAAATAACCCCTGCTCCTAGGATGGTGCATGATCCAAGTTATTATAGTAAGCTCTAGTGTTTACACCTAAGCCTGAAGAGATAATCCTAGTTCACAGTATTCCCACTTCAGTCTATGAAAATCCATGTACAAACCAAAAAAGGTAAATGAGAGCTACATGACCTGCTCTTTCTTTCAAGAACTATTAATTTGACGATATATGAACAGGTGCTGGTGCAAGTTTATTGAATGTTGAACTACTTCTTGGTCAAATAAAACCAGGAAAATGTCTGACTGCTTATAGGCAACCAACATCACAACAGTGTTTAGGTGTTTGCAGTCTAGTCATTATAGAAACCATTTAATCCATAAAATGTGGTTGAAATGCTGTCTTTTGACTTGGACTCTTCAGTTTTTTCAACCTAAATCTTACAGACACAATCATATATACCTACCACACTAGCTGAAGCGGCTACTTCTTACACTTTTAGAGATTACAGCAAATCACAGAGAGGAAAGGGGTAGGTTAGCATCTGCTTCAAAGGTTTGAAAGTTCATACAGCTAGAGACAGAGGACTTCTCTTCATGAGCTACAGGCACAGAAAATAGAAATCGTCTGTTGGTTTATAAGGACACATTTATTAGCCCAAAGTACATAAATCTGCAGAGCAAGACACAAGAGGATGCCTTACAGTGCCTCTGTCCCATTACAAAACAAATTATGTTTTTTTTTACTATCCAGGAAGGAGAGCTCCCACACTCAGCACAAAGGCCAGGCTCACCTCATTATATCCATTACAATTAAAACATTGCCTATAAACTTCTTCTTTCCCTTAAGATTCATGTTACTAGGTGTAGGAACTCTTTATAAGATAATTATTCTCTTTCTCCAAAATTGAAGCATTAAGGTGCTCATATATGGAGCTTTCTTACAGTAAAACACATGTATCTTTATTATTTATTAGTTTTTTTTTAAAGCATGAAGGATTAAGTGAACAAAGCTCTACAAAAGCTTTTCGAAAACTCATAGATAAACAGAAGTATAGGATCACTTGGGGGCAATCTCCAGAACTGATGTGGTGAAGTTCTATTTGGGGAGGAGTAATTGTTTTATTTTTATTATCTCTTTAACTAATATGCAATAATGAAGTCCCCCCCTTGTATTTATATTCTGTAGTGAATGATACAATCCCAGTTCACCCAGAATCTAACAACAGAATCAGAACATTTTATTCTGAATTAAGAATACCAAAAATACGTCAACCAAAATGAAAATAATCAGATTCTTTTTTTCAAGTAACACATTGGTAAAATTTTGAAAGGGTGCACCCAATATTGCCAAGAAACCAGAAAGATTAGCATTTCCAAATAGTATTAATTTAAGTATAATTTGATGTAAACTTTTTGAAGGAAATTTGTTAGTACACATCAATTTTTTTCAATATACACATATTTTAATTTACCAATTCTTTCTAGGAGTTTACACTTAGCTAAACTGGGTACTAAGAGAAAGCTGCAAAGATGTCCACACAAAGTACAATAAAAGAGGAAAAAACTATTAAGTTCAACAATTGAAGATCCATTCAGGAATTCAGTCACCAATTTTTTTGTACATAAACCGTACTTCTGGGGCTTCAGGAATAAATTAAAAAGCTATTATATGCTTCCATGGAGCTTACATACAATGAGAATTGCATGAAACAATTAAAATGATATATAATTTATAAAGAAAACTGGAACAGTTGATGTAACTGCTGTGGGATGGAAGAGAGGAGTCGGAGGTGTGAATCTGAAGATCATAGCCTGAGTCAGTGAGTGAAGAGCACTGGTGAATCTCTAGGACAGAAAACGTCGATGCTGTGTGCCCAGGAGAGGGGGGGTCATGAAAACCCCAGAAAAGTCTTTGGCGGGGTGCAGGGAATCTAAAAAAAAGAAGAAATGTGTGCCTAACTTCCCAGGGAAGCTGGGGAAACAAGCTCCATAAGGAGGGTGATAAACAAAAGTGCAAAGGAGCCTCTGAGAGGTTATCAGGTGCCGACGGAGCGCAGAAGGCAGCCTCGGACAGAAGTCGACTCCCCACTAGAGTCCTGGTGCAGCTGAGACCACACCCCCACCCCAGGTATTCAACAGGGGAATAAAGATAGAGAGGCGGACACCTTGACCATGCTTGCCCCTGGAATGCCCGAGCATCACGGAGCTCATGCCCATCTGAGCCTCTGGGATTTCCCAAGGAGGTGATGTCTAGGCAGCCCTCTGCCTTGGCTGTGCCCTCATGGCACTCGCCCACTGACCTCCTGCCCTTGCCCCATCCAATCCAGTCTAGGGGGCAGGGGGCAGTTCTCAGCTGCCCCTATGCTACTGATGAGGCAATGGCTTTTATTCTGTTTGCTTTTTTTTTTGGCTGCACTGCAAGGCATGAGGGATCTTTCCCCATCAGGGATTGAACCCACGCCCCCTATAGTGGAAGCAGGGCAGTCTTAACCACTGGACCACCAGGGAAGAAGTCCCAGGCAGTGTTTTAATAGGAGGAAACTACCACGACTCAATACGTGGAAAACAAAAACACAGACTGTTTCATACTAGGAAACGGTCAACATCCTCAACACTAGCTACAAGGTGTTTCTGCTTCTAGAGGATTTTCCCAACTTCAGGACACAGAACGTCGATGGTGAGAAGGAGAACATGTAGTCTGTAATATGGTAACTCCCTCTAAAGACACCCTAATGTTTTTGGCTCTAGCTAAATCCCCGCTTAGTATGAGGTAAGACTTTGCCCCAAGGTCAGATGTGTCTCCACTTACACATTAGAAAAGTCAGATTTTGGTGGGGTGTTTTTTGTTTTGCTTTGTTTTGTTTTTTTAGTAAATCACTAGTAGAGTTAGCAACAGAGTCCCTGTTTCTGCAGACACATCTGCAAAGATAACAGCAGAATGACCCACATCTGTCCTTAGCAGTCAGGCTTACTGGTCCTTCACAACATATCCTCAGGAGCTTTTGGGAAGGAAAGGTAAATGGAGCCTGCTGGAATGCCATCTTGAAAACAGCCTTAGAGCAATAAAAGCCTCGGAGGTTATGCCAAGAACAGGCCTAAAGACTAAACACAATTAATCACAGTTTTGAAACTCATAGACCCCAAGTCCCTCACCCAACAGTCAAAGGCTTGGCTTTCCCAACCTTCTAAAAGAAAATGTGAAATTTTCTCAAAAACTTAGTTTCATTTCTGAGTTGATTAAAATTTCATCATCAAAAATACAAAAGGATGAACGCTAGAATAGTATAAATGAGTTGTACCTCCTCCAATAGCCCAGATTCTATATTCACTCATCAGGCATTTACAACTAATAATTTTGTGGCAGGTGATGCCTTTAGAAGAAAATAGATAATTATATAACCATGAAACCCTTTTCTTCAACCTAGTATAACATGTTCAACCACTTTAAGTTTATTTGGAGTGGGCTGGGGATATTTTCTTGGATTAATATTTGTTTCTGTGTATAATGTTCTCTAAGCAGAACTTCCCATATATTTATTTCTGAGGTCCTGAAAAAATAGAAAATAAAATTTGAAAAGGGCGTCACAGGATACAGCTCTCAGGAATCCAAAAATCACTTTGTCCATGTGTAGCAGAATTTTTATAAGTGTTCAGTCATACAGTCTGGGCGTTATAAGATTTTGTAAACACAGTACAACCCTCTGAGAGTTATGTACTGTTGTGTGGTCTTCATCACAGCTGTAATAAGTTACATGTAGGTATTTTTTGTTTGTTTGTTGATTTGTTCTTTTCTATCTCAGCTCTAACTTTTCATTTAGAGCCAAATAAGGACATTGAATTAAAACATGAACTGAAGAGACAGATCAGGCAGGAAATTCCAAAGTTAAGTTTCTCATTGTAATTTTAACTTTCCCATGATAGACATTTTCTGTACTTGTTCGCATCTTGCATGTATACAGCATTATATAAAGAGTCAGATTCTGACCTCAGTCACACTTGTTTTATTTTTACTGAAAATGTAAGAGGGAGCAATGAAGAATCAAAGAAGGGCCAGAGGTCAGTAGACTAGAAAACAAATGCTAAAGAAGAAGGTTATGGGAGGCAGGCAAATATGGGAGGCTGAAAAAGAAAGACAAGGCACAGATGGAATTGTGTTAGTGGATGCACAATGGCATTTCAAGATTTCTTAATATGCATGTCTTCACATAGTTCTTTTCAAATATCTGTTAAACAACAATTTAAACCACATTAATTTTTTATTTTTTTATTTAGAGAGAGCTCGAGCGTTTGGTTCCCTTTGATTTCACTTCTTGCTTTATAAATCTTCCGACCAGTCATTAACTGCTTGTAAAGCCCTGGCACCTCATATATTGTCACTTAATTATGTTATGCTACAGTGGGCTTCCTAGGAGGCAAAAATTCTACACAAAAACACTTATAAAGAAAGCCAGAGCAGACAGTCTGACTAAGCCAGGAAGAATAAAAATTGTTGCTGACAAGGGAATAGAATCGACAACTAAAGCTTTCTGAACCAAAGGGGAAAATGAATAGCCAAGACATTTGAATTGTTGAAGGAAAGGATGCTTCAGATCTAGGCGAGGGGGAGGAACAGAGCATAAAACTGGAAATAGGAGATTAACCACTAAGCCTGCTCAGAATGAATCATAAAGAGAGAAAAGGGATTATTAGCCCAAAGGATCTAGGCAGGAAGGGCCCAGGGCAAAGTCTCCTGATGTATCTTGCTTTCAAATCTAAGATGTTAAAAACTGTACCCGGTTGGAAGAAGTGTTTCTTTGCTGTGAGCCTGCCCAAGACATGAGGGAATAAGGACTGGAGAAAAAAACAGATTCAAATTGCAGGGCACAATTTAAAAAAAAAAAACTATAAGCATTGCCATGATAATACTCAATGATGGTGAAGATGTAGTAAAACTAGCACCCACATATTACTGGGGGCAGCATCAGTTGGGACAATTCTTTTGAAAAATAATTTAAAAATATATATGAAGAATCATAAAACTATTACTAGCTTTAATATAGAATTTCCTTTCTTGGTCATGTATCTTAAAGAAATACCTTAGGATTAGAAAAATCTCTATTCATAGAGATAGTTAACACAATACTGTAAATAAAGCTCAAAATGGAAACATTAAATATGCAATAATAAAAGACAACTTAAGTGTAATATTATTGTATATATATTCAATGAATAAAAAAGTGATCATAAAATCATGGTTATTAAAGTATACAGAATGATGAAGTACTTATGAAGTAAGTATAAAATACTCCTGACTCCCAACCCCAAATTGTTGAACTTTAACCAGGTTTTTAGACAAGATTTCCAATTTACAGGAAATACCCAGCTGAGAAGGCAAACTGTCCATAAGCAGGTAGTTCAAAATTATTGACAACTGACCCAGTTTCTTCAGTAATTCAGTGATCTGAGGGTAGGCAGGTGGTGGTGGTTTAGCTGCTAAGTCATGTTCAACTCTTGCAGCCCCATGCACTGTATCCCACTAGATTCCTCTGTCCATGGGACTTTTCAGGCAAGAATATTGGGTGGGTTGCCATTTCCTTCTCCAGAGGATCTTCCTCACTCAGGGATTGAAACCCGGTCTTCTGCATTGCAGGTGGATTCTTTACTTACTGACCTACCAGGGAAGTCTTAGGGTGTAAGCAGAGTCGAGGTTATTCTTCCAGAGCCTGCTGTCCAACAGAGCTTTCTGCAAAGATGGCAATGTTCTTATATAGTAATCACTAGATATGCGTGACTGTTGAACACTGAAAGGTGGCCAGAGGGACTTTACGATCTGAATTTCTTAACATCATTTATTTAATTTAAATCTAAAAAGCCACTTGTGGTTGGTGGCTACCATGTTAGATGAAACAGCTTTAGATTTGAAAATTTAAGAAACATTCAACCATATGTAATGTATGGATTTTGTTAGATCCTGAAGCCAAGAAACCAATTTAGAATGACCTGAGTATTTGGGGAAAATCTGAATATGGCCTGTATTAGATGTTAGTTTTGTTAATTTTGATAAAGTTGTTGTGGTTACATGAAAAATTGCTTATTTTAGGGACCCATGTTGAAATGTTTTTGGACAGAATGGCAAAATATCAGTGTCTGGGATTTGTTTTAAAATGCTTCCACCTGAGAGAAAGAGAAAATAGAGATGAAGCAAGTGTGACAAAAGTAGATAATTCTTTAATCTGGATGAGAGGCATGCAGGGTTCATTATACGTTCCTCTTTAGTGTGAGTGTGTGTGTGTGTGTGTGTGTGTGTGTGTGTGTGTGTGTGCTTGAAATACCTTCAAAACAACAATTTCTAATATAAATAATATTGAAGTGAAAATAAATAAGTGAAAAGACAGAATACAAACTTGCCCATCTGGTTGATACTAACTAGCAAGTAATCAATTAACATGTCAAGATTTACAAATCATTTTATGTCTATTTCAGTGAAGAGGTAGAATACAGTCAACATGTTAGGAAATGCTTATAGAAATATTTTGAGCATGTTTAGGTAAAATCCGTTAAGTATGGCAGGAAAAAATTTGTTTGAGAATCACTGTTACTAACACATATGCATACCCACACACGCCCATACACACAAAGACTGGATGGAAATACACCACATAGTTTATTCCATAGCAGTGGAATATTTTGCTCATGTGATTGAACTGAGTAAAGCACAGACAAATTTTTGTAATGTAGTTCTGTAAATTGTAAATGAGATTAAAGCCACATTTAAAATGAATCTTTTAAAAAATAAGATCTATGGTTTGCTACAGGGAATTATTAATAGCCTCAAAAACTATTTCTGCCAAAGGTCAAATCCATGTCTCCACACTCCACTGTCTTTTTAAGTGTTTTCAGTGACATATAAACAGAATAAAATAAAGACATTTACAAAATTTACAAATGTACTGTGAAGAGAAAAATTAATGTCATGTTATGAGAAAGGGGCAATTTATTCTACCTTAGAAATGAAATAAATTTCCACCTTCTTCTGAATTCAATGGCAATATTTAGGATTATTTAATAATTAACAGTCATTTTAATATCTGAATTTATATAACACAAAATATAGTGAACATAGTCCAATACTGTTTTAAGCACTTCACTTACAGCAAATCTCACAACAACCCTTTGCAGTATGGGATTTCACTAGTCTCATTTTGAAGCCAGAGACACAAAATTTTAAAGTCACAGAGAAGTTAAGTAAATCTAAGACCATGTAGCAAGCAACTAGTAGAGCCAAGATTTAAACCCAGGAATTCTGCTGCAGGAGGCCATCCTTTCAAACACTGTGCCATGCTAGCTCAGGTAATAGCTCTATTGCCTTTGTTCATTTACAAGGAGCATTAAATATCTTTGTCTCTCACTGCAACACACTCCACCTCACCCCTTTCCTGCAGGCCAGGGAGCTAAGGAACTTCTGGCATCTTGTGAAAAAAAAGGTGACTGAGTCAAAGAGACATTAGCTTGCTATTATCCAGCTTCCATCTAAATCAAATTCCCACTGAGCCCTTGGAACTAAACTTCCCCTTCATGGGTGATGAATCATCCTCCTATTTTCACTCTTGATTAGCCCAAGCTGTCCTTGATGGCAGGTCAGTTCAGGTGATGCCATAGCGCAGACCAGTTTCTTGAATATGCTATTACAGTGGTTTGTTCAGAAATGAAGAGCTAATTTTAAACCTGGTCATGAAATAGTTGTTTTGCATGTGATTTTATTGTTGCTGTTGTCTGTCCCTAAGTCATGTCCAACTCTTTTGTGACCTGTAGACTGTAGCCAGCCCACCAGGCCCCTCTGTCCATGGGATTTCCCAGGCAAGAATATTGGAATGGGTTACCATTTCCTTCTCCAGGGGACTCAGGGATCAAACCCACATCTTCTGCATTGGCAGGGAGATTCTTTACCAGTGAGCCACCTGGGAAACCCTGGTAATTTCTTAAGAACACCTTAATTCAACCCACTGAGAAGAAAAGGTTTTTGGTTGCGTTAATTTTCTCAACTGAAATTTGGTCCTTGGAAGAGACCCAGTTTTTTTAGGTACATCTTTCTAAAGGCAGTGTTGCTGCCTTTAGAACACTGCCTTATTAGACAAAGTATGTGGAATATAACATAATCTTATTAATGATGTTACTTTTTAACAACATGTGCAGAATTGAAACTATTACCAATTATTGGATTAGAGAGACACGTGGGTTATTCCAGCCCTTTCTAGCACAGTCTTGGGGAGCTATGTTTTTGAGTTCCCACACTTGTCTATTCTGACAGTTTCCTCATGTCCTCACCAGATTATCAGTTGACATTCCTACTGTCCTTTCTCTAGCAATCATCCCTCACCTCCTAATTTCTAGCTTCTAATTTGCTGTCATTTGGGAAACCATATAACCATGAATTTGTGAATATATGAATCTAAAAATTTATGAATGTGTATATGTATATCCCTTTCTACAAAGGATTTGTAGCTTTGCATAACTTGGGGGGTGGAAAAGATAATGACAGTTGTATGAATTTGAACAAAAGGAAAATATGAATAGGCAAATAATAAAGCCAAGAGTCATGCACTCACAGACTGCATACTCTGCTGCCCTTTAATGGCTGGGACTAGGTAGCAAGTAGACCTCTAAGCTTCCTGGCAGCCAAAGCGTGGATGGAAAGGTGATCAGTTAGTTACAGGTTCACAATGATCAGAAAGTAAAAACAAGCCAGCTATTAAAAAAAAAAAAAAATACTACCACTCTTGACATGAAGACCAAAGACACTTTCTTCCATGATGTTGATAATAAGGATGATGTAAGATACAACAGATAATGTCTTCAATGGTGCTCTGAAAATCACTAGTGTAATATATTTTGAATAGTGCTTCTTTTAAAAGTCCCTTGAAAGGGAAAGTCTCTCAGTCGTGTCCGATTCTTTGTGACCTCATGGACTATACAGTCCATGGAACTCTCCAGGCCAGAATACTGGAGTGGGTAGCCTTTCCAATTCTCCAGAGGATCTTCCCAACCCAGGGATTGAACCCAGTCTCCTGCATTGCAGGCAGATTCTTTACCAGCTGAGCCACAAGTGAAGCCCCAAATTCCCTTAATATAAGCCAAAAGCAAATACCCAAGACAAAACAACATGCCAAGAAAGAGTGAAAGCAATTGGACTGACAACTGTGAGATTCTCAGTAAGGAACATGCACACATTTGTGTATGTGGACTTCACAATAACTCTTTTCCTCGATCCAAGGTTGCTGGTACCCACTTTTAATTGATGGCCATGCTCCAGGTATATAGGTTTATAAACATTTATACATTTCTATGGGGAAATCTATTTCTTTTAGGTACTATCTCGTTAGAAACCATTAAATACCCCCAGCCATTAGATTTAGTTAATTCTCAATGCCAGCCTTGCTGCTATCTTCATTCTCTGAAAAGGGACAAACAGTTCTTATTATTTGAGCTCTCTTTATAATCGTCAGCTTCCAAACCTTCAATAAAAAGATAAGATTGCCAGGTTTTCAAAGAGAATTTCTAAATGTGTAAATTAGCAAGGTGAATGGAATAAAGACATACTCTCGCACACTAACTAAAAAGACAGTCTTTCATTTTGAGTCCTTCTCTGAAGTGAATTTAATCAAAGTTTATTCAGTGAATTTCAAAGCAAATCCACCAGCCCACTTTACTTTCCATTTAGGTCCCTAACAACAGGATCTGAAGACTGTTCCTTACTTTTAATTCTTAACTTGCACAGTGCCTACTGTATGTAGAGAATGTTTGCCAGTTTGGATTCTCCGAACAACACAATGAATTCCCCATACCATGCTACCACACAATTGCTCAGCTATCAAGTAAAGCTTTTTTATCCTGCTGAGTTCAAAGTTCAAAATTTATTTCTTAGCTTAATGCAAGGCTAGTGCAAGTGTGTTTAATATATTCATTCTAAATGCCATCAGAGGACGGTGGTGTCAACATTTTGGCTTTGTTTGGACAGCTTTTGTGCAAGTGCAAACACTGAGTGTATGAAATCTAATGAGATTAGGCGCTTACTGCAAAATTAAAGGCAGGCGACTAGACTTCAAAGATTATTACCGCAGCACAAATCCCCTTGCTGTGTTTCTTGGGCCATTTCAGTGAACTAAAGTTTGAGAATCACCTTTACCGAAAGATTTTCTTCATAGCAATCCTTTAATGGAATACTTGATTTTAAATACTTCCTAAAGAGTACATAATTTTTTAAACATTTTTTAACATTTTTTTTTAACCATCAGTAAAAAGCACTGTAGTTAAGGAGGGGGAAATTGAATCAAGACAAGTAAGAATGAACCAAAAACTTTATTACAGACCCAGAATTAAACATGATTCCTTAAAAAGCTGTGGATTTTCAGTGTGATTTGGTTTTGGTTTAACAAAAATAAAGAAAACAACAAAAGAACTTTGACCCCATCACATGATAATGAATCTTCTCAGTTTTGTTTTGTTTTTTCAGCATAATTAACCTTTAATAAGGGCTTACTACATCCCAGGTACTGTTCTAAGTCATCTATATGTATTAAGTTCCTTTCAACAACTACCTTATGAGACTATTAATATTATTAGTCCCAATTTACAGGTGAGAAAAACGAAGCTTACTGAAATTTAACTGTGGTTTATTAAACTAAAATAACAGACCCAGGGTAGAGTAGGAGCTATATGATGAAAAATTGTGCAAGAAAGAACCTTATATATAATCACAAGTATTTTTTTAAGTTCAAACAAGAGATACAAAAGACTCTCCAAAGAAGTGATGATAAACAAACACAAGCATGCCTGCATGCTAAGTCGCTTCAGTCGTGTCCGATTCTGTGCAACCCTATGAACTGGAGCCTGCCAGGTTTGTCTGTCCATGGGATTCTCCAGGCAAGAATACTGGAGTGGGTTGCCATGCCCTCCTCCAGGGGATCTTCCCGACCAAGGGGTCGAACCTGGGACTCTCACGTCTCCTGCATTGACAGGCAAACTCTTTCCCACTAGAGACATCTGGGAAGCCCAAACAAACCCATGTTACCTAAGAATCAGTGCTCCTGGGCATAGATCAGATTCTACAAAGGGATATGCAAGCTTCCTTATGGCACTCCAGAGCTAACATGGTTAGGAAGAAAACACAAGGGAAGGGCTATAAGGGGAAATGGAGGAGAAACAAGAGAGGCAGAGAAAAGAGGATGTAGCTACTCTTGTCTCCAACGTAACTAACTTGGCAACCAACCATCCAGAACTTGGAGTAAGAGGCTGGCTGGAGAAAATGAAGGTTTGGAGAAAGCAGTAACTTCAGTCTGGGGACGTAACTATTGTGTGTGTGTTCAGTGGCTTCAGCCGTGTCTGGTTCTTTGCAACCCCACGGACTGTAGCCCGCCAGGCTCCTCTGTCCATGGGATTCTTCAGGCAGGAATACTAGAGTGAGTTGCCAAGCCCTCCTCCAGAGGATCTTCCTGACCCAGGGATTGAACCTGCATCTCCTGCATTATAGCTGGATTCTTTACCTGCTGAGCCACCTGGGAAGCCCGGGGACATAACTATTAGGTTGACTCATATGAAATAGTTATTTGACCATTTTTTTATCTACTTTGGTTGCATCATTGCAACCAAAAGTTTTGAGATATCCAAATAGTGAGGCTTCTGATAACGGTGTGTTTCTTTGAACTTGTGTCTGTTACAGTAAGAGCTGCATGTATGGACTTACAAGTCACCTAGGCATGGTAGAAAACTTGAAGACACATCAGAGGTTGCATTTCATAGGACTGCCAGGGAGCCTCATGGTGAGAAGAGAGAAATAAATCAGTAACATGTGAGGGTAAATAAGAAACTCAGCTACCACCAATGTTGGCTCAGATGTGATTAATATTTTGAAAGACAAAATCAGAACCAAAAAAACACTTTGGGTACAGACAAAAGATGGCCATGCTACAAGGGATTCCTGCCAAATGGCAGATAGTAAGGGCTGGGTGCGTGGAGGGTGAACAGTAAAGAAATGTTTGGGTACAAAATGTATATATGCATTCCATGAGCTTACTCTTGAGAGGGAAATAAAGGTGCCTCTTTCTTTCTTAGTGAGATGACATTATAAATTTAAAATATGAGAAGACTACTTGGTACTTGAAAACAAAAGAGACATGGGTATTTTTAACAGCAAGAAAAAGAAAATATAGGTAACAGAACATGAGACAGTACTCAAGGTAAAAGGGTAAATACTCAGTATCTATTTACATAACCCCCAACTAATGAGAAATCACAGCCCTAGAATGGGTGGAAATACTGGTAGGTGAACAAAGATGCCGCAGAAGGAGGGATATTTCTGCTCTTTGTAACTCTGTGGTAGAGAACCTTTAAGAAAAAAATTTGATGTAAGTTTTCAGTAAGAAAAATCTGCCCTTAGCCCCAGACAATCATGTTCTCAGAAATATTATAAACATTAAAGTCCACTAGAGAATCTTGCTCTTACGTGCATGTAAAAAGAAAACAGCAGACTGTTCCAACGGGAGTAGGAAGGGGGGCAGCTAATGGTCTTAGCAGTTTTCCTGAATGTAGTGGAATTAACCTCTTTTAGAGGGAGACCAGGAGTTTAAGAAATCATTGGAAGTTGTAAAAATAAAGTGAAGTTGCTGGGAGACAAACTCATAAATAGAAATCATATGCCAGTAACAGGAAGAATAGACACACAGCAAGATATATCATATCACCAAACTTTACTTCTACCATTTTTTAACCCCCATTTCATGTTACTTACATTCTGCCATACACATATACACACAGACACTTAGAGGGAAAGGATTATTTCTTATTTATATTTATATAAATATACTTCTATTTACAAAAGGCTTAGCACTGTTTTGCACACAGCAGACATTTAATAAGCATATTAGATGAATGGGGTGAACTTATAATAGTTTACTAGTTTTGAAAGGTAGACTTTATAACACAATGGTTTGAAAGTATTTTAAATGATTCATGAAATTGATCCTAATAATAATAATAACTAACATTCATAGTTACTCATGACTGCAGCCATGAAACTAAAAGATGCTTGCTCCTTGGAAAGAAAGCTATGATAAGCCTAGATAGCATATTAAAAAGCAGAGACATCTCTTTGACAACAAAGGTCCATCTAATCAAAACTATGGTTTTTCCAATAGTCATGTACAGATATGAGATTTGGACCATAAAGATGGCAGCGCATTGAAAAATTGATGCTTTTGAATTGTGGTGCAGGAGAAGACTCTTGGGAGTCCCTTGAACAACAAGGAGATCAAACCAGTCAATCTTAAAGGAAATCAACCCTGAATATTCACTGGAAGGACTGAGGCTGAAGCTGAAGCTCCAATCCATTGGCCACCTGATGTGAGGAGTGGACTCACTAGAAAAGACCCTGATGCTGGGAAAGATTGAGGGCAGGAGGAGAAGGGGGTGACAGAGGGTGAGATAGTTAGATATCATCACCAACTCAATGAATATGAGTTTGAGCAGACTCTGGGAGATAGTGAAAGACAGGAAAGCCTGGTGTGCTACAGCCCATGAAGTCGCAAAGAGTCAGACACATCTTAGTGACTGAACAACAACATCCATAGGGTACTTAGTGAAGTGAAGTGCTCAGTCGTGTCCTACTCTGCGACCCCATGGACTGTAGCCTACCAGGCTCCTCCGTCCATGGGATTTTCCAGGCAAGAGTACTGGAGTGGGTTGCCATTTCCTTCTCCAGGGGATCTTCCCAACCCAGGGATCAAACCCGGGTCTCCTGCATCGCAGGCAGAGGTGCTTTACCATCTGAGCCACCGGGGAAGCCCCTCTTAGGGTACCTACTATGGGCTAAATTTTTACATAGGTTATCTGATTTAATCTTTGTAAGAAATAGAGACTAATATTATCATCATTTTATAACTAAAAAAATAAAATTTTGGTTTGAGGAGGTCAGTGTTGTACTGATTGGATTCCAGCTTGTACTCTCTCAAAGCCCATACGTATATAAAACACCTGGCCAGGTGCCATGAGTCTGTGCAGGAAGCAGTCACCATGGTACAAGCATGCCCCAATATGACACCTAGCCTGCAACCAGGCACTCAGAGCAACCATGTGGCTTTATCGGAGGTCCTTCACTTTCCTAGCCCCCCATCTCTACAATAAGAAATTGGACAAGACCTTTAAAGTAATGTCAAAGCCTGGAGTTCTGCGACTTTAGACCTATTTCCGAAAATGAAAATAATGGTAGTTAAAATTCTTACGTCATCTTATTCAGCAAACATCCCAAAGCACTGATCATCATAGTTGCAAAACTGAAAGGGGTTTGTAAAGTGTGAGGCTTCGGAGAACTGGATGCTGGTCTTAGAATGATGTGTTGTCAGCCTCAGACAACTTATAAGGTTACCAACAGACAATAAAGCAAAATTTCTATAAAATTTTCTTTGTCGTTTGTCTTAATCATCAGCCTAGGAAGAAGAAGCCAGATAGAAAGCACACAAAGTCATTCTTACCTTACTCTGAAGAGTGAGGTAATCGCAGAGGAAATAAAACTGGAAACTCCAGTATAAGCATGATGCCCTGTCCCCAGTCATACAAATTCAGTGATGCAACTTCACAATTTCTTTTATGAAAAAACAGACATTTTCAAAACATGAGAGACTCAAATGACAGTGGTATTTTAAAACATAATACCAGATGCCTAATAAACTACATCTCCCGCCCCTAGAAGGCAGAGGCACAATATCTTGTCACCTCCATGTAAAACAATCATTTTCCTACCAGGACAGGAAAACACATTCTTCACCCCTAGGCTCATCAAAACACCAAATACTTAATGATTTCACAGCTCTCTATTGCAGCTTCTCAGATGATGTTCAGATATCTCCTAAGACTGAAATAGCAGCTGGCAGACATAATTGAAGAAGCAATGGCCCTCCAGACTGGAGACTAGAATAATCAAGCTCAAGTTGACAGGGTCTCTAGGTGTGTACTCAGTTACAGGTTCCAAGTTCATTTAAAAAGGACCCTTGCATTTTAATTAAAAAAAAAAAATAGTTGACTCAGGTTCTGCCCAGTTTGCCTGAAGACAAAGTGCCTCCCCCAAATGCAGAAGTACCCCAAGATAAAGTTCTGTTTTCCTCCAGTGAGAACAAAGAGTTGTAACTCATCATATTTTTTGGCATCTCTTGATAGCAACATTATATGTAACTGTGACTTTGTCACACCTGAAGAGTGTTAAAGGTTGATTGTCATCAACTAAAAAGCTAACATTATTCTTTTCCTTTCTCCCCTTTAGCCACCCCTACCCTAGCCCCAAATACCTTAGTCTGGCCAAAATGTTCAGTATTGCAACCATTTCTGTTTTAGGAATTCCAAAGCCTTTTTAAAACCCAAGATGACTTCTCACTAGTAGAAGGGGAAACTCTGTCCTTTAGTCAAAGCCACAGAAAAGTATTTGGTGGATCACCATAAAACATGAGAAAAAACGTAATGACTTCTCATCTTCAGGAATTACTTAGTACCGTGCTCACGGTTCAATAATCTTTGCAGAAGAGAATAAGGACAAGAGGTATGTTTTCTCAGATTGACAGATGGAGGGGTGAGGGGATGCATAGCATTTGTGTGTGTGTGGGTGGGTGAGCGTGCGTGTGTGCGTGCACACACTGCTTTAAAGGAAGTCTCACTTTCACAGGAAAACCACCCGTGGTACTAAACTTGATGACTCTCACCCACCAGGTTGGCAGCTGGATGCAGATTCTTGGGAAACCAGCCTCTGTGGTTCACCTCACTCCCTGATAATGACAGGCTTTTGCCTTACCCTCAACCCTGAGAAAGGAAAAAAAAAAATCAACACTCTAAAAATAAGAAGAAAGAACAGGGGAGTGAAGTTCTTGCCAGTGCTAGTAACCAGGAGGCCTAGAAAGAGGCCACTGCATACTCTGCTATTTATTGCCTATTTCTACCCATAGGAAGCTGGCCTGAGAGCTTGCCAAAGGGAAAGAAAAAATCAAAATGTTCTCCATCCTTCCTGTTTACATTAATAGAACAGAGTCACGTACAGCATTCCAACTCTATTATGTTCACCCTCCACACAGAGTAGCTTTTTCAGGTCAAAGTTTTCAAGAAAAAGAATTTTTAAATTCTTTTTAAATTGAAGATATAATTTCAAGTTTTAAACTCCTCCCTTTCCTATATGCCTTACATCCATTACTCAATTAAATTGATAGAAATAAAAATTTGCTTTCATCACCTTATCTAAGGGGCCATGTTTTCTTATTTTAATGAATGTAAGTTAAACAATCGGAAGTTCCCTGAGATCACTGTTCCAGCGTGAACCATCTATTTAATGAAATGGAGTTTACACTTTTAAAGAAACTTCTTCCCACAGGAAAAATAAGGTCAAATTCCTAGGATAAGAAACCATAATAGATGTAACTTTACTGCTGAAATCAGTGGTTTGAAGAAAGCTCAAACCACTCCCCAACACCCTAGATCACTGTATCTTTAAAACAAAGAAACACTGCTATTAATGCACAATTATTTGTGTGCTTTTCTAAGTAGAAATTTTACCACAGAGTAGGATTCCCCTAAAAGCAAAAGAAATTTGACTTTCTATAGACTGTAAAGTCTACAAAGAAATAGGGTGCTGTCCCGGGGGGCTTCCCAAAACTTTCTGTATATACAGTATACAGTATAATAGATACAACATAGTATATTTTGTATACGGGGAATAATGTCCCTCGAGTCTCAGGGCACAGCTTTCTAGACTTTTCACAGGGGCTGCAAAACCTCTAGATGCTTGCTTCTCCAGGCTTTCCCCACTCCGTCCCCTCAGCCTGGAGAGACCCTCCTTCACCCTTCCTGCTCCCTTGGTTCCTCGAGCCCTCCTGTCACATCCTCAGGAAACTCGCCTCTGCCTCTCAGTATATTCAACCCCAAACTGTCCTGCCCTCACCTCCAATCCCTCCCATTCTTTGCTCTCCTGCTCTCACACTTAGGTTTCAGAGGCCTTAAAACATTTGTGATAAATTGGTTCCTTGTGCAATCGTGTATTTAATGGCTATGTAATTTTTATGTAACACCTGCCTCCTATACTTAATAAGCTCCCACACAGCAGGGACTGTAGCTTTCTTGGCTACTGCTTGGGCATAACAGAAATACTCAACAAAATGTTCTGAATGAGTGACTGAAGTCTTGCACCAAAGACTCGTTACAATTCTATCAGCTCCATAACCTTTTCAATTTTCCAGAAGCCCTAGAGAATAGGATTGGGAATACTTCATCAGAAATCATCCTGTGGGGACTTCCCTGATGGCACAGTGGTGGGGAATCTGCCTGCCAATGCAGCAGACACAGGTTCGATTCCTGGTCCGGGAGGATCCCACAATGCCCGAGAGCAACAGGGCCCAGGTGCTGTGGCTACTAAGCCTGTGCTCTAGAACCCAGGAGCCACAACTACTGAGCACACACACGCAATCGCTGAAGCCCCCCACGCCCTGGAGCCCAGCTCCGCAACAAGAGAAGCCACGGCAATGAGAAGCACAGCCGTCACAACGAGAGAGTAGCCCCCAGTGGCCACAACTAGAGAAAGCCCATTTGCAGCAGTGAACACTCGTGCAACCAAAAATTAACTAATTAATTTTAATAAAAGAGATCTTCCTATCTAAAGCAATAACATGAATAAAGGTAAACAGTCCATGAATCTCTGCAGGGGGGTGGGGGGGGGGAGGGAATGATGGCAAATAAAGTAAACCTCAACAGAAGAGAGAGTTTCTAGTGATTGAAATGGATGATAAAGGTGAGTTGGGGGTGAGAAGGTCTATGGAGAATTAAACTCAGTCCCGAATGTCAATAAGCAGAAGAGTCTGCATAATAACATGACATGATAAAGCTGTGAGATTTATCCAAAGGTCATATAAAATATTGACTCAAGGGATAGAGGTTAAAGGCAGCAACTAATTAGGAAACTAAAGTAGTCTTAAGTTTGAAGTAAATAAGAGGGCTTCCAACTCTGCAATGCAGGAGACACAGGAGACGTGGGTTCAGTCCTTGGCTTGGGAAGTTCCCCTGGAGAAGGGAATGGCTACCCACTCCAGTATTTTTGCCTGAAAAATCTCATGGACAGAGGAGCCTGGTGGGCTAAAGTCCATGGGGTTGCAAACAGTAGGACCAAATAACAAACAAAAAGAGGTAAATAAAAGCCTCAGTTATTGTGGCAGGAGTGAAAATGGGAAATAAAGACCAGATTATGAGAGATCATGAGAGAAGGACTGCTAAAACCTGGTGAGCGTTGCTGTTCAGTCACTCAGTAGCATGTGACTCTTTGCAACCCCATAAACTGCAGCACGCCAGACTTTCCTGTCTTTTACCATCTCCCGGATCTTGATTATAACAGATCATGAGAGAAGAATTGCTAAAACCTGGTGAGGAAGGAGGGTTCAAAATTCCTGGCGACATCAAGCCTGGGTGGAAGGGAGTAGCGGTCCAGCAGAGAGAGCTCTTCCCTCTGTTCTCAACTCTCTGGATGACCTTGAACAAACCACCTAACCTCCTCAGCCTCATCTGCTTCACCTAATTATGGAAAGACTGGAGCAGATGATCGCAACCTTTCCCATTCTCTGAAATCAGCTCTTCACCGAAACCAGGAGGACAGCAAGAGTCCATGGTTGGGAAACAAAAGCCTTGTGTCTCATGTTAGTTATGTTGAGCTTAAGGTAAAGTGAGACAACCAGAAAAAGATCTCCATCAGGCAGCTGGGAATACAAGACAGATGAGCCCGGAAGGAAAGCAGGCTAGAGACAGCGATTTAAGAGACAGAGGCCTCACGTTTTAGTTGAAGTGATGGGAGTGAATTAAGCTGCAGAGGAAGACAGTGAAAAGACAGGAAACTGTGGCCAGCTCAGATCCTCTCAAGTCCTAGGAACCATAAATCACTCCCAGGAGTCAAAAGGTTCATTCCTCCTCCAGGAATAGAAAGACCAGGATAGATTTTCTGATCCCACTGTATACTTGCACCTTCTGTAATTCAGACTGGTGGTCAGCTGTAATCCATACGTAAGATCTGGGGTGAGGGAGGCGGGGATGAAGAGCTTGCATACCCTACTAGTTCTGTAGAAATTAGAGAATTCCTGCAGTTACACTGTAAATGCAAAAAGCCTCTCTGGCCCTCAATTGTTGTGTAGTCACTAAGTTGTGTCTGACTCTTTTGTGACCCCATGGACTGCGGCCCACCAGGCTCCACTGTCCATGGGATTCTTCAGGCCAGAATACTGGAGTGGGTTGCCATTTCCTTCTCCAGCAGATCTTCCTGACCCAGGGATCAAACTCATGTCTCCTCCATTAGCAGGCAGGCTCTTTACCCCTGAGCCACCTGAGAAGCCCTATGGCCCTTGGTGGTCTCCAATAAAAAGTCAGGTGGCTATTGTTCTTTCCCTCTCCTGAGTCACCCCCCCTCCCCTGGGACCCAGTGGCAGGCATACCCAACCCCGGCAGGACAGCAGTATGCGTGGGATCCATACAAGGCTGCACTGGCAGCTCTGGGAAGAGAACCCTGGTCCTCTGCCTTTCAATCCAATTCTCTTTTCCAATAATCATCCTGCCTATTAAAAGCATATGTGCTACACCTTTAAAATTCCCATTGCCCTTCCCTGTGAATAGTGTTTCATTGTCCACTGCCATCCTACCAGAGAGGGAGCATTGTGCACTTCAACAAAACTTGCACCCTTGAGCAGCTGAGAGCTCAGTTTCCTCCAGTGATCCGCAGGCAGGCAATCATTGCCAAGGGCGTGATTGTATATCAGCTCTCCTTAAATTGCATATAGGAATATTGTTGCTATGTGGCTTGAGCCAAACAATCCGAGTCACCTGACATCCTCCATCGAACATTTAGGAGTCATCAAACTTAATTTCCCCTTTGTGCAATAAAACACCAAGAGGAAGCTTTAATGGATTGTATTATGTAACGGTTCTATAAAAATAGCAGGCCAGCTCCGAAGCACTTCCTTCCTGGGGCCCAGTAACCTATGCTGAAAGGATACACACTGGTTGCTCCGGCAACCATGAGAGATGACACTAGGGAAAAAAACAGCAACAAAAGGACCATTTTTTGGCTCAGTCAAATGAGGTCTGGCTTCAAGCTTGTGATAGAGTGAATACAGACAGCCCAGCACAGAGAGAGGGAACCAGTTAGCAATTCTACTCAGGCACTAGCAGCCTTGCAAAACTGCCTCTGCTTTCGTTCTTTCTTTTTTTCTTTCTTCTTGTTTCTTTAAAGACGAAAAAAGCCTTCCCCTAGTAATTTTATTTTTAACTTTAAAAAACAAATATTACTGCAGCAATCAGTAAACAATGATTATCTTTTTTTTTTTTCTTTCTCTTCCCAGGAGCTCAAAAAATAATTTCTCTGACATGAAATTGTCTTTTCTTTTCTCCTAGATTCTTGGGGATTTGATCACACAGGAAGCAACTAGTTTAGTGGCAATAAGCCAGCCTCTAAATTAAAAAAATAAATAAATCAAGGATACTTGAGGAATAATGCATTTTAAAAGTGAGACCCATTTCTGGGATCGCTCTTCACAGCAGACATCAAAGGACTTTAATCTCCTCTCTTCTGCTATATTGAATCAGAACTCCTACATTTTATTAGCATTATCATTATTACTGCCTCGTTTTAATTTCAGAAAATTGATTTTCCCTATATACTGAGAATCATGGCAGAAGGTTCGTAACTGCTGACAGACACCTAAACGTTTTTCCTCTTACAAGGAGGAAATGGACGCTGAGGGATTTACAAACATGATTTAGAACCTCTGGAAAATAAAATCAAGAATGACTCAAATGGGATTAAGTTTAGATTTCTAATATAAAGCAATAGCAATAGTTTTTTCAAAATGATTCTTGAAATCAGTGCTCAAAAATAAGTAGTGCATTTTTTCATCCAAAAGGCCTGCTTTAATCCTCATCTAGTAAATGATTTATTTCAAGATAAGGCACTCAGAACAAAGCAGGCACCCTCTGATCAAGCAGGAATAAAAATCTGTGAAAGCAGGTGGTAAAGTATTATGCTAATGTAAAGGGCTGTGATGATGGTTATTCTGTGAACTGGTGTGTCTGCAGGAAGAAGGCCAGAAAACCCCAGCTATGTATGCTTTTCAGGCTCTGTTTCTCCCTCCTGCTGCCCTTCATCCATGAATTCAAATTCTCGCAGCACCTTTTAATCATCTACCTGCTGGCAATTAACTAACATTAAGACTATTGCAAGGAGTTGGACGAAACTGAGCAACTGAGCGTGCACATGCACACGGGCGCACACACGCACACACACGCACAAGGCTGTCTTTACAAACCAAAGGGAAATGGAGATTTCAAAATTATTCACTTATTTTTTTGTCAATGTATGTTGCCAAACTAGAGCTTTTTGTGTCCAAAGGGTAGGATTTGAGGCAAAATTCCAATCCTTCCCCATAAAGTTGGTTGAATCATCTCTATTTACCACATCTGGGCTCTCCTCAGGATGGATTTAGAGACAGATTAATCTTTAAACATCAGATGCTGTTGAAACACAAAACAGCCTTTATTATCAAAGTTGCAAACTTCAAGCTTAAGCCCTTTAAGACCCAAGACGCTGTATCTTTGGAGAAAACATATGCAGAATGCATGTGCCTTAAAGTTATTGGGCCTTATTTTCCTTTTGTGCTAAAGGTTTTGAAATCAACAGGATTAAGTTACAGATAGTTGGGTTTTATCCAGATCTTTATTTTTGACTCTAAAAAGAGATTGAAGAAGGCTTTGATGAAATGGACATAGAATTACTATTCAATAGGAGCTCAACTCCGGGGGAGAAGACTGATTTCGAGGAAATAGAACAGTGTATGTTGCTTAGTTTTCTGGCCCATGATGCAAATTCACTGATGTTTCAGCACATGGCACAAAATAAAGGATATAGGAGTTTATAAGACTTATTGCATGTGTGTGTGCTCAGTCATGTCCAACTCTTTGTGACCCCATGGACTATAGCCCTTCAGGTTCCCCTGTCCATGGAATTCTCCAGGCAAGAATACTGGAGTGGGATGCCATGCTCTTCTCCAGGAGATCTTCCCAACCCGGGAATCAAACCTGGGTCTCCTGCATTGTAGGCAGATTATTTGCCATCTGAGCTTCTAGGGAAGCCCTTCTAAAACTTGGTATATGCCATTGAATTCATAAATCCTTTACAGTTATTAAATAAATACTAAATAACATGAAGTTAGGATAAATATTTCCCAAGCTTCAGGTTTTCAGTTTAGCATCTCCTCTGGTTGCTTCCTGCATGGACTATGTCAATATGAATAATGTTAGTCATTTGACCATTCCTTTTGGAGGTTATAGAATCTACAGTATACTACACGTATTTGTAGAGAAGGAAAAGTACATCATAAAGTATGAGATAAAGCAGTAGTGTTTACAGAAGCTTACTATACGCAAGGTTATTCTGCCTTGTAGGAATTTACAGTGCAGACTGGGGTTTAACACATAAACTTACACAAAGATAACTTCCACTACTAGGCATTCAGTAAGCCCTAAAGAAGTGCTATAGCTAACAAATGCCAGAGGAGTTTTTCATGTAGCAGAGATCTCTGTGGATGAGATGGACCAGGGAGGGCTAATCAAAAGAGAATTTAAGCAAATTCTTAAGAGGAGTGAGAATTAGAAAGGAGACGATATTAACAAAAGGGCCCAGATACTAACACTTATGGTTTATTCACAGGACAATGGGGAGACAGTCGACGTGGAGGTGAAAATACAAGCCTTGGAGGAGAGAAATGCAGGAAATAGCATTATTTGAATTTATAGGAAAAAAATGTAGATCATTCACCATGTAATATTGAGCTTCAAGGAAACTTAGACATCATTTTCATGTCATTTAGGGTAAGAGTCTTAACCTGTACTTGCCTCAATTTCCTTGTATATAAGATGGAGTTAATAATAATAATAATAATACCATCATCTAATGCATTAAACCAGTGGTCCCCAACCATTTTGGCAGCAGGGACTGGTTTTATGGAAGACAATTTTTCCACAGACCAGGGTCAGGTGGTGGCGGGATGACTCAAGCACATTACATTTATTGTACACTTTATTTCTATTATTATTACATCAGCCCCACCTCATCATCAGGCATTAGATCCCAGAGGGTGGGGACCCCTGCATTAAACAAATATTGGTTGTCCTCTCTGCCAGGTCCCTCAGCTTACATTTCATTTCATATATCGTTTCTGTGTTGACTTCATCAGTCTCAAGGTGTGATGTCTATGTAGTGAGAGCAATACCCCCAATCCAGCCCCCAACCATGGCCTCTTGAAGAGATAAAGGGAGAAACTGGAGGCACCTCCCCACTGGCCTGGAGTGGGGAAGAGGCCCTGAGAAACAAGCAGGCAGTCCACCAAAGACATCACACCATTTACCCACATGTGGAGAAGGCAATGGCGACCCACTCCGGTACTCTTGCCTGGAAAATCCCATGGACGGAGGAGCCTGGTAGGCTGCAGTCCATGGGGTCGCGAAGAGTCGGACACGACTGAGCAACTTCACTTTCACTTTTCACTTTCATGCATTGGAGAAGGAAATGGCAACCCACTCCAGTGTTCTTGCCTGGAGAATCCCAGGGACGGGGGAGCCTGGTGGGCTGCCATCTATGGGGTCGCACAGAGTCGGACACGACTGAAGCGACTTAGCAGCAGCAGCAGCAGTCCTCAACTAAGGGTGGCCATAGGAGGAGAGCATCACGGGGTCAGATCGGAGGAAATGCCCACCGGCACGTCCTTCTCCCTGTGGCCAGCCAGCTCTTGGACAGTTTGAGGTTCCTGATCAAATAGACCAAAGGCAGTGGATGCTTAGAACACTGACTCCCATTTCTCAGCCTTCTCCATGGCTCTGGCAGCAGTAAAATTACTCTCATTTTCCAACCTTGGCACCCTGTCAAGGGCCCCAACAAGAGAGAAGATTCCCCTTTGCCCATTTCTTTCCGAGCATCTTGATTTTTTATGAGGCCTCACTCTTCCCCAATGCACGTCAAGTCATAGACTCATGGGACCGCTTCCTTGTGGCCCACTTCATTTTGTTTACTTAAAGATTGCTTTTGTGACTTTCTAAAAGCCATGCTTGCATCTGGGATGTGTAATTCTAAGTCAGAGAAAGACAGTTGTTATGTATTGTTTAAAATTTGTTTAATAAAAAGGAATTTCTTTGAAAACATCAGGCCAAGCTTATGATGTAAATTTACTGTCTGTAAATTTACAGTGTAGTGACAGAAACTATAACACAGTATGTTAATTGATCAGTGTTGCAAGAAACATCCACTACAGCAATGAAAGAGTATATGGTGTTTTGTTTAAACGATATTAACTCAAGATGAGAAATAAAATGTTTTCTTTGGGGTAATTTTCCCTTTTATGGTGATTTTTTTTCCATGGTCTGTCTATATTTGCTAACTTTTCCATAACAAATATAAACATCTCACATAATTACAAAAGAAAGAAAGCAAGTAAGATATTGGAAATATGACTTCAGACGATCCAGCAGGTGATCGTTGCCTGAAAATTTTATCTCTCAACACCAAAGCTCTTGTCCAGCCCTTCCTGCAGATTTAGAGAAGCTGAATTCAGGTGTGTTTCTGAGGCTGAACAAGCCCAAGTCCGGACACAATAGACTTACCTCTTCCTAGTCCATTTAACATATTATTGCTTAAGACTAATCCAAAATGAATCCTGGCCTTTGACTGTGCTCCTTTAGGAAAAGAAGGAGAAGCTTTGATGCACCAAGTCTACAGCCTGGATTTCCATATGGGCTCAGGAAGAAAGCCAGCAGGAGGCCATGAGGTTTTGCATTAGGCTAAGATCTCAGGATACCAGGATCCTGAGTCAGACACAACTGAGTGACGAACAATTTTACTTTTTTTTTCTTTACTTCCCAATGCTCCCTGAGACTTTGCTTCATACAAAAGCAAATCCTGGGACTTGAAACCTAAGCTTCCCCCCAGCACTGGGGAAAACCCACCTGGGTTTTCCTCCAATCACCTCTTCAGTGACACATGTCCTCAGAATCTATGCTGACCATTGTAGGGAAAGTGAAGTTGCTCAGTCGTGTCCTACTCTTTGAGATCCCATGGACTGTAGCCTACCAGGCTCCTCAGTTCATGGAATTTTCCAGGCAAGGGTACTGGAGTGGGTTGCCATTTCCTTCTCCAGGGGATCTTCCCAACCCAGGGATTGAAGCCAGGTCTCCCGCATTGCAGGCAGAAGCTTTACCATCTGAACCCCCAGGGAAGCCCTTTGTAGGGAAAGGAGGGCAGCAAACTCAGACATCATTCTGAAGCCAAGGAACCTATGTCATAGAAGGGCAGGTAAAACATGAAATGGACCATAAGAAAACAGCCCCATGACACAAGTTCAGACCGTCATCAGTACCATTCCCTGGTGATTCCGGGCCTTGTTCTTCTATGCACTTGGTGGGATTGTTCCTCCCTTTAAAGTTTCCCACGACATGTGAGTGGCTCTGGCTAATGAAATGCACATCACTTGGAAGTAGCAGCTTTAAGATCCAGTGCACAACTGACTCTACCCTCTCCCTCCTGCCACGGTGACTGCGTTATTCCAGTTAGTGGAGGCTCTCACAGACAAGGTCACAGAATATGAACACTGGAGAGCAGAGTTCCTGCCAACCTGAGATGGACATGGAGGGTGAGCAAGAAATAAGCTGTGGCGGCTTTTAAAACAAAAAGACTTGGGTTTGGTTTTTCCGCCAACAAAACCTAACTCATCCTGATTAATACAGTTAATCGTCACACCAATTCTGTTAGTTACTCATTATCTCCATGTTACAACTTTGGGAACTGAGCCATAAAGAAGAAAAGAAGCTTGCCCATGGCAAGTCAGATGGGGATAGTTCCATACCATGACGCATTTTATATTTGAGGAAACTGAGTCTCATATATTAAGTGACCTGCCAAAGGTCACACAGACAATAAGTAAAACCTGTTCAGGTCACAGGCAAACCTGTTCTCTTTACCATGCCTTATAGTAAATGATTATGGCCAAACAATGGGTTTAACAAGAGGTGGCCTAAGCAGGAATGATCTCTTCATCTCAGAGCTAATAGGGGTACCTCTAAAAAATAACCAGAATCTGAACTGGACTCAGAATGATCAAGTTTATGAAGCAGTGAAAAGGCAGGAGAAACAGCTTGAGGCCCAGGTAGAGATGTTGGAAGACCATTTGACAACACTGGATCCAGGTCCAGATAAAGGAGAGCTGGAGAGGGGATTCTGAAAAAGCAGTCTGGGGACAGATTATACAAGTCCTTCCATGCCATCCTTAGGAGTTCTGACTTATCTGCAGTCAAATGGGAGATGCCAGATGACTTAACAGAAGTAGTGGTTCAGTATATTAACGTAGTATTTTTCAGCCATCAGTTGACACCAAGGTGAATAGTTTTGCTAATAAACATTATTTTATAACACAAATTCCCCTGCCAGAGAAAATAAAACAAAACAAAAAATACATCAAATACATTCCCATGCCCAAAGTTTAAAAAAGCAACCAGCAGCTACAGTGCCTGCTCTCAGAGACTGACTGTGTGCATCTTGGATCTTGGGACTGAGCGGGCAACTTCATCTCTCCTAAACACAACAACCTTTTCTTCCCTAGACTCTGACATGTTCAAGAATGAAGAGTCAGGTCACCATTTCCTTTGAATACCAAAATTTCACAGCCTGACCATTCTTGTTCACTGTGGTCCACAGCACAGTTAGAAATAGGCGGTAAATTTTATCATCATTTCACTCAGACATCTGTCTCCTTACTACTTGAAAAAAATTAAACTTAACCTGGAATTTAAATGGTAGGAAAAATAAAATCGTTCTGTATTGCCAAGCAAGTTACCCAATATCCTTATTTTAAAATAACAACAGCAGCGGCCAGGGGATCTAGTTAATTGGGGTAAAAGCATATTCTTTAAATTTTAAGATTCTTTTGAATACATCAATTGCAGTTTAATGAGGTTTCCCTGTAATTCATTTTCACTGAGTTTATTATAAAATAACATCTGCAATATTCCTACTTTTTAAGAATCCCATTGTTCTTATCTCTATCATGTTGTTTGTTATTGTAAGCTTACCATATTTTTTATTAAAGATAATTGCATTAGAATTGGTTACTGAGAAAGAGAATAGGAAAATCTTAAATTCTAGGAGGAAAAAGATTCTATCTAATAGCATTATTATTAATAAAGCATGCAACAAGGAAACCATAAAATATCCTGTTAATTAGAATTGCTCCCCAGGAAGAATTTTCCAAAGGATGTCACAAGCCTCGGTCATGACTGGTTCTTAAATTATATATGTTTACATGCACTGTGGTATTTTTTAAAGTTTACCAATAACCCAAATGCTCCGGGCACATGTACAAAAAAATAATTTTTAAAACACCACAATCAAATCAGATTCTGTGGTTAAAAAAAGAAAAGCTAAACCTTAAACAACCCCATAAAAGAGGAGGAAAGAAAAAAAGAACCCAGCTGGATAGTCATAGAATGCCAAACCAAAACTATATACTTTTGTCCCATGCCCCAAATGTCAAAGAACCTGAGATGAAAACAACCACAAGGAAACCTCATGCCACCTTCTACCTTACACAGCCACACTATTGGCATACAAACCCCGCAGTTTTTTCAGCAGTAACCATATGTGTACATCTGGTCAACCACTTTTCAAACATAGGAATGACCTATAGGTTTGATCTCATCTTTTCTGATGAGAGAGGCAACGTTCAGCTCTGAAACCACACCCCAGCCACTTCCTAGCCTAAAACCCTGCTGGCCAGCAAAACCTTTGGGAAATGGGCCAAACGGCTATGGAAACTGTACAACTTCAATTTTCTTCTCCTTTGGTCCAGTCATTTACCAGAACTATAACCAAGTAGCAAAATGCACTGGCTTGAGTTTCAGCATTTTTTGCTTTGCCTCTCCCACCCTCTGGTAGAGATGCTAAAGAACAGTAAATTCTCCAGATAATAACCTTGTTGCTTAGATAATCAAGAAATAATTGGGTCTTCTAGGGGCAACCCAGAAGCCACCCAGGTGGCTCAGACAGTAAAAAGTCTGCCCACAACGCAGGAGATGCAGCTTCAATCCCTGGGTCAGGAAGATTCCCCTGGAGAAGGAAATGGCAACTCACTCCAGCATTCTTGCCTGGAGAATCCTATGGACAGAGGAGCTTGGCAGGCTGCAGTCTGTGGAGTCGCAAAGAGTTGGACACGACGTAGCAACTTACACTTTCTGTCTTGGAGCCACCAAGAACATCATCCCACAGGATCCTACAAGAACCACTGAGCTACAGCTAAGGCAGCATGTGAGACCTCGTGTGGAGGAGAACACACTCTGGTACTGGATACTGAAGGAATAGAATGCACGCATTCTAAATGCCTACAGTCCTTTCAAATACCAGGTCGTGGTGTGTGTGGCATGTCATCAGAGTACCCTAGGGTTGAGGATACAGGGAAGCAGAGGTTGGGAGAAACAGTAAAGAAACCAGGTAATGAACAGCCTTCTTGCGTCTAGTTTTTCAAAGTCTAGGAAGAAAATGGCTACTTGACATGCACCTGATTCATATCATAATAAATACAATCATGTATTGTATTTGGCATATGTCATGGTATAGCCTCTGACTTGGGAAGGTGAAGTTGATTCATTCACTTCAAAACTCTGACCGGGCACCTACTACCTACCGGGCAGTCTGTAGATCACCAGGATTACACCTGGGTTAGAGAATAAACAACCTATTTCTCGCCTTCAGGGGCCTCCTCAGCTCTGTGATGATAAAGGTCTTCCAGAACAAAATCAGAAACTAGAGAAGGGGTGTAGAATGTGCAACCATTCTACCAACCAAGAGTTCACCATCCCCCAGCATGAATCCTCAACAACCCCAAAGAGAGTCTTGGCCAAGCTCCAAGATTCTGTGAAATTCAATAAAAAGATGCTACTGAACGGAACAAAGGAGAGACCATCACAGCACCATCTGACAGGTGCATGTCTCAGCAGGCAAAAACCATGTCTTTGTTGATTAACTAACACTCCTGAGAGTGGATTGTAAATATTTATTTTCATTTTTCACAATACTATACAACTTCAGAACCAGGAGAAACCTAGAAATATTAAATCCTTATTTTAGAAATGAGGCTCAGAGAAGTGAACATACAACCGCAAGTACGTGTTGCATGCATGTGTGCTCAGACCCTTCACTCATGTCTGACTCTCTGCGACTCCATGGACTGTAGCCCACTAGGCTCCTCTGTCCATGACATTCCCCAGGCAAGAATACTGGAGTGGGGTGCCCATTTCCCTTCTCCAGGGGATCTTCCCAACCCAGGGATCGAATCTGTGTCTCCTGTGTCTCCTGCATTGCAAGCAGGTTCTTTACCTGCTGAGTGATCAGGGAAGCCATCAAGTATGTATGAAGCAAGTTCAAAATAAGGATAGCAGGAAAGGGAGATAGGAAGGGAAACAAATGGTGTTTGCTGAGCTCTGAGCTCTCAGATCTTCTTATACTATAAACATCTACTGCTCACAACCAAATACCACAAAGTAGGTATTAGTGTCTCTATTTTACAGATGAGGACATTGAGGCTCAAAGAGGTTAAGAAACTTGCCCAAAACCACCGAGCCAATCAGTGGGAAAACGTTCATTCAAAAACTCATGGCGCTATCATGGACCGCCTTGATCAAGGCTGATCTTTTTAACAGCTGCCTCTTTGGAGAAGGAATCAGCTTACCATCCTTGGTAAATAAATTCCCCACTGTGGCTGACCCTGAATCTTGAGGACTGGTGTGATAGAAAAAAATGAAAACCCATTCACTAAAGTTTAGTGACCTTTCCTAATCTAGAAAAGCTGACATTGTTCAGAAAACCCATCTCCCCCATAGACTATTCTTCACAAGGTTTTCTATATAGGTCTAATTTTCATCTTCACAGTCAACCTTGAAACTCACCACATGCAAGTATTTAGCTTCTCAAGTACAAAACAGTCAATCTCTATAACATTATTGTTCTTCAGCTGCCAAAAATCACTTCAGAGGCCTTATCAGAAATTTTGGTAATCCTTCAAAACACCACCTGGCATCTTTTTCAAACCATTTTGTAACATCATCTCCAGTAACATCCTCCACGAATACCTCCATCAATACTTTACTGAAAACCTTCACTACACATATGGGACTAGCTACAGATGAATGGCTGTAATATATTTAAGAGGTCACCATAAATGCAGAATGGAAATCGATGCCTATTCTATTCCCTGAAGACAAAGTCTGTTTATAGGAATTACAGATTAAAAATATTAAAACAATCTGTGTATCACAGAGTACCTTCCTTTCAGTGATAACAGTCACCAAAAAAAAAAAAAATTGCTGGTTAAAATCTACCTTAAAATATGTACCACGTTTAGATTTGAAAACACTTTCAGCAAAGCAGGAAATGTTGAATTGTATTGAGGGGCATTAGAAAGAAAAACCAATAAAGGTTAGCATAGATTTCATAACTTTGCTTCTATAAATGAGACTGCATCTCCAGAATCTTTTTTTTTTTCTTAATTTACAAAAGTGTAGGGAGAATGAAGAAACTAGGACTCATTTGCCTAGATTCTTAGCCTGTGCTGCAGACACAGCTAACTGTTTAAAAGCCCACTTCCTCTTGTCTGTGTGTTGTTGGGTTGGGAGGGAGAAGGGAAAGAGAAACAGAACACACAGAAAACAGATGTGTAAAGAAGTATTTATTAACAGAAAATCTTGTCAAACCTTGATCTTTCTAGCGCCCTTGCACTGTATTTTCCAAGTTCCCTAGTTTCCCTGATCCCCAAAGAATTCACAGCCAGAAAGGAAGATAAAAACCTTTTATATTACAGGTTTTCCACAGTGTGAGGAAAGCTTCTTTTGGAGAGTTCTGATGCCTCTCCCTTAATCTAATATTAATAAATGTTTTTGACCCAAGGAATTCCTGCCAGAGAACGGGAGGAATAAAAGGTTCATTTAGCGGGTTTGTCCTGTCCTTGGACTTCCAGGCAGAATAAACAGCACCTAGGGACAAAGGCGGACCACAGGCTGGCGGAGCTCCAGGCAGACACTGGGGGATGCAGTCTGTTTATCAGACAGCACATTGTCTTAGCCAGGATGTGGTCGGCCTTTGTGACAAGCAGTATGCAAATGAGCTTCCCCAGCCTCAGCACCCTGCCCCCTCCACTTGTTCCCTTGCTAGGCAGGAGCCCACGGTGGCTGTCCTGAGAACAGAACACAGTCATAGAAAGACGGGGAAGAGGAAGCAGCCAGAATTAACCAGATTAGCCCCACAGAACTTTTCAAGAAACACACCACAAAGAATGTAACTCCAAACCGCCCTGCTTCCAAAAAAACAAAAAACAAATTTTACAACAGGATGGTTTGGGTTTTTTTAATGCTTCAAGAAACTAAAAGAATTCTGAAGCCAGTTCATTTATTCCCAGTGCAGGGGAAGGCAATGAGGCTTTAAAACACTCCATTTTCCGGCAGGACAATTGCATTACCAGACTCCTCGGAAAATAGCGGCTGAGAGTATCTTTCTCACCTTCAGTGGCTTCATATATAAAATAGTAAAAAATGAGGCTAATAAGAGTACTTGTGATATCTGGTTGCTGGGAGGACTGAAGCAGGTAATTAAAGGAAAACGATTTTTTACTACAATGCTCAGCACCTAATCTGGACTCAGAAAACGTTGGCAGGCTTTATATTGTGCATGTTGTTGAACTGTGTATCATAAGAGCACAAAGAATGCAAGAAAAGTACCTGGGGTAGTGACGAGAACGATAAAGAAAGAAACAGTACTTCACCTTCTGGTTTACAGTTGGGGCAGACTTTGGAGTCACACGGGCCTGGTTTTACATCACCTTGGGAAAACTCCCTAATCGTACGCGTCTCAGTCTCTTCACCTGTAGTATGAGCACAACACTCCATTCGTTCAAAGGGTTAATCGCATGCAAGTGCCTAGCACAACACTAGGCCAATAGTAACCAACTCATGGCAGTAATCATTTGCTTGTTTTAGTCACACAACTCTATGGTTGGGTTCAGATTCACACTTTGTCGCTGTGTGATTTTAGGCAAATGACTTAACCTCTCTGGGCCTCAATTTCCTCATCGCAAACCAGGAATAATAATAATACCTACCTCACCAGGTCTGCATACCGAGTGGGACTTCCTAGGTAGCCCCCTCTAATAATATAAACTTCATTAGACTTTGTTGTGATTTTTCTTTCACTTACCTATATTTCCAGCTATTGAATATTCAAGAGGAGTGTCTCTGCCTTATTCAAATCTTCAGCTCCTGTGACTAATACATAGCAGTGTTCAAATCCCAACTTAATCATTTAATAACCATGTGACCTTGGATCAGTCACTGAAATTCTCTGTGCTTCAGTTCTTTCAACTATATGAGGATAACAACAGTACCAACCTAAGAGATTATAATGACAATTAAAGGGATAAAGAACCCATCTACCAAAGAGGAGACATAAGAGACCTGAGTTCAGTCCCTGGGTTGGCTAATAATACCTACCTCACCAGGTTTGTGGTGAGGCTAAAATAAACTGCAAGGCCCTCAACCTTGCTCCTGGCAAGAAATGAAGGCTGGCCATTATTGGTGGTAATCGTAGTCTAATTTATTGCTTGATCTGTATAGTTAATCTTATTTTACAACTAAACCCAGTGAGGCATGGGATGGCTACTTGGCATACCTGTGATCAAACTGTCATTTCTAGCCATTTAGCCATTAGCATTACACCAGGTTATCTTGGCAAAACTTTCACATACTCCCAAGCACTGACATTAATTATGTTTCATTATTTCAAAAGGATTTCTTCAAAGCAAGCAGATAATGGTTTCTCCTGATGGTTGGACTCACCTTCTTCCAGTTCCCTAAAATCACCTTTCATCTTTGAAAACACCTCTCTCTTAGCCAGGGTAAGGGAATAGGAAACCACTGTATCAAAACCACTAATCACGTTGGGAAAAGAATCCAGTCTAACAGACTTCTGTTTCAGAGGAAGTTTTGTATTGGAAATGGTTTCATTTTGCTACCTACCCCTTTCTACTTTCTACAGTAACGATTCTGTCTGTGCTGTGTGCTCAGCTGTGTCCTACTCTTTGTGACCCCATGGACTGTAGCACTCCAGGCTCTTCTGTCCATGGGATTTTCCAGACAAGAATACTGGAGTGGGTTGCCATCTCCTTCTCGAGCGGCTCTTCCTGACCGAAGGCTCAAACGTCATCTCCTGCATTGGTAGGTGGATTCTTTACCACTAGCACCATCTGGGAAGCCCATAACAATCCTATGGAAGCAAATGTAAATGGCCCACAAACATACTAGTGAAGGTGTTTCAGATTTTTCTAATGTATTTTTGTAAAACAAGTTTAATATAAATAAGATGCCCCACTTTTATGCTTTCCTAGCCTCACCTTTGATGCCTGGAATATAAACTTTGTTTGACTTTATTGTGATTTTTCTTTCACTTGCCTATATTCCCAGCTATTGAATATTCAAGAGGAGTGCCTCTGCCTTATTTGAATCTTCAGCTCCTATGACTAGTTACATAGGAGTGTTCAAATTCCAACTTAATGATTTAATAGCCATGTGATCTTGGATCAGTCACTGAAACCCTCTGTGCCTCAGTTCTTTCAACCATAAAGTGAGGAGAACAACAGTACCAACCTAAGAGATTATAGTGACAATTAAAGTCCTAATAACATGGAAAGAGCTCAGGACAGGACTAAACTGAAGAATCATAATAAACACTATATTACTTTGCTGACATTATTATTATTACTAGTGATAACTGACAGATATATTCCTACTCTTATGCAGCCTGTATCTCACTGCTTGAGACTGATAAAGAAATATATCAATAAAAATCATCAGATAGTAAATACACAGTGAAGAACACGAAAAGGGAAGTAGGATAAAATGCCATTGGAAGATTACTTGTGTTAGATGGTCAAAGGACACTCTAAGGATGTGACAATTAAAAGCAAGACCAGGAAGGAGCCAGCCTTAAGAAGTCATGGAGGAAGAACATTCCACAGACAGGGAAAACTAGCCCTAGAGCCTGAGGCAGGAAGGAGCTTGTCTAATTTCAGAGCAGAAGAATGTCAGTGTGGTTTGGCTGGAGTATGATCAGTAAGGGGGAACAGGGTAGGAGAGGATGCTGCAGAGGCAGGTGTTGGCTGGAGAATAGAGCCCACGTAGAATCAGGGAGAGAAGGGGAATTTGATTTCAAGTGGGAAGAGTTGCCTGTGTTGAGTCTTGCAAACTCACATGATCTCATTCATATTTTTAAATAATCACTCTGACTGCGATGTAGATTAGAATCAGGAAGATAAATTTGGAGGCTCTTGCTTCAGACCCAAACAAAACAAACAGAAAGGAAGATAACTTATATTAGGATGGTAGTGGTGGAGACAACGTAGATGGAGCTGGGATAGGTTTTGAAGATAAAATCAACAGGATGTGCTGATGGTTCAACAACACAGGTCATCGAGGTAAATATACTTATTAAGGGAAAAAGATATTCAAATAACACTGGACTTTTTTTAAACTGTGCTTGAGATTTATTTCTGAGTTAGAGCACAAAGCAACTCTGAACAGTCAAAATTTCTGAAATGGACAGAAAAAGGGGACAAGGCTATAAAAAGCATGCTAACAAGTACGAGGAAAGAAGTGAACATCAGGGCCAGCAGCCACCTTCCCCTGCCAGGATCTACAGAAGGCTGCAGGCCTCTAGGAGAACCCTCCTCACTGCTTAATGCCATGACAACATGACATGGGAACCCACTCCAGGATTCTGGCCTGGAGAATCCCATGGACAGAGGAGCCTGGTGGGCTACAGTCCATGGGGTTGCAAAAAAATCGGACACAACTGAGCAACTACACAGAATGCACAGCTCGCAAGGACCCCAGTAGGGCACACAGAACAGACAGGCTGGTGGAGCAACAAGGATGGAATAATAGGGATGGAGTATCAGAAAAAGTAGAAGACACGGAATGTGAAAATTTCTCAGCCCAATGCCAGCACACCCAAAAGCCCAGAGAGGACCAGTCCTAGGCTCAACAGACCCCTGCAACAGAGACCATTAAAGATCCAGAGACTGCTGATAGATCCTGCCACACTACATAAAACAGCCTTTTACACCTAGATGACAGCTCAAGAAGAAGATGCAGGGAGAGGAGAGGGGCATCTGAGAAACCTGAGCATTTACCCAAAAGAACATGAATAAACAAGGAGACGGGATACCATTAATTAGCAAAGTTTCAGTTTTCTTCCTTTCTAGCAGGGTAAATGGTTTATGAAGTAAAATCACTCAGATGTGAAAAATAAAAGAGCTATCGCTTTCTTTGTTCATCTAATTTATAATTATTGCATTTGTAATACAATCATAAATGTTGGTCACTGTATCAATGTTAGGTATGATTAAATTCAAGCAAATATGTTAAGCAAAATGAAGAGGGAACTTTATGATAAAGAATATAGACTGCAAAAATAAAAAAAGAATACAGACTACAATGAGAGTGTAACAGTTCAGATGCACAAAATAATTATTTTAAATTCATAATGTACAGACCATAAGATGCAACGAAACATAGACTAACATAAGATTGCGGGGCTTTAAATCATAATTGTAGTCCATGGAAAATCAATAAGACAAAAAATAATTAAGCATGTTGTATGTCAATTAGATAATGGATGAACATGAACATAATAGACATAGAAATTACTATCCTGATTTTTTTTTAAATACACCTACTTTACTAGAAGTTAATGGGATATTTATAAAATTCTGACCATAAAGCAAACCAAAAAGAAAACTAGAAATGGCAAAGAACACATTATCTGACTGTGACCTCCAGTGATATCAAACCATAAATAAAGAGGAAGAAGGGGAGAAAAACAAGAGAAGGATAAAAAGAAGAATGAAAATTAAGAAATTTACTGAATCAATACTTGGGTCAAAGAAAAAAGCAAAACTAAAATTTTGAAATATCTACAAAATAATAATGAAATACATTATGTATTTAAAAATACTTAACAACCTAAAAGTGTTAGGGCCTAAACCACAATCATAAACACACTGTTAAATAAGAAAGAAGGAAAACAAATTAAGCATTCAAGTCAATACCTTAGAAAAAGAACAGCAAAATAAAATTAGGAAGTGTAAAAAGGAAGAAAAAATGAATTATGAAAACTAAATTGCTTAATATTATGATACTAAAAGAAAAAGGCCATTAGTTATTGGATAAATAAATCCAATAACTGATTCTTTGAAATAATTTATGAAGTCACAAACCATTAGCTGGCCTAACCCCAAAAAAAAGAAAGCTAACAATATTAGAAGAAATAGCCACAAATATGGAGAAGTTTAAAACCATCATGAGACATTCAGATGAATGAATATGTATTTATTCATACTTTCTGGAGTTGGTCTAAACCATTTCTCACATATTGTATTTCTTTTTGGTGTTCCTATTATCAATGTCAAAAAATGCCACAGCAAAGCAAAGGAATTGTTACATTATTAAATCAAAAAAATCTTCAAGGTTGTTTAGATAAAATTTCTGTGGATTTTTGGTTTCTGCTGTTGTCAGTAGCATTTTTTTTTCCCACAGAGCATCTCTCACTGACTGGACTGATTACTTCATGGTCATGACAATCAGTGGGCTACATTTCTTAAATGATTTTATCCTAAATATAGAATTCTCTGATAGAGGCTAAATCAGCATCAGCAGGAAATAATATGCTAAGTATATTCTCAGCCTCCAACCATCCCCAAAACTACCGGTCAAATAAATTCCACCAATTTACTCTAATTAAAGCTAAAAAGTGTCATGTGTGCTTTAAATGTCAGTCAATTTTGAAGTAATTATACCTGAAGGCAGGAATCCATCAGGGTCTCTTTTTTTAGAATTAAATTCAGATGGGAAGTAAAGGAGTCAAGGGATGTTTGCACATAATTAGTTCCATTCCTATCTTTCTGTGCCTGTTTATTGACAGTACAAGAACTGGTACATTTTTGGAAAGATATATAAAGATTTTTTTTCTCATCTCCATTCCATTTCCTTCAGTTGGGTCAATTTCACTGTGAATTTATATGAAACTGACATTTCAATTTGAGGAGAAAAAAATGCATCTTAAAATACAGGAATAAACCCTTACATTTGTCCAATGTTATACAGTTCTCAAAACGCGTTCAGAGAGACCATCTCATTCAATTCTCACAACAGTTCTTAAGGTGACATCATCTTTATTTCAGATAAAGAAATTAAAGATCAGAATATGCCACCCATCATAGCTCCCTTTCCATAAGGATTATTTTGAGTTGAACACAAGAAATAACAGACAAGAAGGAACTCTCCACCTTCCCCCTTACTTCCTAAAAGAAGAGCATCAGTTTCCCTTTGGAAAGGTGTCCTCCTGCCCCTCCCCTGTACCAGGAAGTAGAGAATGACTCAATCACTGGAGATAGCACCCTTTGAGTCTGCATGACAAACCTTATCAAAATAAACCTTATCTTCCATTAGTTTCACCCAGATATTTACCATCTTACAATTTACCACCCTTAGGAGTGCAAATCCCATTTCCTATATCTTATTCAGTTCAGTTCAGTTCAGTCCCTCAGTCATGTCCGACTGTTCATGACCCCATGGACTGCATCATGCCAGGTATCCGTGCCCATCACCAACTCCCAGAGTTCACTCAAACTCATGTCCATTGAGTCAGTGATGCCATCCAATCATCTCATCCTCTGTCGTCCCCTTCTCCTCCCACCTTCAATCTTTTCCAGCAGCAGGGTCTTTTCAAATGAGTCAGCTCTGCACATCATGTGGCCAAAGTATAGGAGTTTCAGCTTCAACATCAGTCCTTCCAGTGAATATTCAGGACCGGTTTCCTTTAGGATGGACTGGTTGGATCTCCTTGCTGTCCAAGGGACTCTCAAGAGTCTTCTGCAATACCACAGTTCAAAAGCATCAATTCTTTGGTGCTCAGCTTTCTTTATAGTCCAACTCTTACATCCATACATGACCACTGGAAAAACCAAAGCTTTGACTAGATGGACCTTTATTGGCAAAGTAATGTCTCTGCTTTTTAATATCCTGTCTAGGTTGGTCATAACTTTTCTTCCAAGAAGCAAGCGTCTTTGAATTTCATGGCTGCGGTCACCAGCTACAGTGATCTTGGAGCCCAACAAAATAAAGTCTGTCCCTGTTTTCACTGTTTCCCACTCTCCTCTTTCACTTTCATCAAGAGGCTCTTTAGTTCTTCGCTTTCTCCCGTAAGGGTGGTGTCATCTGCATATCTGAGGTTATTGATACTTCTCTCAGCAATCTTGATTCCAGCTTGTGCTTCATCCAGTCCAGCATTTCTCATGATGTACTCTGCATATAAGTTAAATAAGCAGACTGACAATACACAGCTTTGACATACTCTTTTCCCAATTTGGAACCAGACTGTTGTCCCATGTCCAGTTCTAACTGTTGGTTCTTGATCTACATACAGATTTCTCAGGAGGCAGGTCAGGTGGTCTGGTATTCCCATCTCTTTCAGAATTTTCCATAGTTTGTTGTGATACACACAGTCAAAGGCTTTGGCATAGTCAGTAAAGCAGAAGTAAATGTCGTCTTACTACTTCTCCACAATTTATTCCCCTTTCTTTAATGATATATAAGCTCTCAAGCCTAACCACTTCTTTGGATTTTCACTTCTTTTCTGTGAAGCTCCCATGTGCCTGTAAAATAGAACTTTCCACCTGTTAACCGGTCTTCTGTCAGTTTAATTCACATGCCCCATTCCCTAAATTTAAAAAGGTAAAGGAAAGAATTTTTTCCCCATCTACAAGATCAAAATGCTTGCCACAAGACTACCTCAAGCAAATATACTGTGTGCACAATTATTTCCCCCTCGCACACCCACAGCAGACATCACTCACTAATTCACCAAACTGCTCTTTACTGATGAGGCCAAACATTCCCAGAATCCTTGGCACAGTTTCCATGAAACCACTTTGCTCGGCCTGCACTACAACTTCCATATAATGTTCACAGAATATTGGTAGTTCTCTACTTTGCTCCAGGGAGAACCCTCCTTGACAATAGAAAAGTATCTCTGAGTCTCCTTCCTTGAGAATCTTTATCTGTATCACTTTGTTCTAAAGAATTTTCTGATATTTAAAAAAAAAAAAAAAAAAGCTTCCTACAAACCTACAAACTTGATGATACCTCCTAAAATCTTTCACCCAAAATCTAGTAGACCCTTTCCCACAGAATTTGGCATAGGCAAATTTTGGGGCTTTCTCTTCAAAGAATCAATGTTTTGCTTGGTTGACTATATTTGGGGTTCCCCAGGGGCCATTCTCTTGACTTTCGGGGAAAGTTAATGTGGTCTGGTTAAGACTCTTCATATAGGAATCCTCCCTTGAGAACACCAATTTATACATGTCCCAAGGTTTGCCAGTATAACAATTTCAATTTCTTCCTCTTAGTTGTAATATCAATTTCCTCAGTACAGAAAAGCTTAAGAGCTAAGAGACAAACAGGTGAATCAGATCTCAAAACTACTTACATGATCTCTTACTGTAAAACTGTTTAATCTTTAAATGAGATACATCAAAAAGTCTAAGAAAATTCATATACCCTTTCCAAACATTTCTACTGTTTAGTACATTCTGATCAGCCACAAGAAAGAACTTTTATCCAAAGGATGCAAGTAAGTCAGTGATTCTCATTACTGAAGTTTCTTTGGCATCAAGATTACACAGAAAATGAGACAGGTTTTTTTTTGCAATTGCTCAGCATATTCTAGAGATTATACATTGAATTTACTGCAGATTCCAAAAGAGGACTGTATTTTCAGTGTTACTGAACTGGAGTGATTATATAGTAAATTAAGATATAAGATTATATTGTAAAAGAGGGAATAAATCACCTCTCTCCTTCTTTTGAAAAGCACCTCTCTGGGGCTTCATTCCCTTAGGACTCACTCCATATACCATAATACAAACACATTTGTGATGAGACATTAATAGCCAGTAATATCCCTGTAGTACATAAAATACATGTATTTTAATAAGTCCAAAGTCAAAGAAAGTGAGTTTTCAAATACTAAAAAAAGAGATAATATTGTACAATAGGTTCTTTCATGATCCCTAGAATCTTACCCTATGTGTTAGTCTATCACTCCTAAAATGAGAGCTTCACTAGCAGCCAAAATGTTGAAAATAATCAAATCCATGAACCACACGTTTTTTTTAGACTTCTATTATGAAGGACAATTGGAGTCAAAAGCAAAGATAAAAATAAGCAGTTATACTAGGATGACGGGTCCACCCATCTCCTGAATTGTCTAAAACAATGAGAGGTTTATTTCATCTATGATCACCAGGAAAACTAGATGTTCAGACTTGAAAGCAGAAACATGGAAAATGGATCTGATAAAATTAATCTTACCTTATCTTGGGTTGGGTCAATCCCATGATGCTACAGGAAAAAAGTTAGTATACATATCTTCATTTTTTACAAACCTTTGCTCATTTCAACACATATCAACCATAAGAGTTGTGGTTTAGCTTAGCATGTTTGTCACTTGACATCTTCAATTTCTAAACATTCTATAGAACCAACTGGGTAACTCCAAAAGAGCTTGAAATTCGGAAGTACTTAGGAGTTTGATTTTAATGCCACATTTTGGATAGGCATAGAGTAATAAACGAAAGGAAGAGATGCATAGTAATTTTAAAAGTATCAATCCCTACGGATACTTTAAAAATGTTAGGTACAACTGAAGGTACGCCTGCAGAATCGAAAGGGAATCTGTTTTAATCTTCATTACTACATATTTTTAGTTTTCTGTTTTAAAAACTGGTTTTTTTCTGATGCGTGAATTGATACTAAGCTGTGGTCCACAGGTGCTCAGGTTCCTTCTCAACTTCTACGCTGACCCTAACTCTACAAAAACTTGCATAAGAGAGGCACAAAAATCTTGGTTATTGATGTTGATAATGATGCAGATAATCCCAATAATTTAGACCAGCATTCAGAAAATGATAGCTCCAAACTGAGCCCACCACCTGTTTTTCTAAATAAAATTTTGCTGGAACACAGTACACATATTCACTCACCTTAACTGTCCCAGTCAGATGAATGATAACTGATAGTGAAATAATCAGAACAACATAAAACAAACAAAAACATATTGCTTAGAATATCAAAGTCAAGTGAGACAAGGTCAAGGATATGGGCTTAATAGAAAGTTTTCTTCTTTTCCTCTGCAGTTGTACCATTTAACTTTCAATGAGAATGGTGAAAATTCTCTTCCTTTTCTCAAAAGAGTTGGGAATATCAGAATTTTGAACTAAAAGAATCTTCATCCAACCCTCTGAATCTGTCATATTAAAGCCCAAACCACATAACTAGCTAGAGCCAGAAACTAAACTAAAATTCATATCTTCTGTCTCTGGTCAAAAACTCTTTTCTCTGCATCACATTGGGTTACTTTAGCTTCACCACTTGGATGGGTCAGTAGATATTAATAAGTTTCTTGGTGAAGAAACTCAAAGAGGAAAAAGTTTTGCTACATACACTTCCTCTGTGGTGATATAAGATAAATTCTGGGCTCCCAAGTGAAACTTTTAGAAAAGGTCCCATCACTCTTGATTAATTGCAGAACTGAAGAGTACATCTGTGTCAGGAGAAGTCCTTCCCCCCGCCCACACCCCACACGGCTGGCCTCACTAAAAATGCTGGCACTGTTCAGGCAGTAGTTATGGCCATCTGTCTTTGGAAAAACTTCTAGTTCCTTTTTTGGTTATGGCCACAGCCCCTCCTGTTCCCTAGAGTGCATAGTAAAGACTAGATGCCTTCTGTATAATGACTGTGGTCAGCTATAAATACAAGGAAAATGAACACGCACCATCCTGATGTCAAGCTAATTTTAGCTTAACAGTTTCATTTAAAGTATGCCCAGCCTAGACTGGGCACATCATGGCTCAGGCTAAGAAGTTTTTAAAATGGAAATTACAAAACCACAGCGCAGAACCAAAATTGTTCAAATGGTAGGAACAGTGATTGAGATGCTCTTCGCGATATGTTGCCAAGAAGAGGTTTTTCAATGCAAGGCAGTGGGCTCTTAAACCACACGGATAAATAGATTCGGTCACTGCTATGAGGTGAACAATAGATCCTATGTTGTGGCTTTGGCTTTGTCGTAATGAATGGGAACAGCTTCTCACCATTCAGATGTGGACAATGCTCTGTGTGTTCTAGAACACACGCTGTGGGCAGGTGTGATAAGGGCTTCTTATCAGGTCCTACATACTGTCTTCTCCATATTTTACCTTATCTTTAAGTGTCAGCAGTGTCTGACTACTGTTTTCAATCCACAGAACAGCTACAGAAGATGTCTGGAGATTTCCAGCCTGTTATTTTTCTTCAAATCTGGGTTTCAATCTTGGTTAATGTTTGCCCAGAAATATGTAATTGCGGACTTCCTCCTCGTAAACCCTTCCAGAGTGTAGGCTGCCAGCGTGCATACTATTATTATCTCTCTGCCTGGGGGCTAACGTAGGGTGTGTCCTCATAGTTATAGGATGCATAACCTGCTCTCTGCCGGGAAAGCCTGCATGGTTAGCAGCTGCAGCCCAGAGACAGCACAGCTTGCATGTTTCCAATAATGTTTGTTTTCCTTCTCCTTTGCATAAACAAAATATAACTGATTTCTGTATTAAAAACTCACACTTGCCTTTCCCTTTATTTTTTGGATCACTCCTCATATACCCTGTTTACATTAGTCACAGTGATTCGGATGTACCTGACCTCACTCCCTCTCCCTCATTCAACCCGTCTCAGTGGGAAAACTTTTCCCCATCTATCACATATGGCTTCCTCTGGGAGACTTTCCCCGCTTACAAACTCTCATCCTCAAAGACTAGCGCACACACACACACTATTAGAGTTTATGGCAATCTTCTGCGTACTACCTTAGCACTCTGTTACACTTCTGTTTTAAAAATCATCATCTACTTGTCTTCTATTTAGCTGTGTCCATCCAGTCTCCTTTGGCCAGACTGATCTTGCCAATCTCTTCATCTCAGTCCTGGGATGAACCTAAATAATTTTTCAGTTCTGAATTCAGGTATAATTTACATATGTAAATCCTAAAGGAAATCAACCCTGAATATTCATTGGAAGGACTGATGCTGAAGCTCCAATACTTCGGCTACCTGATGCGAAGAGCCAGCTCTTGGGAAAAGACCCTGATGCTGGGAAAGATTAAGGGCAAGAGGAGCAGGGGGCAGCAGAGGATGAGATGGTTGGATGGCATCACCAACTCGAAGGACATGAGTCTGAGCAGACTCTGGGACAAGGAAGGACAAGGAAGTGCTGTAGGCTTAATGGGGTCACTAAGAGTCAGATACAACTTAGCGCCTGAACAACAACGTATGTAAACGTCACGCTTTTTGGTGGATGGTTCTGTGAGTTTTGACAAATACAGTCATGTACCCACCACAACCAAAGTACAGAGTAGCTCCACTGCCCCCAAAACTCTCCTGTTCCTCATACAGTCAACCCCTCCCCTCACTCCCAGCTCCTGGAAACCACTGTTTTCTGTGTTCAGTATGGTTGCATTTGTTGAAATGCAACCATACTGAACACAGCCTTCTGAGTATGGCTTCTCTCACTTAGCATAATGCATTTGAGACTCTGCCATGTTATTATGGTGGCCGTTCATTCCTTTTATTGCTGAAGAGTATTCCACTGATGGAAATTCTACAGATTTTTTACCCATTCATCAGCTGAGGGACATTGGGTTGTTTCTCATTTGAGGCAACTGTAAATATAGCAGCTATAAGTATTCACATTAAGGCTGTTGCATGAACATACTTTTATTTCATTTGGATAAATAATTAGAAATAGGGTTGTTGGGTTGTATAGGAAGTGTCTGTTTTACTTTATGAGAAACTGCCTGGCTATTTGTCAAAGTGGCAATTTCATTTCACACTCCCACCAGCTATATAGGAATTCCAGTTTCTCCACATTCCCACAACACTTGATACCGTTTCTTTTGATTTTCACCATATAGGTATGCAGAAGTATCTTGCTGTGATCTTAACCTGCATTCCCCTAGAGACTAATGGGCTCCCCTGGTGATTCAGATGGTAAAGAATCCACTTGCAATGCAGGAGACCTGGTTTTGATCCCTGGGTCCCTGGGTCAGGAAGATCCCCTGAAGAAGGAAATGGCAACCCATTCCAGTATTCTTGCCTGGGAAACCCCATGGACAGAGGAGCCTGGCAGACTACAGTTCATGGGGTCACAAAGAATTAGACAGGACTTAGCAGCTAAACAACAAGAAGAAACAAATAACACTGATATCTTTTAATGTGTTTATGTGCTATCCATACATCTTTGGTGAAATGTCTATTAAAATACTGTTCATTTTTGGAGAGTTGTTTGTTTTCTTATTATTGAGTTTTGAGAGTCCTTTTTGAGAGTCTGGATATTAGCCTTTCATCAGATATGTGAGTTGCAAATATTTCCCCCATAACTCTTTAATATTTCTAAATACATTGAAATCTCATATAGAAAAAAAAAGCTTTCTTGAAAAGAACTTATGAGATTTAAATCTACAAATGATACAGGTTGTACCTTTCCCTCTCTAGACAGGTCAACAAGATGCTTAGAATAATGTAATAGAAAAGCTGGTAGTGGTAAATCTAAATTTCTACTTTGAAATTAATTAAGTAGAGAATACAGGGAGATTTGATCTAAGGGATAACCACACCCCCCCCCCAAATCACTTAAAAAAATTATTTGCCATTAAAGGACTAAAGAATATAATAGAAAATATACATTATGCACATTTTTGCTGAGCAATTGGGTATTAGTTTTTCAAATAATTCTCTCATAGAAATCAATTCTTAGAATATCTGTATCTCTACCAAGACAGGCCTGAAGGGTAAGCCACTCAGGACTGAAAGCTCGCTCCTCATTCCGTTGAAACTAGACTGCTGAAAAGCAATGGTAAAGGACTATGCACTCAACTTTTCTATGCAGACACAAAGAGGGGAGTCTTTACATAAGGGCCATGGACTTGCTGTTCTAAAAGGATCTTCAACCTTGTAATAAAATATTCCACTGTCAATCCCTAGTTGAAGGGAAAGTTTTACAGGAAGGGGAAGAAATTTTACTACTATTTCTAGAAATGAGGTATTCTGACATAGAGTGAATACCTACTGGATCAAAAGACCCACATATGCTATAAAATGTTGCATTTTTCAAGCATATTTCTTGCCAACCAATCAATGAGTGCATACTGCTTGCACTATCTTTTGGACATCACAGAGGAATTACTAGATACAGTTCCTACCCTCAGTGGGAATGCCTCCTAGTTAAGGAGACAAGAAAATAACACAAAATATTCACAAAAACATCAAACTGTTGATTATTAAAGACGAAAAACAGAACAAGGGGAGTAAGTTGGGTAGAAGGAGAGGAAGCTATCTACACAGATTAGCTATTTCTCTACTAATGATTCAAAGGGGCCATCAAATACTATTCTACTTACAACAATTCATTGGGACAATGAGGTTCAGGTCTAGTGATATGAAGTTAACTATTCATATTAGGTTTTCACAGCTCATTCTGGCTGTAACTAATGCAGAGGTTCAGAAGATGAACAAAACCAAAACTAGAGGAGTTAGAGAAAATTTCATAGAGGAAGTGGGATAAAAGTTGAACCTTAAAGCATGGATAGATTCTGCTTAACCAAAGAGAGACAAGAGAACAATATGAAGGAAACAAAAGGGCAACTGTGGAATTTGTCATTCTTGGGTCTCCCAACATCTGATGTCCTTTGCTCATCATAGAAGGTAAAAGTGCAATGTATTTGCTTTCTGAGTCTCCCCAGAAAGAACATCATGTCATTGTTTGTTGTTTAGTCATGAACTCATGTTTGACTCTTTATCCCATGGACTATAGCCCACCAGGCTCCTCTGTCCATTGGATTCTTCAGGCAAGAATACTAGAGTGGGTTGCAATTTCCTTCTCCAGGGGATCTTTCCAACCCAGGGATTTAACCTGCATCTCCTGCATTGGCAGGCGGATTCTTTACCACTGTGCTACCTGGGAAGCCCACATCATAACATAGGCTCTGCCGGTTGAATCTCCTGTCCTGACTTGGAATCGCCATCGAGTGCTATGTCAGGAAGAAGCAGGTAGCATGCAGCATGCATGTGGACCATGCACGGCTGCCCCAGCCAGAGGCAGCCAGAGTAGGGACTCAAACAACAGGACCCACCTCAGTGGGGCCAGTGGTGTGGCCAGCAGCAAAGAAGTGTCTTCATTGGGTCCGTTTCACACTATGATTTGGGGCATTGTTCCTGGATATATGCCCTCCAAGCCTAGAGTCCTCTTGGAAAATCTGTGAGCCATTCAGTATCTTTTTAAGAAATTGCTTTCCTACTTAAATCAGTTAAAATCACTTTTTGATACTTAGAGTCATAATGGGCATTATATTCTAAGAACCTCTTTACCAATTCTCATGTCCCTGTATAAAGCATTCATTAGTAGTCTACCCTCGTTGTTTTAGCAGGCAGCATAGCATAGGAGTCAAGGGCACAGCTCTGGACTCCAATGGCCCTTGGCTCAAACCACAGCAATGTGTTAAAACAAATCTACAGGGAGTTCTGGGGCCCTTAGCAACCTGTAAGACCACATCATATACTTTCACACCTTCCTCACTCATTCCCAATAAACATGTGTGCTGAATAAGCATTCAAGGGTCCAAGATCCTTTTCATTCACAAGTCTCATTAGAACCAATATGGATTTTCTGCCCATGCCTAACAGACTTAAAAGATAATAAGATCAAACTCAGTGACCCTTGGTATAACCCACCCTCCTAAGCTCATTAAAACATGGCCCAGGTTTAGCCCGCATTAGCACATTGCATTTCTTCTAATGGTATTTAACTTCCTGTTTGCTATTTAACTTCTCGCCGATTGCCTCACAAGTAAGCTTGTCTCCTGGAGGACAAAGACTGTCTGTGTCTTTGGATTTTACCGCTATACCTAACACAGAGCTGGGCATGTAGATGTTACTCAATACATATTTCCTGAATGAAATACAGCCCGTGGAAGCACCTCAGTCACCACGAATTAAATGGAGCTGTATTCACATGCTGGGAAGAAGTATCTAGTCCTATATTTGTGCTACTTAAGATATATTTCTTGGCCTAAATACGCAGCAATAAAGGACTTGTTCTATGTACTGAGGTAGCCACACAATGGCATGTTTTGTACTCATGTGTAATTACCCTTTTAAAGACTAAGGAGCCACGTAGAAAGTGGTGAGGATACACTACGCTTAAAAACCAGAATTTCACAATGTATGTGGATATAGATGAACACTGCCAGACAACACAGTGAGATGAAAACTTCTCATTGTTAAGGTAAAATGACGATGTGATATCTCCTTTTAAGGCCTGAAAAACATACCAGTACCCTAAGAATAAGAACTTGGGGTGTACTTCCTTTAATTCTGTAACAATAGTTGGTCCAACAAATAAAAATTAAGAGGAAAATGTATTTCTGAGGAATCTTTCCAAGATACAGGCAAGCATAGGGCAGCAGTTACTATTGGAACCCCACCCCAGCCACCTGCTTCCACCCTCATCCTGGCTGTCTGCTGATCACCAGCACCTGCATTTCTTCCCCTAAGAGCTTTCAGTCATCACCTAAGCCCACTTAGTTTGGCTCCTCAGAAACACCAGGGAATTGCATCTCCAGAAGGAGGCCTCTATGGATAACTATAGACACCCCAACTCCCTCATTGTTCAGGTGGAATAACCCTAAAATATTATATGTTCTAAATCATTTCCTAGAGCTCCTCAGGGATTAAGATCCAGTCATCCAGAGTCGTAACTGGCTCAGTAATGAACCCCTCTCACTTCTTCCCTCTTGTCTCCCTTTCCTACTTCTGGGCAAGTGGCTCCTGGGATCTCCTTCCAAGTAAGCCATGTCTGAACCCTTGGGCTTGACTGTGTCCATGCTTTGGAAACAGGGAGGCCTGGGTTCCACTCCTGTCACTTTCACTCACTAGCTGTGCAGCTTTAAGTAAGCATACCCCCTGAAGTCTCTAATCCTTGGCTTCCGCTTGTATGTAATAGGGAGGTTAATATCTATGTTGCATTGATATTCTGAGAATAAAATTATGTGCCACAATGTACATAAATTGCTTGTCCATGGTGCAAAAGTGACTGTTCTCCTTTGGGTTTTAGTGGCAGTGACATTAACAAATGTGGTAGCAATAGTAAGCAGTACAGCTTAGATTCATGTTCTTCCAACTTTAATGTTCACAGGAATTGCCTGGGATCTTGCTAAATGCAGATTCTGATTGAGAATCTAGGGCAGAGCCTTAGATTCTGCATTTCTAACAAACTTCCAAGTAATACCAAGGTTCAGACCATACTATGAGTAGCAAGAATTTAGAAAATCATCTTCTATAGGGCAAGGAATGAGGAAGATGATTCATTTATATAATGATTCACTCTGGGATTGGTCTTAAATTCTATATAACTACACACACACATACATACATATTCTTTTAGGTGATTTCAGGCCACCATGTAAATTTCCCACTTTGCCTGGGCAGCACAGATAAAACTATTTAACCACTTAATCCCTAGACTTCTTTAGGCAGGTAGACATTCTCGAGATTCTTCTCACTTCTGATACCAAATTCTGCTCCATTTATTCACTTCTGCATAACAAACTACCTCGGAATTTAGCACTCATCATCATATCACAAATTTTTTTCTAATGGTATTTAACTTCTTATTTACTGTTTAACTCATCACCAATTGCCTCACAAGCAAGCTTGTTTCCTGGAAGACAAAGACTGTCTGTATCTTTGTATCCTACATCTGTACCCAACACAGAGTTGGGCAGGTAGAGGTTATTCAGTATGTATTTCCTGAATGAAATAAAGCCTGTGAAATAAAATAGAACAACCATTTTATTCTTTCTCACCATTTTGTGGGTCTATAATTTGGGCAGGGCTCAGCTGGGTGATTCTTCTGTTACATGTATATCATTGTAGGTGATTATTTGGTGCCCGACTAGCAGCTGGGCTTGTCTGAAGGTTCACAGCAGATTCACTTCTATGACTTGCATCTTAACAGCAATGGCTGAAAGGCTGAACTCAGCAGTAACTCTCGACCAGAACACTTATGAGAAGCAACTCCAGGATGATAGTGGCAGAGTGGTCACCTGTTGCTTGGCCATCCAGGGTTCCAGAGCAAGTGTTGCCATGAACAAAGCCAAAGCTGCCTCCTCTTAAATCACGGCAGTCTCACAGCATCACTTCTTTCTCAAAGCAGTTAAATCCATCCAGATACAAAGACAGGGGACAAGCCCCCTCCTCTCAGTGAATTTGCAGACATGTTTTTAAAGTGTCACAGTCCTCCCCCTGGTCACAAATCCTAACATAACTCCCACGTTAAAAGCACTCACTCCTTCCCCAAACCCTCCATGATGGCATCAGACACTGGTCTAGGCTCAGAATAGATGTCCAGAATCTCATCATCAAAATCAAGTACTTATCAGATGTTTCCTATAGGCAGCACATTGATAAACCTCATGCCTTGTTTCTATAAGTTCAGTTGAAAGTCGGGAATTAATCTGAAAAGTCAACTGAGAATTATATTTTGTGTAAAGAGATGGAAGAGACTAGAAAGAAGCATTTCAAGGAATGCTTTCAATTTACTTCAAATAATATATCAAATATTACCAACAATAAAACTCAAGAAGCTAAGGTCTCCCCCAGGGCCTGGCTATAAATGAGGCACTTAGAAAAACACAGTGAATCTGGAGTCACTAGGGGATCATTTAACGTTCCATTTAAGGCACATTCCTAAGCATCTTTCTTATTCCCAGGAACGTTGCTCATCAACAACATTTATTCAGTGCTTAAAGGTTTTGACCTGTCGTTGGAAGTGCTATGGGGGTTCATTCAAAAATGTTTAATCCAAACATGCCTACATTCTCTCCTTCACTCAGTGCCAAGGGCCATGAGCAAGTGATTCATGAAGAAATTCTCACACTGCCCTTAGAAGCTGAAGTAGACAACAAAGAAGTCTGGGGGCTTTTTGACACTATTTTGATAAAAATAATAAATGGCCCACATTCGCAAACAAATTCATTAAGTTGCAAATTGATGGGTCATCAATGACTGCTGCTGAGGCAGGAGAAAAAAAATGGTGGGAAACGGACAATCCTGGGAACATGGATTCATGGTCTGGTTTCCGCCTCCTGTATTTTCTGAGCAAAGCATTTACCCTCTTTATAGCTCAGTTTCTTTAAAATGAAGACCCTAGGAAAAAATGAAGGCCCTACCAAACTATCCTAAAGATGCAATGAAACTAAAGAGGGAAATAATGTTTAAAACTGTGAAGTGCTGAAATGCAGTGTCATTAGGTTTTGACTGACTTCAATAATCACCTTTCAGTTTAATCTCCATGCAGGTATGTAAATTTGTGATGGCAATCTCTCCTCCCAGCAACCTAACACACATGGATATTTATTGAACATATTTATTCCTAATTTAACCTTAGACTTAATGTCAGGCTTCCATCATTTCTATTAACAGGCACAAAGTTAGTTTCATTTAGTGACATATGCACCCCCATGTTACATGTGCATTAAGGGTAATGTGGCAGAATTAAGGCAATCTGTCTCCCTGTGTTTGCTGTCATCACTTCCACCCAGCTCAAACCTCATCACCTCTCCTCTAGATCACTGGTCTCCTTAGGAGTTTTCCAACATGTGTTTCATCAGAGTAAAATTGATCCACATTGCCAAAAATTATGTAAATGAAGCACCAATTCCTTATTCTGACACTCAAAGCCTTCCAAATATGTCCCCCAAAATACCTTTCCAGTATTCTTTCTCAGAAACCCCCTAGAGATCACCTATACTCCAATTAAACAGATCACGTAACTATTCCTAGGACATGCTCTGCCTCATTCTCTTGCCTGTGCTATTTGCTTCACGTGAAAACCTCAGTACCCATCTCCTGTTAAAATCTGACCACTACTTAAGGCAAATTACAACTTGGAAAAAATAAAATGAAACCATGTCAATAATGATAATATCAATACAGAAAGTCACAGGAACTAATCTGGTGTGCCAGGCAAGACTACAGCTTATAGATAGCTGTAGAACTGGGAAGATAATGTCAGGCTGTTACAGCCGAAGTTTGCATAGTCCCTGGCATAAGAATTTTGGAAAAGCTCCTCACCCCTGGGAGTTTACTATACTGAACAAGTAGACGGTACCCAAAAATCTGTCAACTATGACAATAACTGGCTGTCTTTTATGTACAGTTCTCATCACATAAGCCCAACCTAAATGGTGCCAAAACAATCCATCATTTTGTTTTATTTGGTATTTTAATGCAAAACAGGTCTCCCAAAAATCTATCCAAAAGTTGTATTTTCCAGATCTTTGACAAAGAAACTTCTTGGTTGTTCTGTTTTGTTTTTATTTCTTCTGAAACCTTGGTAAAACAATTGCAAGCACATATTATCTTGCATTTTTTATCTTCACAGAGGCTTAAAAAAATTTTTTTAACTTCTTAGCTTTATAAAGTTTGAGCAAAGAATCCAAAGGTAAGTAAAAGTAAAGTTAATCAAATTTTCAACCACCTATTACTCAAAGTTGCCATATACTGCACAAGCCAGATTTATTTCAAAAAGATTTCATTGGCTCTAGCCATTTAAAAGTATGCTAGCAACTGGAGAGAATGCTTGCAAATCATACATCTGATAAAGGGATAGTATACAGAACATATATTTTAAAAAAAACTTCTTAAAACTCAAAAATATAAAAAACAAACAAATAATAAATGTATCCTGGCACTAAGTGGTGAGCTCAAGGCATAAAGCACTACAAGCCCATAAAATAACCCTCGTATGAAAACTACTTGACAAAGGGCCATCCTCTGATGTAAACTAACCAAAATCCACATGAGATGGTTGGCATTAGTGATTCACTGCTGAGCCACCCAACTGCTGAGTGGGCAGAGGGAGTCCTAGCAAGGACCACTATAACTTTTAAGCTCACAAAGCTTGCCAACAATGACAATATAACAATTACAGCTCTTCTCAGAAAAATAAATGAGCTTTTTTTCTTCCCCATGGTAGCTACTACATACAAAATATTGACAGGCACTGATTCACAAGATGACTTCCCCAAGGCAACCCATCCTACAATATGATGTCGGGATAATCTGCCACCAACTAAGGGATCACATGCTACATCATCAAGGAAAGGGTCCCTCTAAAATGCAATCAATTACCCACTGTGTCCTGAGGGCTTGTTATATGTGATGCCTTACAAAGAAGATGAAGACAAGACAAAGCAAAGAGGTCAATATTTTGGTTTTGCATTTGTTTCTTTTTTCATTTAATTGAAGTATAACTGCTTTACAATGTTTAACATTGTTGTGTTAGCTTCCGGCTGTAGAGTAACATGAATCAGCTCTATATATACATATACCCCTTCCCTCTTGAGTCCCTCTCCCACGTAACTCCCATCCCACCCTCTAGGTCATCACAGAGCATCGAGCTGAGCTGCTTCTGCTATGCAGCAGCCTCCCACTAGCTATTTCACACACAGAGGTGTGGATATGTCAATTCTACCCTCCCAATTCGTCCCACCCTCACCTTCTCCCCCTGGGTCCATAGTCCATTCTCTACATCTGCGTCTCTGTTCCTGCCCCGCCTGTAGGTTCATCTGTACCATTTTTCTAGATTATATATATATAATATATATATATATCCGTTAATATACGATAACTGTTTTCTCATGGCACAAGGTATTCAGCCCAAAGTTCTTTTGTAGCTGCATCACTCAATCCCCATGAAACCCTGGAGTTATGTATTAATATTATTACTCATGTGTTTACAGATTAAGAAACTGAGGGTCAGAGTAATTAAACAACTCTCCCAGGTCACATATGCACAAATTATGGTTGAAAGTAGCCACAGTTTGAATCCAGACCTCTCTTCCTCAAAATGCAAGCCTCTTCCAGGGCACGCCTGCTTTCCTGAAGCAAAACCCTTGCCTTCAAGGAATTTACCATCTGGTAAATCTGAAACCTTTGAGAATCATAACGTGTATAGTATGTTGGAATGAAACAGTTTGGTGGTCAAACAATATAAGAAGAGGAGTACCTTAAATATAAAGGGGAGAGAAAATAAAAAATGTAGTGGCATTTTGCTGACACTGTGTGTGAAAATGGCCTTCTTAAATTCACTCGGGGGTAATTAAATTAAACTGCCTACTTGACAAGTATTTGTTTTTAGTGGAGAAAACTGATCCCAGAGAATAGTGTAGCTGGAAGAAAATAACACTTTTAAAACCATCCAATGAACCTTCAACTGTATGTATCATATTGCTAAGTCAGATCTTTGTCCACCTTATGGGAAGAGGTGACTCACTGGGAAAGATCCTGATGCTGGGAGGAGTTGGGGGCAGGAGAAGGGGATGACAGAGGGATGAGATGGCTGGATGGCATCACTGACTTGATGGACATGAGTTTAAGTAAACTCCGGGAGTTGGTGATGGACAGGCAGGCCTGGCGTGCCGCGATTCATGGGGTCGCAAAGAGTCAGACACGACTGAGCAACTGAACTGAACTGACTAAAGTCAGATCCTCAAACAGGAAAGCATTGGTCAGTTGATTCAAACATCCAATTCATTAAGAAGTTAGATTTTGCATCATAAATTGGTCTTTTAAAAAATAATACCTAGTCTCTTAAAATTATGTAAGATTCATGTGCCCCTGCCCTCATTTCTTTGAAAAAAATAATAAAACCACATACCCAAGTCTGCTCAGTAGTGATCCTGACCCAGGCTCAAAATTCTAAGCACCACCACCAGGCAGAGAACCAGCCTCAATTTTACTGCTTCCTTCGTCACTGTCAAGGTACTCTGTGGAATCAACTCTTCTCCTGGTTGCACGGAAATACTCAAGCACAAAGGGACAAGTCACCTCCCAATTAATATCCTGAGAAACTTAAGGAACCTGTGTCCAGTACAATACTCTCAGTGAGGGAGTATTAGAAGACCATACATAGGATTGTGATTTAAGTTAGGATATTCTAATTTTCTTTCCCAGTAGAGTGTATTTCCTCACCCAGTTGAGGAACAAGTTTTACTTAACTCCACTCCCTCTTAATTTCACATTCATAAGAGCCTGTATCCATTAATGCCAAGGATGGTTGCTGAACTAGCTTTAAATTAGAGAGGTTGAACCATTTGAAACAGCCAATAACCATTTTTATATACAAGAAAAAAAAAGCAGTATCATACATACAAACTAATAGAATGAAAAATCCCAAGAGTTTCTGGTGTGCAAAACTGTCTTTGGGCTTCTCTGGTGGCTTTAAGCAGAATTTTTTCTTTCTCTGAAGTATTTCAATGTTTTCCTAAAAGACAGCTCTAGGTTTCTTCCATCCCCCATACCTGTATGTCAAAAGTCAGTCCCTCTAACTGCTTCGGGAAGTTCTGTTTCGGAGAAACTATAAGGCAGCAAAATCCAGCCCTCTTTCAAAGGATAACTCCAAAACCATAGGAAATAATCCGAAAAAAAAAATACAGGACCTTTTAACTTGTGAAGGCAATAAAAATGCTTTCCAAAGTGTAAACAGTTTAAGACTCTATAATACCTGGTTCTTCCACCTCAGCAAAGGAGGTTGTTCCATCTCGGCTGAAGAAAATCTCTGTCAAGACATTACAGGTGATTTAGCTCCCAAACTAGTTTAGTCCTGTATGATCTCCACCAAATTGTATTTATGGACTTCCATAAAGTGAGAGCATCAAAGACGCTTCACCTAGGTCCCCAGGCTGGGCTGGCACCAGGGCCAATGAAAGCAAATGCCTTCATTTAAGATCCCTTAATTCTGGGCCCTAGCTGCTCCCCAATCCCCTTTTCAGCTGCCCTGCACCCCTCCCAACCCTGCTTTGCCAGGAAGTTTAAATGGAAGGATTTGGTTTTATCCCCCAGCAGGCACAGTACAAAAATACAGCATGAAAATAAAGCATACAGGAAAGTAAGCTGATTCTCCCGGTGGTGAATGTTTACGCTGCGCTTGCTTATTGCAGATCCTGTACTTCCCCTTACCTGCCCTCCTCAGGCCAGCATCCAACGGTGCTAAGATGTTCACCCAGGCCTTCTCAGGCAACAGCACAGAAATAACTCCTCTTGACAAGGATAGGGGTGTGGGGATGCAGGTGTAGGTAAGACCTAACAGCGCATGTACAAAATCCTTTTTCTCTAGGCTATGCCTGTTCTGACCACGATTGTGATGGTTTGGTTACTGTGTATGGAAGAGGAAACACTAAGAGGGTAGGAGATCTGGCTTTCCCCAAAGGAAGGGTTGATCATGGGTGACCACTAACATCACAACAGAGAGACAACACTGTGCCCCAGACACAGCTTCTGAATTATTCTTGCTAAAAAGAAAAAAAAAATGGTAGTATCTAACTGGAATGAGATCAACGTCTAAATCTAACTAACGGTTCACAGAAAATGGAGAGGGAGGAGGAACACAAAGTACAGAGCACAGATCAGAACCCGCCTGTCAATGCAGGAGGTGCAGAAGATGCAGGTTCGAATCTTGGGCCGGGACGATCCCTGGAGGAGGAAATAGCTACCCGCTCCAGTGTTCTTGCCTGGAGAATCTCATGGACAAAGGAGCCTGGTGGGCTTCAATCCACAGGGTCACACAGAGTCGGACACAGCTGAGCGTGTGTGACACACACGTCCGCCGTAGGTGAGTGGGTAGATGTGATGTGACGGTGACATGTGGCGTGCTTGTTAACCACCACACAAGCCACACTCCCAGCACGTAGATCCTTCCACGGTGCCCTTCGGCTTGGGCATTCCCACACTGTCTCTAGACGGATCCCACACTTGGCCAGATTTTAAATCATCCCTGTATTTCTTTCTCTCATTGAGCAAACACGTACCTCTATCGTGCTGAGAAGGCCATGGTCAACCTGGTTAGACTGGCAGCTACACGTGCCCGGATTCCCTTCCCGCCAGTGTTCTGGGTTGAAGTCACCCAAAGAATCCCGCAGGCGGACCTGAGAGACACAAACGCAGCCTTCAGTGGTGACAGAAGGGCGCCGGGGAGACTGGCAGGTTCCCGGGGTCCTCACTCCCCTCTACGCCACGTTTAGTCCTTTTTCCCAAGCATGGGACCCACCAGCCACCAGCGCCCCACTACCGACGACCCTCTGCAGCTAACCCGAGGCGGCAGCTTCCCAAGGAAGCTTTCCACTGGCTCCCCCTCACAGACCCACTTGAGCAGCACATGGCTTCTCTCCCCGTCTCCCCGCAAGCTCTGACTTGCCCCCTGGGCCAGTGCTTCTCTCATTTCTTAAGGGAGTGACTCCTTCTCTGATCCTCCAACTCCTCTTTCTGGACCTCCCTCTCCCAGATCCTCCCACAATTGTGTAAGGTTTAATTCCTAGAGTAAATCCCTCAGTGCACACTCAGGGCAATGCTTCCCCCTGGGACCCCGTATGACACACGTCTGTCATCTCCAGGACCTGGAAATGCTCCCCAGAGGCTCCCCAGAGGGACAGTCTAATCCTCAGGAGAGCCGTGGGGGCCCGGAGGGTGGCCATGACTTCTCACTGTGGCCTCACTCCTGGTGGTCACACCAAACACCTCAGGGTTTCTGCTGGGATGTGGTTTCAGCTCCTCTTACCTCAGGTCACTCTCTGTCCTAAGACCAGGCACGGCATTTAATCAGTCTCCTTTGTTTAATCGAAGCTCTTCACTTCCGTTTTTAGAACCATTTTTCCAAGCGCTGTATTCCACACATTCAGTGTTTTTTCTAGATAGTCACATTTGACTGCTACCTGTTCAGAGGTTTATCTAACCCACTGATCCATGGGAAAGTGCCAGGGACAAATCGCTGCTGTTACAGATTCCTCTCAAGGATTTCTCTTTTGTTTGTTTCTTCTGACCAAATACACAGGGCTCTTAGTTCCCTAGCCAGGGATAGAACCTGCATCCCCTGTACTGGAAGCTCAGTGTCTTAACCACTGGACTGCCAGAGAAGACCCTCAAGGAATCTCTTTTGGAGTCGACTGTCATGTCCAGGTTTCCACAGCATCCCAGGTAAATCAACATCTGATCTAAGTGATTTGTCAAATTAGGTAGTATAGGTACTTCCTTGGTGGTACAGAGGTTAGGAATTCACCTTCCAATGCAGGGGGAGGTGGGTTTCAATCCCTGGTCAGGGATCGAAGATCCCACCTGCCGAGGGGTAACTAAGCCCACACCGTGACTAGAGAAGTCCCCCCATGCCACAGTGAAGACCTAGTGCGCCCAATAAATAAACAGAATTGGAAGCGTGTCATTTTACAAAATAATTAGGTAGTATAAAGTTTAAATAGAGATATACAACCAGTGGCATTAAATCTGGAAAAAAATACTACATCATTGAAAATAGCAAGAGACAATAGAGCAGATGTTTTCACATCCTATGCAAGATATCCAAGAGGATATATTTAATTCTAGACTCCTTAGGTTGGAAGTCTGTGGAGAAATACTTGAGCTGAAATGGACACTTGCGTAGAAGTGATATTTGAATACATAAGGGTAGATTTATTCTTTAAAAGACAAAGACAGAAAAAAATGGGGAGGCCAAAAACAGCACATTAGTAATGTCTATGTCCTATGTGCATATGATCTCCCAAAAGTCAGTAGCTGCTCCAATCATATTTATGATTTACACATGTAAATATGTAGAAATATGTAAAGTTAACAGGAAAGAACTGCACCAATTTGGATCTCCAGGACTAGGAACCACATGGAGCGTTAAGAAACCACGTGACCCTGATTCTACCATCACTTCCCTAAGTGCAATGTTCTTGAACAAGGAAGATTCTCTTACCTGATACCTATGTGATACCAGGAGAGTGAAGCAAGTCATAGAACACATTTTGTCTACATTTGCCCCCTTGCTGGAATGGGACATTTTCCCCCATTTAAATATCTTTAGACTTTGACCCACATATGGACAGACCTGTAAGTGAGACTGTCCATCACTTGGGAAATGGCTGAATAAACTATGCAGTTCTCAAGGGATGAGAAGTGTCTGCACAAATGCTGAGTGACTGTTGAGATAAATAGTATAAAGAAATAAAGACCAAGATGGAGGAAACTGTGTATCTCAAGCTGGCATTTATCTAGGAAAGTGAAGATGGAGGAGATACCAACATCTACATATATTGGCTCCTATAAAAAAAATTAAATGATAAACAATGAAATTTTTTTAAAAAAATTACTTATGGTGGAGAAGGAAACAAAAATGGAAGCCAGACTTCTCTGAATAGATCTTGTTTTAGGTGACTTTAAAACATTAAGTGAAATTCAGCATAACTACAGCTCTAAAGCAGAATGAAACAAACAGCCACTAAGCAAGCTTTTAGATTGTACAGAGAACAAGTCAAGTGACTTTCAAAGACAACAATTTGCCTGTACATCCTTAGTGTTATACTCTCTAAAGATGAAAAGAATCACACAATAAATTCAGACTGGTTTTGGTAATTATATTTCAATAATATTTTTATTGTTATTCTGAAATAGTATTCATTATAGTTACATATAAATTTATAAAGAAAGAGAAAACAATTAATTATTGGCAAGCACTCATTATTTAGTTTCTCTTTGAAAAGAAAGAAAAGGAGGAAAGGTGGGAGGAAGAGACAGGAAGGAAGGAAGGACAGAAAGAACGAAGGGAAGCAATAAGTACCCCTCATAATCAGGGTGTGGTCTCTAAATATAACTGTTTGCCACAAAGGAATGCCAGCTCCAGACTCAGGGCAAGAAATACACACAAGATAAGTCTAGAACATCGCCATACCAGAAGACAATGGAGCGGCTAAAGATGACTAAAGGACTCATAAGCCAAACTTGAAGAGGCTCCCACTGACCCAAATTGGACAATTTTCAGCACTGATAAGAAAAATACATCAGTATTTTGCATAAGTACCAACTATGTTCAAACATCCATAAGTTCACTAAGATAATTTAAACAAATTAAGTGATCAACTCTGGCTGATGTGAAAAACCAACTCACTGAAACTAGTTTAAAAAAAGAGAGAGAGACAGAGAAATATATATAGAAAGAGGGTGTTTGTGAATTTAGCATCTATCTGGTCTTTCTCGTGCAAACTATACACCAGGCTAATCAAATTGCTGGTATAGGGAAAATATTACAGTAAATAAGTGAAGAAGAAATTAAAGAATATCACAGATCTAGACAATCATTTTCCAGACTGTTAACATCACAGAAATAGAGATAATGTGCATCTTATGAAAAAGAGTGTGGCTTTTTAAGCTATTATTTTTTTAGCAGTACTTACTAAGGTATTTGTGGATGACAGGATATCTGTGTTTTCTTGAAAATAATCCAGAAAGGGGGCTAGGAGACCACTAAGAATGCTGAGACATAGATAGAACAAAACTGGCCATGAGTTAATGGTTGCCATAGCTGGGAGATGGTAAACAGAAGTTCATTGCATAGTTCTACTTTTGTGTATAACCGAAATTTTCCATAATCAATTTTTTTTTAATTGATGAGGCTTTGAAGCCACAGTGCCTGGGTTTGAATCCCAAGGCAGCTACTTAATAGAGATGTAATCTTGGGCAAATTACAGCAAGTTGTGGAGCCTCTCTGTAACTCACCTTCCCCATTTGTAAATTATGGATGATATTGGGTTGGCCAATAAGTTCATTTGGGTTTTTCCATAAGATCTTGCAGACAAACCCAGCCAAACTTTTTAACCAATCCAATACAAATGGCCTGTTATGAAGACCAAGTGATGTAATGCATATAAAGCATCTAGAATAATTCCTGATATACAGTAAACACCTGTTAGCTATTACCATTTTTAGGATCCTCAAAACTAAATGAAATCTTGGCTTATTAGAGTTTCTGGGCCACTAAACGGTTAAGTTAAATAAGCAAGGTGACACTATACAGCCTTGATGCACTCCTTTTCCTATTTGGAACCAGTCTGTTGTTCCATGTCTAGTTCTAACTGTTGCTTCCTGACCTGCATACAGGTTTCTCAAGAGGCAGGTCAGGTGGTCTGGTATTCCCATCTCTTTCAGAATTTTCCACAGTGCTGAAGCTGAAACTCCAACACTTTGGCCACCTCACGCGAAGAGTTGACTCATGGAAAAGACCCTGATGCTGGGAAGGATTGGTAGCAGGAGGAGAAGAGGACGACAGAGGGTGAGATGGCTGGATGGCATCACCAACTTGATGGACATGGGTTTGAGTAAGCTCCGGGAGTTGGTGATGGACAGGGAGGCCTGGCGTGCTGTGATTCATGGGGTCACAAAGAGTCGGACTGAGCGACTGAACTGAACTGAACTGAAATGGTTAAGACTGGCTCATGAGAAACTGTTATTTCTTCTTCTTACTGAGGAGCATAACATACATACAACAATCTCCTTTCCTCCACATAACCACTAGGCAGACTACAAAGACTGACCAGTTTTTCAGTTTTCACCATTCTGACACTCTATCTGCTGCTCCCAAAGAAGAAGAGGTCTCGGGCCAGTGCTGCCAGCGCTCTCTACTCCCCCCTTTATCTCCTAGCACCACGCCCAGGGCCAGCCCACAGTCCCTCGCTGAGCCCTTTAGTGGTGGGTGGTTTAGCAGAAAACCAGTAGTCTAGTCAAAAGCCCTGGATCTTCATCTCGTCTCTGTCCCTGAATAGCTGTGTAACCGTGGATAGTGGTTTGACGGTCCCAGAACTGGGTAACAGGATGTCGCCAGCCTTTCTGGAACTCTTGCCTTGAAGCTCCCTTTGGAGACTATTAGAAAATTCTTGTGAGTCCCTTTTGCTGTTGTTGGTCAGTCGCTCAGTCGTGTCCAACTTGCAACCCCGTGGGCTGCAGCACGCCAGTCTTCCCTGTCCTTCACAATCTCCTGGAGTTTGTTCAAATTCATGTGCTTTGAACCGGTGATTCCATCCAACCATCTCGTCCTCTGTTGTCCCCTTCTCCTCCTGCCTTCAGTCTTTCCCAGCATCAGGGTCTTTTCCAATGAGTCGGCTCTTCATATCAGGTGGCCAAAGTACTGGATCTTCAGCTTCAGCATCAGTCCTTCCAATTCAGGGTTGATTTCCTTTAGGATTGAGTCCCTTCACTGACACAGAAAATCTTCAACCTCTGAGAGTAAAATCATAATAAGACACAGCCAAGATTTCAATGAGGTAGATAATAAGGCTGTCTTTGGTTGAAAACCACTTGCAACTATTAAAGGGAGATTGCATCTCCATTAGGAAGCACACACTGACTTTTAAAAACAGTCCTAAAGAAAAGCAGTGACCAAATTCTCAGATAAAATGTAAACAGCTACTTCAGAAGATGTCTGTTTCACAAAACTCTCCCTGGGGTAGAGTTACTCCCTGGGGTATGGTTACTAATTTTTCTTTAAACCAACTTTTAAATCTCTCCTTAAGAAGAATCATAGTCATGTCATCTACAAAGTATTTGAGTGTGTGGGCTTTCTCCTTTGTACAGATGTAGTCACATAAGTAAATTTACAAGTCAAAAATCATAAAGCTATTTATATTTCAATTAAACAGCTTAAAGAAACTCAGTACAAGTGGGAGCTTGATTAATTGTGTTTCATCCTCTGTAAAATGGGGCTCAAAGTAACGTGCCTAACTCACAGAGTTGTTTTAAGGATTAAATGAGTAAATATATGAAAAGTATTTAGACAAACTAGCTCATAATAAAAGCCACATAAGTGTTAGCTATTATCCTTATGAACGTTCCACTGTTTTCAGTTCTCAAAAATGAAACATCCCTTATTCAGTTTCATTTTTCAATTATCCTGTTTATGGCAAATGTAGACTCAAATCACTGATGCACACACTTTTCTGACGATTTGAAAGGCTCTTAAAATTTTGTCCTATATTTAAGCCAGTATTCTTGTCCAGATAGATAAGATAAATAAGATTTGCTTATATGCAAATGCATGGGTTTCTACATAAGGGTCCACCACAAACATTAATTATAGGATGACTACATGCCTTTGGTTTTCAGAAAATACATATATATATATATATATATATCAGCAAATATTCATTGTATGCAACTATACCCAAGTTAACACGGTAGGAACTATGGAAACACATGGAATAAAAAGGCACAAGCCTCATCCTTGGGAAGTTTCCCAGTTGAAGAAGGAGAAACATTTGCACATGAGGCTGGCTAATGAGTTATGGTTACAGATCACCTGTGAGCAGTAAGTGACTGGGGCAGAAGGTAACAACACCTGCAGTGGAAAAACAGGGGTGGGGAAAAGCAGAGACGTCTCTAGCAACCAAGATAATTCAAAACCTTTGGCTTAGAGAAGATGGACCTGAGCCAAGGCTTAAGGGATGAGTGAGATTCAGAAAAGGGAAAAGAAGCAAGAAGGGCATGAACAAAGGGAAGGACAGATTCTGAGTGGACCCTGGGATGACCACATGGACTCAATCAGGGCGCGGGAGTAAAGAAATAATGGCAGACAGATAGCCAGACTCTTTGAGACCAGCCTAAAGAATTTCTCCTTTATAAGTGATACAAAGGTAACAAGGGTTTTGAACAAAGCTTTGACATGATTAAAGCAGTAGTTTAAGAAAATTTCTAGATTTGGGGTCCAAAGGGCCTCCTATGACTGAATTAGTTGCAGATATGGGCATTTGTGATTCCCTTCTCTCTCATGTTCAAGAATTCTGTGGTGCATTTGCCAGTGTTTACAACACCTTCGGTTCATATAATCCCTCAGATTTGCTTTCACCTTTCCAAAACAGGAGAGGACTGAGGTAGCAGGCATGTGATTTGCTGAAAACTGAACCCATCTTGTACTCAGATGGCATGGCCACCTGCTCCTTCTAAATTGGATACTGACAATTTCTTAGGCTCTGAAACGTCTAGAAGAAGAGATTCATCCACTCAAAAGCCATTTCTCTTCCTTTAATAGAGAGTTATGAAAATATAAAAGCATTGTTTTTTTCTTTTTCTGTTATGGTAAAGATATTTTCTTGTTTTTCCTTGTATTTCCTTGTGTATCCTGGTGATATAAATAATACACACTTATTGTCAAAAATTGAAATAAGTCAAAGAATAAGAAAGAAATCACCCAGAGTCCCAATCCTTCTGAGACAACCATCATTAATATTTAGAGACTCACTTTTTAAGCACCTCAACTACAAATACATAAACACACATATTTTGTAATTTAATCATGATTATCTATAGTGTGTTGTTTACGTACCTAGTTAGTCATTTTGTTATCTTTCAATTTTCCTTCTTCTCTCTCCTTTCTCTCAATCCTGTCCTTCTGACACCTAGCTTTATATACCTAGTGTATATCTTCCATAATTTTATTCTCTTATACACATATTACATAAATTATATAAGTATCACTGATAAATTTATAAAAGTAGCAGCCATCAAAAATATTTCTCTGCATCATATTTTTCCCAGTAAGCAGTGCATTATGAAATTTCCTCTATTAAGTGATATTTAACTCATTCTTTTTAATATATCATGAGATAAGAATAATGGTTATTGAATACTTGCTATGTGCCAGGGACTATTTCCATATTATGTTGCCAATTTTATTTTAATTCTCACAAAAGTCTTCTGAGATTGGTATCACTGTTGTCCTCATTTTATGGATGAGAAAAGGGAGACAGAGAAGCTTAGCACCATTCCTGAGGCTGTTCATCATACATTTAAGATGAAAATAGGGATTAAAGCCCAGGCAGCCTGACGCTACAGCCATGCTATTAACATGAACCCCACACCATATGACTGGGCCAGGCATGGTGACGCCCCCCAACCAGCCCATCACTAATGGGCACTCTCTTGATTCCAGTTTTTTGCCACTATAATAATACTTCAATAAATATCCTTGGACATATATCCTGATCCATGAGTATTTTATTTCTTTATCCAACGAATATGTAATGAGGATCTACCCTGTGCCAGAGACTATTCCAGGTGTTACAGTTCCAGTGGTGAGGGAGATGGACACAGTTCTAGTTTTCATAGAGCTCACATTCTTGTGGGAGAAGACGATGAATGAATGCATGAATAAAGGAACAAGAAAAAAATAGGAGATAATATCTGTGAGTCATATGCATAGAATTAAAAGAGGGGAATGTGATAAAGAGCCACTTGGTGATAATTACAGGTATTGCTTACATGAAACAGATAACCAAATGTAAGATTGGTGGGTTGAAAGATCTATGCTTTTTTTAACTTTAATAATTATTGCAAAAAATAAAAATAAAAAAGTAAAAATAAAATAAAATAAAATAATTATTGCTACTGTGTTAAAAGGCTTATTCCTAATAAGTTTCATTTCTAACAACAGAAATACAGAGTTAAAAAAAAAAAAGAAAGAAAGAAACTTTTCTTGTCTTCCTTTTTGACTCACTAAGGGAAGTTCTTAAAGATTTTTCTTTTTCTGCCAAAGTATGTGAATCAAATTCAACAGAAATAAATGTATATCCGCTACAAGGGAAACATCAAAAATGATTTTATATCACTTTATGTACTTTTTAAAACTTGTGCACTTTTATATCACTTTGTGCAGACTTTGAGTACATATATATGGCTATTCCTATGAAAGAAATAATGCACATCTCTCAGGGAACACTCTCAAAGGAAACACGTGGGTTTGCTGGTGAGGCGAGGGTGGAAGATAGCAAGAGTAAACATTTTTAAGCTAGTTAAACACAAGTGGGCTCTAAAAAATAGCAAGGAAAGAAGTCTAGTAGGTTGAAAACCGACTCCTATAAAGAAAACTTTTGATAAACATTAAAAAGCATGATAGTAAATTCATGTTGATGTATGGCAGAAATCAAACCATTATGGTAAAGCAATTGTCCCTCAATTAAAAATAAATAAATTGGAGGGCGGGGGGGGGGGGGGGGAAGCAACCTTAAGGGGCTGAAGTACTTCAGAAGTAGCCATCAAAAAATTACCACTGAATGCATTATCCATAGCCTGGGAAGCTAGACTTTCTCACCACATCTCCTTTCCTCATTTGTAGGCCTATCTGGTTATCATAAGTTCTAGGGCACTGCTATTATTTAAAGGACTCATAAATATGCAACAGGTATTTCATGGAAGAAACTGCAACTGAACAACTCCCAACCAGAAGGAAGATGACTTCCAATTAGAGATGCAGAAAGGAGGAGAGCGTGGCATAGTGGCTCTCAGCAGTCCCCAACGTCTCCACCATTCCACAAAGGAGCTAGCAGCACTCAGACTTATCCTTTCTGCAAAACACCCTGACAAATCAGAGAGGGGTCACGGCAGCCTCCATACCTAAATCCAGCCCCTCACTTTAAAGGGCTATGAGCTCTATGTGTGCAGAAAAGCAGGGTTTTATTTTAACCATGTTCCACAAGCAAAAGAAATGGAAAGAATTCCAAGCCTAATCTTTTTTCTTCTTCCTTGAAATTTGATCATATTCCTAACTTTAGTCATAGTGCCTGGTTTCCTTTCCTTAATGGAGTGAAATTTATGTCTGTGATTAGAGAATTGGCTTGGGAAAACCATTTGAGTTTTAAAAGTTATATGTTTCAACAATAATAGATATGGGAACCCTGGAACAAAACCAGTATGTTTTGGATGTTAATTCAGACATCATAATGACTTGCTATTTCAATCTGCAGTTAGTAGGTAATGGTAGTATTAGACATATTCAAGGTGGAAAAAAATTGAGTTGAAAGTTTTCCCAAGGATAGAATAGTGATAAATTTAAAATTATACCCTCAATGTATAGCTTTGGGGCTAAAATGTCCAGGATTATTTTGAAAATAAAGAATAAGGTGACATGCATTAAAAGAGTAGCTTTTCTGGAAGTACATTTACTACAAGTGTGACACAAATTCTAACATTCATAGACATAGGGAAAAAAAGAAATCTATTGCTTTAGGCAATAGATATGTTCCTTAATTCAACCCTATCTTTCAGTGTATCAGGAAACTCACTAGAAATGGAATGATGTGATGAGACCTTTAGGGGAAGAGGGGCAAGGCCATGAAGTGGTCTGGCTCAGTCATGTCCAACTCTTTGTGACACCATGGACTATAGCCCCCCCGGCTCCTCCATCCATGGGATTCTCCAGACAAGAATCCTGGAGTAGGTTGCCATGCCCTTCTCCAGCGAATCTTCTCAACCCAGGGATCAAACCGGGGTCTCCCACATTGCAGGCAGATTCTTTACTATCTGAGCCAACAGGGAAGCCCCTCTACCCAAAACAAGCAAGCTAAATTCCTCCTGGTTGGAGGCTACTACTGGGGGGAGTCGAGGAGCTCTATCCTTGGAACTGCACAAGCTTACTTGGAAATCCTTTGACCTTCTTGCTGTGTGCCTTCGAGGAAGTTGTTTAACACTTCTGAACCTCATCTACAAAATGGGGTGTTAGTAATACTTCATTTCAAAGGATGTTATGAGAATTAAATGAGATAATGTACTGACATACGTAAAACAAAGAAGACATGAATGACATCTTAGTTCCTTCCTCCTTCCTACCAATTTTTATATTGGCTCTGCAAGAACTGAATTGGAAGAAATGACTCTCAAAGAAAAAAAAAAAAAAAAGGCAGATATTGGAGTGAAAAGAAAGAGCTGCCTAGGAGTGGCCTAGACTTAACCTGGCAGAACAATCTCAATGAAAGAGTCAAAGAAACACCACCCATATCCAACGCATCACTATAGCCGCCCCTCTCTTGCAGCACAGAATGCTTTTTCTACATGAATTTCTAAGTCTTTCTGATCAAGGCATACTTACTCATTTATATATAATTTATGTCACTCATTTCAATACTGTTCATTTAAATGTTATGGGCCTAGGACAGTGCTTGTCCAAAAACAAGTAATAAAACATTTATTAAAGCTAATGGCTTGATAACCTAAAAAGATATAGTCCAAGACATCATAAGCACAGCAAAAATGAAAAACTAAATCTACAATCGCAAGCAGTTAACATACCAATTCTAAATTATTAAATATCACCATGGCATACAGCATTCTCCGTAACGTGTAGGAAAGCCCATTTGAGAAGTCTGTGACTCTTTAGGCTTCTTAAGAGATTAATGATGTTAAAAATACAGGACCAAAAATTGTATTAAACCATTTTCTGGCTAAGAACTTTTATTTTTGTAGCTGCTCTCTTGTCATTACCATCAGTCTTTCAGGTGATTTGCGTGCAGGTCTATTTTTTTCACAGGGAACCAAATGTTGATCACTTAACAAGAATTACAGGCTGTGTCCATCACGATGTGTGAAGAACCACAGAATCACCCTGAGGTGCCGGGCACTTTATTTGCGGCAGAGGCCAATTGTCCCCACACACAAGATGGAATTTCAGAGCTTTGGGGCTAGTCAGGATGATCATGGGACCATCATGGGCTTTCAGGATACCTCGTGAGTAGGTGAAACTGCCAATATTATCTCCATAAACGCTACAGACAGAGGAGGCATGATGCACTTAATCATATCCCTCAAACTCCAGCACACACAGCAACTGAGAGGAAGTAAGATATGCTTCAATTCAACTTTAAAGCTGGTGTCTTCTGCATGTATCTCTCTGTTTTTGAACAGAGATGGGTAATAGATACCTGTTGGGTAATCCATGCTCCGTCTTAAGAAGCTGTCTGATGATAAGAAAGTTTTCTGGACCTCATTCTAAATTACCCAATCTCCCTACATGGTGAGAGAAGCCATTTGGCAAGGGGAATTTTTAAGCTTATTTTGTTGTTGGCTCTCCATTTCCCTTAGACCTGCCTACAGATCCTGGTTTTCTAGACAATTTGCCACAAGTTTGTGGTTTTTTTTTAATTATAGTCAAAGACAACTGAAATATTTGAGACACTTTTTATTCCACATACAAAAAACAAATAATCATTCATGTAAGTTAAAAAAAATCAATTCAGTAAATAGGGGGACTACTACACAAACTCATTATTTCCAAAATACAAGTCCACACAACTAAACTACCTCCCATCTTTTTTTAAATATATATCTTTAATTGGAGGAAAACTGCTTACAAGGTTGTGTTGGTTTCTGCCATACAGCAATGCAAATGAGCCACATATATATATATCTATTTCCCCTCTCTCTCCTGAACCTCCCTCCCCTCTTCCCATCCCACTTCCACTTTCTTTTAAACTTTAACTAGTTCTTTTAGCATCACATAGATGGATATTTAGATGGTTTTACCTAGCACCATGCTCTAATTAAAATACTTAAATAAGATTTCACACTAACATGGCTTTATATTAATGTTTCTTAAACGAATACAGAAAAAATTCCATGACATTCAATTCTCAGCTCCCCATATCCACCAACATTCACTCCATCATCACTGCCGGCCCAAATTGCTTTACTGCAGCGGAATTATGTTATAACGTTAAATTGCTATAATTCAAGTTTCCAGACCAGAGGAAAAGCAGCCCATAGAGTTAGGTTTTCTGAGGTGAATTAGCAAATAAAAAGAAGTATGATGTAGGAGAACTAAGAGGGTGGGGAATGAACTTTGTGGGGAAAGAAGGAAGTAATCCCCAAGGGCGATTTCTAAGCCCTTTTGTCCCCCTCACCCCCATGTGTATTCCTGGGGTTTTGTTGTTGCAGATTTAAGGGTGTTTGAAGTACTGGGAGGATGGCTGAAAGGTGATGATCACTTGGTGCAAGGCCTAAAGAATCTTTTTTTTTAAGTCTTTATTGAATGTTACAATATTGCTTCTGCTTTATGTTTTGGTGTTTTGGCTGGAGGCATGTGGGATCTCAGCTCCCTGACCAGGTATCAAACCTGCGCCCATTCACACTGGAAAGCGAAGTATTAACCACTGGACCGCCAGGGAAATCCCTAAAGAATCTTGAAGTGTTCAACTCCAACTCCCACTACTGCCCACTCAGTCTCTCTCCTCTGCTCCCAACAAACTCCGTGCTCAGCTGGGTCCTTTTCAAATAAGCAGTGACTGAAAGAGGGACCAGAGCAAATGTTTCTGGAAGACAATTGCTTGTTGTAGAAAATGAGTTGTAATCAAATCAATAAAACATCAATCCTATGAGCCTCTACCTGACACAGAAATTACATTGTCCTACTGAACACTTCTTTGAAATGAGATTCCACTGCTCCCCACACCCTGCTCCACACACCCCTTCATTGAATAAAGATTCATTCAGAATTATGACGTGCCAAGTCCTCTGCCAGACACAGGCGGGAGACACAAAGATGAAATGACAGAAAGATGGGTCCCCACCCTCAACGTGCCGAGAAGGGGGTAGTGGAGGGAAGGAGTGTAAAGTCTAACTTCTCTTTGTAGCTCTTTCTCCCCTTTAATCAAGCCCACATGTTTAACGCAGGGGAACTCAATGTAGTGAGGAGGGGAGGATTATAAAAACGTTCACTTTCATCCGACAGATATGAGAAAACAAGAACATGGTGCCATTACTCGACAACTTTATGGCTCCTAACAACGCCAGCAGGCAGTAAATCAAGGGAGGGTTGCACCGAATAGGCACCTCGTGTTTGCTTGAGGAGGGAGCCCGAGGGATGCCAGCCCAGTGCCAAGCTGCCCAGGGCCCCAGACAAGAGGGGGAGAAAGGCCGGAGAAGACAGGAGGCAGCCAAGGCCCCATCTACGCTCAATAAAAGCCCGCCAAGCCCCAGTCCCTCCGCAAACCTTCCTTCTCTTCTTAAGAAATGACAGAAATCAGGAAATATTACTTCGGCTTGCAGGCTTCTGTCCTGGCCTATCAAACCCACAGAGAAGTCCCAGCAAATTACTGGAAACTGCACTTTGAACTTCGCCCCTGGCAAGGAGCCCAGTCAAACAGAAATGTAAAAGTTCCTTTCCTCCGAGGGGCCCCTGCACCAGGGTGTCCCTACAGACACTCAGGAGAGCTGATTGCAACAGGTTGGAATGAGGCCCCGAGCCAGGAAAACAAGCCCTGACCAGTATGATTTCCTACTGCCTGTGTTGTTTCTCAAAAAAGTTTTTTTTGGCTTGTTCGCTTTCGTTTTGTTGGACCGCGTTACAGGCTCAGGTCCCATCGAGGAAAAGACTGGCACCGTTTTTCACAAAATGCTTAATCCTTGTTTAGTTCCAAAACAGCTCCATCAGTCCCACCAGTAAATCCGGTAATGTGGGGGGGCGGGGAGCAAGAGTGGGTGGTGGGGAAGGGGTACTGACCGGCCAGGCCAGTTGCTAAGGAAATTCTCTGGGCTCCCAGGGCATCGAGAAGTAATGCGCTGGTAAACCCTGCAGGTATTTCCACCTCCGACAAGGGAGACATCTTTCACTGCCCACTAGACTTCACAGCGGGGGCTGTCAGAGCACAAGAAGCTTCTGGAGTGCCCGGTCCCCGGCTGCTGCTTCTTTAGAGAAAACCACCAAAACACTGGCCTCTTTCTAGCTCTTTTTCTATTTCTAAGAAAACCAAATTTTGCACCGGCAAAGAAACTGACTCATTACAAAACTAAGAGGTCAACAAGAGAGATAAAGCTGAAGGTTAAACAGCTGGAGAAACAAGTCTATTCCGGCTGCAGTGGGAGCTCCTTGGAGGAAGTGGTAAATCCCCCGGGGACCCATCAGCAACCTGCGAGGCGGAGGAGGGGCCGCCTCTAAGGCCACTTTCTGTCACATCAAACCTTCCTCTCTCAAGCACCAAAATGGATGCAAATCACCGCCAGTTAGGCCAGCAGTGACCTAACTCTCCTCACGTGCAGTAATTCCAACTGCTTTCTCACCATGGGGCTTTTTCCTATGACACTTGCATTGTTTCCTATGCAGGGTCTAAAGAGTGCAGTCATCTACTCTTCTGATAATGTTGTAAAGAAAACTCCCCCCAAAGTGTTTTCTGAAGTCCTGTGTTCTCTCAAAAGATCTCGCAGGGATGGGTAGGACTGCTTGCTCCATCTCTAAGCCCATGGCATCCCCTTCCCTGGCTCCCTGACCTCTGGCTGACCCAGCTCTGCAATAACCAACAGTCAATGAACACTGCACTGCCCCCCCCACACCCAGCACACATGCTGCTGGTAAAATCTCCTTTATGGGGCACTCCTGGCTGGCCCTGGCATAGCCCAGGGAGGTTCCCACAGCTTCTGGACTGGGATTGTTGAAGCTGAACGCTACCATTAGTTCCCACTCCTTCTACCTCCCAGGGGTTCTAGAAGTAATTTGAGAAGAACAACACACCCAGACCTCACATAAAGCCTATAAAGATGGTGTGTACTGGTGACCTGTCTCTAATCCATGCATGCAACACGCATTTATGATGATTCACTCTAACAAAGCGCATCTCACCATGTAGATGGCCCTTGGGCTCTGTGTCCTCCTCTACAAAATGACCTGGGAGAAAAATACCTTGCACTTGGGGAAGTCGGGCCCACAGATGGCCTGAGCAGTCACACCCAGCACAGGGGAGAGCCCCATGAATAACTGAAAACAGAAGACTTGAGGTGAGATAAGAGGTCACACCTAGAGAGGAGCCCCTGGGGTCTGCCAGAAGGGTGAAGCCTGCCAGTGTATGAACCCTTCATGAGAACAGGCCACAGAGGGAAAGCAGTGTCAGGAACTGAGTCTGGTGGGCATCGGGAATCAGAGCAGCGTGTCTTGAACTCAGGTATCCACGAAAAACCCCAGGAACACTTGACCAACCAGCAGACCCCTCAGCCATCCCCAGCTTACCCTCAGCAGTTCTGATCCATTTGGTCTGGTCAGGTCCCAGGTGATTCTGGTGCTGCAGCTTCATAAACCACACTTTGCAAACCACCAACTTAGAGAATGAGAGGAAGAGTTGGGAAAGGTGAAAACAGAGAGGCATGGAAGGTAGCAAGAGACAGTCTGGAAAATGGAAGAACCAAGATGGTGGAACAGTAGGTCAGAATCTAAAGAAAAGAGAGTTTCCTAAGGGGCTGAGGGTGGGGAAAGGACATTTCATTTCAAGCTCCAGCAAGACCTGAGTATCTGTAAGACAAAGCCTCTATAAGACAAAGATAAGAACGAGGTCATTTGGGCTTACTCTGTTAAATGCTCAAATTCTGCTCAAAAATTCAATAAACACATAAGCATCCTTAAAATTGTATTATGCCAATATGATGTTTGGGTGAAAATATTCTAAAACTCAAGTTAATCCAAACTTCTTTCAGAAAAGCAATTTCATTCAAGCAGCATGGATAGTTGGCTGCCTGGAGTCATACAACTCAATCATCAGAACCTGCATTCCATGTATACTAATAGCAAGAGGTGACCCACTTGTGATCATCCACTTCTTCACGTGTTACATCAAGGACCAAAAGCATGAACATTGGTTCTAAGCCACAGAGACACAACAAGCTAGAAGAACTGAGTCTGCAAAGAAGGCCTTCATCTCCATTCAGAAATCCAAGGAACCAACGAATTTCAGTTGTGCCAAATAACATGGAAGACTAGAGCCATGTGGGTGATGACTAGCAGCTAAGGAGAGGAAAATTCAGAGCACTTCCTCACTAGATAAAGTCCCGGTGCCAAAAAGCCTTCCCACCCCAACTCCCTTCACTGGACCATGACCGCCTTTTGATGATGATAGAAAAAAACAACTGCCCTAGAAAGAAGGCAGTGCAAAGATCCACAAAATATAAAACTTAGGGATGAAAAACAGGAGAGAAAAGATGTCCGGGGGATCCATCTTGTGACTAATAGGATTTCCAGAAAGAGAGAACAGAGAATGTATCACAAAGAAAGTATCAAATAAATGCTGCAAGAAAATGCCCCATATCCGAAGGATGCACATGAGGGCCCATTAGGGAAGCAGCACACTCAATAATATGGACTTCCCAGATGGCTCAGCGGTAAAGAATCTATCTGCCAGTGCAGGAGACACAGAAGACATGGGCTGGATCTCTGGGTCAGGAAGATCCCTGGAGGAGAAAATAGCAACCCACTCCAGTATTCTTTCCTGGGAAATCCCATGAACAGAGGAGCCTGGTGGGCTGCAGTTCACAGGGTCGAAAAGAGTCAGACACGACTGAGCACACAAAAATAAAAAGTAAGTACACTGAATTAAAGACTTACAGCAAAGCATTTCAGTGCTAAATTGAGACGATCCTAAAAGCTTCTGTAAAGAAAGAAAGGTCACAAATAAAGGACTGGTGGTCAAAATTGCTATCACACTCCCCATAACCCTAACCCAGAAGACAACAGAACAATGCCTCCAAAACTGTGAAGGGAGGGATATCCAAAGTCTAGGCTTATATAACCAAGCGGACTAGTAACTAACACTCTATATGACAGGCAGGCTGGGTGGATTACCCTCTCTTCTCTCATTAAGCATGCCTTTCTTAAGGCCACTAGAGACTTTGAGCAAACTCCAGGAGAAAGTGAAGGACAGGGAAGCTTGGTGTGCTGCAGTCCACGGGGTTGCGAAGAGTCAGATGCAACCAAGCTATGTAAGGATAACTAGGGATCATCTGTCTCTCTTAAGTTGCTTTTACCTAGACAAGACCCACTAAGAGCTATCCCCATAAATATACCCATATTTATTCATAAATAGCCCCATATTTCTCCAGCAGATTTAAATTCTGCTGCCTGAGCTCACAACCCCTTGTCTTCATTGTTAGTTTCTCGATCACCTTTACTATTTTTTTTAATATTTATTTTATTTATTTATTTAGCTGTGCCAGATCTTAATTGCAGCATGCAATCTGCAATTGTGGTATACGACGAATCTCTAGTTGTGGTATACAAACTCTAAGTTGTAGGATCTAGTTCCCTCTCCAGGGATCCAACCTGGTCCCCCTGCATTGGGAGCATAGAGTCCTAGTCACTCGACCACCGGGGAAGTCCCACCACCTAACCCTGCTGTCTGTTCCCACTCCGCATCCCATTTGGGCCCTCTTCCTCTACATTTTCAGTGTAAGCTTTTTTCCAAGACTCAGAGACGCTGAATATGGCTCTTTCCATATATTCTTCTTAAAATTCAAGGGCAGCCCCCACCGAGCCTGTGCCACCTAACAGGGGGCCTGAAACAGGGAAGGTCAGGTGGGGTCAGGTGGAGGCTCAGAACAAAAAGGCAATAAAGGCATCAACTACTAAGACATGCTTCTAGATGACAATGAAAGTTTTGTGTTTTGTCCATATATGTGCTCCCTAGGGTGGAAGAACACATGGGGATTCTAGGAGAAGCTCTTCTAAGGAGTGTGCATTTGCCCCAAACATCATTCTTGTCCTAACTCTCAGGATCCTTAGTTGTTATTTAGTCACTCTGCAACCCCAAGGACTAGAACCCACCAGGCTCCTCTGTCCATGGAATCTCCTAGGCAAGAATACTGCAGTGGGTTGCCATTTCCTTCTCCAGGGGATCTTCCCGACCCAGGGATCAAACCTGCATCTCCTGCCTTAGCAGATTCTTTACCATCTGAGCCACTAGGGAAGCCCTTGGGATCCTTAAACCTAATGGAAAAGAACCTCTATGGAGCTCAGGTTCAGCAGAGAAGTAACCCCATTGCCTTACTCCATCATGATTAACAGAACATCCCTAAATAACAACATGTGAAGCTTAAGAAAGCATCTGAGATATTAGGATGTCTTATCTATTAGGATTTTAAAAAGCAGGTGATCTTCATATTTACTTGGCAATGTACAATACAAATTCGCTCAAGCTCCAGACCTGGTGCACCACCAGCACCACACTCAACCTGTCCAAAATCTAATCCATGGCCTCCTTCCCTAAAACTCCCCTTCCGACTTCCTTATTCTGGTCACTGGCATCGCCAGCATCTGTTTCACATGGTTCTCACACTGGGTGTGTTCTTTGCATCCTTCCAGGTCCTCACACCCAGCTGGTGAAATCCCGTCAAACCTGGACAGTCCTGTTGGTCCTCCCCTGCGTGAGCTTCTCCTTGCTCCCCATCCCACCTTCCCAGGGTCACTCCAGTTCACAGCCTCATTCCCTCCAGCTAGCTCACAGCTTCCCAGTTACTGCCCAGCTACTCTGAATCCAGGGCACAGCTCTGATCATTCTGTAGCAAGACCACACATCAGCTGCCTTCTGATATCCATTTTCCCTTCTCTCTTCATAACAGAACCCAAGCTTTCAGCTAATCACCTCCCTGTCCAGAATACAGTGTACCTTTCTTAGCCTCCACGAAACCAGGTGTGGCAATGAAATTCAGTTCTGGCCAATGAGATGTAAAAAAACAGGTCATGAGGGACTGCCGAGAGGGCTGATTAAAGTAAGCTGAGAGCTGGGATGCATGCCCCTTTCCCCTTTTACTGCTCTTTCTAGCCTGCAACGCAAGCATGGTGGGTGGAGTCCAGAAGCCATCCTGGGCCATGAGGTAACCTTATGTAAGAATGAAAACCTGCTTCACTAAAACAGAAAATCAAAACATTAGGAGGAGTCTAGGACCCTGATGCTGCATGGAGCTTGCATGCCTGCCCCAAATTGTCCATCTCCGAAGCCTGTTATATAAGGAAGTAACTCTTCTGTGCTTGTGTATTAGTCGTTCAGTCATGTCTAACTCTTTGCGACCCCATGGACTGTAGCCCACCAGGCTCCTCTGTCCATGGGATTCTCCAGGCAAGAATACTGGAGTGGAGCAACCATTCCCTTCTCCAGTGGATTGCCCCAACCAGGGATCAAACCCCAATCTTCTACACTGCAGGCAGATTCTTTACCGTCTGAGCCACCAGGGAAGTCCAGCTACTATTTTTCAGGCCTCTGTTACTCAAGCTCCATGCAAAACAAAACTTTGCTCTCAAAAATCATGGGTGACCCGCAAATTCCAATGAAGCAACATCCAGCCTCCTTGGTCAAGCACCCATGGAAATCCCAAATCTGAAATGAAACTTCATTTCCAATCTTGTCTTCCAACTTCTTTCCTTCATGCAGCTTATAATCTAGCAAAACTAAACAGCTGTGATTCCCAAGGAGCATGGCCTTTACCAAGGGCCTTCAAGAGAATCGTAGAACATTAGAGCTGAAGACCTCAGCAAATCTCCAGAGCAGCGGGTTCATAACAGTTGTTATCCATGAGTCTCTATTTGCATTTTCCTTTCACACGACTCCAATAATATATAAGAAAAAAGCAGAGCTGCTCTGATTTGAAAACCACTGGCCTGGTCCAAGCTTTTATGTTTTTAAAGGTGAGGAAACTGACGCGCATATGGATGGGAGTGGGTATGACGGGTCCCAGGCTGGCTAGTCACTTGTCCAAAACTAGAACCCAGATTTCCGAACATGTACTCTGCTCTTTTCATTGTTGTTGTTTAGTCACTAAGTCATGTGTGACTCTTTGCAACCCCATGGATTGCAGCACACCAGGCTCTTCTGTCCATGGAATTTCCCAGGCAAGAATACTGGAGTGGGTAGCCATTCCCTTCTCCAGGGGATCTTTCCCACCCAGGGATCGAACCTGAGTCTCCTGAATTGGCAGGCGACTTCTTTATCACTGAGCCACCGGGTAGGCCCAAGATCCTCAATAAAAGCAAAACTAAGTGTACCAAGTTATCAGATACCTATTATTTCTGGTTAAAGGAAGAAGGAATTATACTAACCAAGGATTTCCGGGCCTTCTCAATCCCCACTGACTGGGCTGGAGGATCAATCTGGAATTTTCTGAACATCATGTTTCCACTCAGACCCACGCCCAAGGGAGCTACTGTAATGAACCCAGTGCCCAGAGATGTGGGATTATATACCAGGCCAAAGGATGTGGCTCCCCATGATACTCATAAAATCCCATTGGCCAGGGTTTTATGCTATTAAAAATTATCAGGATGTTGGCTTTCCTGAGAAAACCACATTCTGTTCAGTCCTTTACTCATCATGAGTGGCAAATTGAGTTGAATATGCTATACTGAGTCTACCTGATGGTGTTTAAGGAAGGTCACTGCTCCGTACAAAACAGGGAAGGAATCATTCAAAGTCAGAGGAAGGAACCCAAGACATCACCGAGTCCCACGGCACTGAGGTGAAGTTCTGCTTCGCATGCTTTGTACATTTATTTGTTTTGAATCAGGTCCCTTCTCTCTATTTGGATAATATAATCACAGGGGACTAAGAAATATGTATAAGGTTAATGTTACCTAGGGAAAAATGAACCGGACTGTGATTGTTGAGCAGGAAAAGATAGAGGAAGGAGAAGAAACAGAAGAGTGTGAAGGGTCCCAAAGGGCACTGGTGGCTAAAAAGTTACCTCAGGGCACATTTCCTGCTCTCCAGAGAGAGAGGGCAAGGACAGCCTCTGCACCAGAGCGGAGAGGATGAGGTCAAAGACACTGACCGCTCATCATCACTGGATGTTCAACAGACTTGGCCTGCACAAGCAGCTCCCTCCCCTGAAGCAGGCCAGACCTGATGCCCACAGCCTGACTGCGCATGCCCTGTGACCTGGGCTCTGACTAAAACCTCTGCAAAATGGGGATGATATTACAGTACCTATTTGATGGGGTGTTTTGAGGAATAAAAGAAAGCGCCACACAGAAACTGGTACCTGGTTAGTACTCAGTAAGTGTTAGCTATTGTCAGGTTTTACACTCAGGTATATCCCCAGCTCCCCAGCTAAACCATAAATACCTTAAAAGCAGAGACCAAGCCCTTACTTCCGGGCTGCACACAGAATCCACACTTAGACGCATTCAGTGTTGGTTGATTGATTAATGGGCACTGGAAGAAGAGGCCAAGCTCATTAGATAACATGTGACAGCACGTTCCTTCCAGAAACTCTCCAGCAGCCCTTCATTTGGGGAGAAAGCAGCAAATCCCAGGGCCTTTTAAAGAATATCAAAGTATCCCCTATTCCCTCCTGTTTTACAGATCAAAGAGAGCTGTCAAGGGCAAGCTGGGGATGGCGGAGGCAGGAGAAATGACGGAGGGACGCTCCCCAGCCGAGGCCTGCAGCTCCGGCCCCTGCCAGGGCGCGCAGCCCTGCTCCCGGCGCACCTCTGCGTCCAGACTTGTGCGGCGGCTCCTGTGCAGCCTGTCCGGGCTCTCCTCCCGGAGACCGCGCTGCTTTTGTCTGCAGCTCGGTTCACGCCAGAAAACACCACGGCCGGCCGGGCCTGTTCAGGGGTCACGATCAAAGGGCGGGCTGTCGGAGGCAAGAAGCAAGTACCCCTTTTTAGGATGCCTACGTCCTTGAGATTCAGGTTCAAATCAGCACTCGGGGCTCACCTGTCCCCTAGTTTGGGGCACCCGGGCGCCTTCCCCAGGCGGCAGGCGCGGTCACGTGGCCGCCTTCCCAGCAGAGGGGGGAGCCCGCCCCTCCCCCTCCCGTCTGGGGAATCGGGTTACCTGGAATGTCAGGCCCGCTTCTCCCGGTCTGGGCGGAGGCCGGAAGGATTGGGGTGCGGGGAGTGGAGGGCGGTGGGGAGACTGAGTGGAGAAACCAGAAACCTGGGAGGAGGGAACACGTCTCCTTTTCTTTTTTAGGGCACCCGTGATGCAGGCGCCTGTGGTTCGGCGAAGAAAGATGCCAGTTACCTTTGTTTGTCTTGAGACAAAGAGAGAAAGGGGGTGCTCCCCCGCCCCACGTGCTCCTGCAAATACAAGTGAGATGCTTACCCGAAGTTGTACTGGGTGGGGACGGAAGACGATGGCAACCACGCCGGGATGGAGAAAATCACACGGGTAATTGTGTAAGCGATGGCTAGTGAGGATGCCTGTGTCATAGGCATGTTATGGAAAGCACACCTGGGTGCTGCAAAGCCCGGGAGTGAAAATTTGGTTTTATGGAGCCATTGAGTGAGCAATAGGACGACGGTTTTCTGTTGTGTCAGCACAACAGAATACCATTCCAGGTATTGTGCGACGTCTTCGCGGAGTCCCAAGTTCACACCAGAGTATGTGCCAACCATGCAAGTCATTATGAATACCCCCGCGATTTCTTCCTTAAGAGGATGCCATTTCCCTCTAGTCTGCAGTATTTGAGGAAATCAGACTCTCCCCGACCAGTGCCTCCATCACCATCTTCTGAGCTTAGGGTCAGCAATCTGGAAGTTTACCCTCTAGGAAGGCAGACACCTCCACAGGGAAAATGAGACACCTTCAAGATTAAAACAACTAGAAAAGGGAGGGAAAAAATCAGATACTATCCTCTCTGCCATGGCCTCATACCTTGAGGAGTTCAAAGGTTTTCCAAGCCTGCGGCACTTGACGATTATAATTACACAGTAAAATACCTAAGGTTAATGAATAACCTCTAAAGGAAGTTACTTCACATAATGACAGCAATTTCTCTGAACTAAATGTTAATAATAAGGCCTGTAATACTGTGAGAAGGAAATGGTGGCAATTGGCAAATGGGACTGTGTTGCTTGGTAACAAGACCTGAGGTATGAACATTCTCTTTACCTCACGGGAAAGCGGTGGGTGGAAAGCCTGCAGCTTCAGCCTGAACAGTTGGAAAGGCAGGCAGCTTTATGAAGCCACCGGCTGTCCAGCGGTCCATAAAGTGGAAGCATGTGTGGCTGATCACTGTTAGCGGAGAGAAGTTTGATGAGGAATAATTCCCTAAGAATTACTTAGCATCGCGGTAAAGGAAATGGGGTGTAATCTGTAAAGAGACTTGAGGGCAACCTAGTTCACATTACCTGGTACAAATCACTGCTCACAAATAGAACATTTCAGCAAAATCCACCCAAGAGCTAAATCTTCTCCCCTGCCTCGCTGCTTCTGTTTGTTCCAGCAGAGACATACACTTTGATCCTCTTGTTTTGTTTTGTTTTGCTTTGTTTGTTTTGGTTTTTTCCCTGTTTTGGAGCAACTCTGGCATTTGAGAGATGAATTAGGAAAGGAATGCAATTAAGGCAACCCAAGAGTGCAAGGTTCCTCGTGGAAGAAAACTTTACACATTTGAACTGCAGGCGTACCTTTCCTTGGGTAATTATTGGCAGTCTGAATTGAAAGATCCTAGAGACAACTTCTTCCAGCTGGTCATTAATCAACAGGAAATGGCCTCCAACAAGGTCATTATTACCTTAAACCATTACATGCAGTGTATGCAGCATGAGCTATGCAGTGCGGCTGAGATAAGACTAGAAGGTTTAAACCTCTGTTTGTTTTATGACTTCCTGGACAACTTTAAAAAATAACAGCGTTCTAGGGTCCCATGTCTGGATGTTGCTAGAGTAGGTCTAGGATAGTACCTGAGAATTTATACTAAATTCTCCATGGTACTCAGAGCAACTGCCAAGTGTGAGAACCACTGTTTTATGTTAGGAGTAGTTTCTGGCTGGACAAAAGATAAAAAGTGAGACTGAACACTTTTTGCACTAGGAATTTAATACAGTTCAGTTATTTCCCTAAGAGAAATTGATCTACACAGTTTGGTTTTTTTTTTAAAAGAAAACTAAAGGTATTCATTCTATTCAATAAATGCATGGTTTCATCATTTCATTTTTTAGTATTAAAAACATTTTAGAACAGATTGTGTGTGTGTGTATGTGTGTGTGTTAGTTGCTCAGTCGTGTCTGACTCTGCGACCCCATGGACTGTAGCCTACCAGGCTCCTCTGTCCATGGAATTCTCCAAGCAAGAATACTGGAGTGAGTAACCAGCCATTCCCTTCTCCAGGGGATCTTCTCAACCTAGGGATTGAATCCAGGTCTACTGCCTTGCAGGTAGATTCTTTACCATCTGAACCAGAATGGATGGTAATACTCCTCAAAAAATTTACTTTCTGACTATCCCAGCATTTAACTTGTGGCTCTTTATTGTAACTTTAGGACCTTACTCAGTAGCCAAATAAAATAATCTTCCCAAGGAGCCTTAAAAGGCTCACCTGAGGCAAATCATAAAACAGGCAAAGCTTGCCCCCTAGTCTTGGTTCCTTATCAAGAGTTGGCCAATGCTTTCTAGAAGCGCTCAGTAGATTTCCTTTTCCTGGTTTTTCCTTCACCACATGTTCCTTCTGACTTCTCTCTTTGGTTCTATGATTTTTTTTTTTTTTTAAAGCAATTATAATCCTATGTTGTTTAGCTACAGATCTTAATGAGCTAATGTTATAATGGCCAAATTACACAAACATTTATTTACAAAGTGGTTTTTCTAGTAGTCATGTATGGATGTGACAGCTGGACCATAAAAAAGGCTGAGCACCAAAGAATTGATGCTTTCGAATTGTGGTGCTGGAGAAACTCTTGAGAGCCCCTTGGACTGCAAGGAGATCAAACCAGTCAATCCTAAAGGAAGTCAACCCTGATTTTTCACTGGAAGGACTGATGCTGAAGCTGCAGCTCCAATATTTTGGCCACCTGATGGGAAGAGCCAACTCATTGGACAAGACCCTGATGCTGGGAAAGATTGAGGGCAGGAAGAGAAGGGGGCAGCAGAGGATGACAAAGTTAGATGGCATCACCAACTCGATGGACAAGAGTTTTCGCAAACTTCAGGAGATAGTGAAGGACAGGGAAGCCTGGCATGCTGCAGTCCATGGGTTGCAAAGAATCAGACATGACTGGCCAACTGAACAACAACAATATTTACCAAAATTTGGGGAGAAGAGAGGACTTAACTCAAAGGAAAGACCCTTGGGTAGTTACAAGATGTTTGATGCAGATCTGGCTCCTGGCCCTGAAAATGACAAAATCTGACACTTGGATTGAGCCCTGAATCCTTAGAATCTGCACAATGCAAGAAATTACATACTAATAAGACTTTCTAACTATGTTCAAAGAAATTAAAAGCCATCTACTAAATAATGAAGGAAAACACCATCAAAATAATTAAAACTAAATAAACACCTTCAGAAGGTGTGGACACTGTGGACTGCAATAAACGTTCCCTCACAAACGGTGGAATTGACAACTTGACAAAAGTCATTTTCACATCCCCCAAATTCCACAGGGGTCATTAACATGACTGTTCTGAAGTCAGAAGCGGTTTCACCTTAACCTCAAATCCTAATTTATTGGAGAGTTCCTTGTAAAGAAACCACTATGACCATCACATCCATATTCTGGGATGCGTAGGGACCTCTGGAAACCTCCACTCTGGTGCTCATGATTCTCTTGTTGTTTACAAGGACAACACCATCCCCATCCTGCACGCAAGGACACGTGCCTCAAAGATCACACGGACACGCTGATTCACCAGCCTGCTGAATTGAGGTTGCCTAATGTAACTGAATGGCTCAGCGGGAAAGAACCTGCCTACCAACACAGGAGACATGGGTTCAATCCCTAGGTCAGGAAGATCCCCTGGAGGAGGAAATGGCACCCCACACCAGTGTTCTTGCCTGGGAAACCCCATGAACAGAGAAGCCTGGCAGGCTGCAGTCCATGAGGTCACAAGAGTCAGACACAAGTTAGCAACTCAATAACGCAGCTGAAAACTCTGAGAGCTATTTACCCTCACATCTTATGGTTTAAGGGCTTCCCAGGTGGCACTAGTGATAAAGAACCTGCTGGCCAATGCAGAAGGCACAAGAGACATAGGTTAGATCCCTGGGTTGGGAAGATTCCCTGGAGGAGGGCATGGCAGCCCACTCCATTACTCTTGCCTGGAGAATCCCATGGACAGAGGAGCCTGGCGGGCTACAGTCCATAGCGTTGCAAAGAGTCGGACACGACTGAAGCAACTTCGCACTCGGGGTTTAAATAACGCGTCTTCTAGAAACGTGATGGCTAGACAAAAGGAAGTTACGCCTTCCCTGTAACACCGCTGCCGGCCCCCACCCCCCCACCACTATCCCTGCCACCTCCATCTGCATTCTGGGCACTGGGCATGACTCCAGTGATGCCTCTGCCAAGCTCATGTTCACTCGTCTGTATCCAGTGATGGAACAGGCTCGCTGAGGCCAGGAAGTGGATTTTACTCAGTCTCACTAGGCAGGGTTAAGCATAGGCTCTGTGTGTGTGTGTGTGTGTGTGTGTTAAGCATAGGCTCTGTGTGTGTGTGTGTGTGTGTGTGTGTGTGTGTGTGTGTGTGTGTGGTTGGGGCTGGGGTGGGGCGGGGGAGTGTTGAAAGGGGAGGAGTAGGAATTTTACTCCTACCCTCTTTCAGTCCCTGTCTGGGCCTGAGAAATAAATCGACATAAGATACATTAACCAGAGAAAAGCATACAGATTTATTTAATACAAGTTTTGCAGGACACAGGAGGCTTCATAACGAAATGAAGACCCCAAGAAGTGGCAAAACCAAAGTGCATATACACTAGGCTGAACAAAGAGGCAATTGTGGAAAAATAACTAACATATATGGGGAGACCGAAGGAAGATCAGAGTTATTTTAACAGGGTCTGTTTGTACAGAGCTCTCTCACCTCCACTCCCTGTCTCTGGTGATAAGAACGTTCCTCTCCTCCTGGTACCCTCAACGTGGGCATTTTAGCTCCTGCTCTGGGGAAGAAAAAGGAAGACCAGAGAGCCCTGGCTGCACCTGCTGTTTTTTAGTACTTTAACCTCAAAATAATCCACATGCCCAAATGACACGTAGAAGCACATTCTGCCATCCATCCATAGTAGCAAGTACATTAAAGAATTAGATGCTGATGACTAACGAATGCATAAAGACCTGTGCGGCTGGGACTTCTCTGGTGGTTCAATAGCTGGGACTCAGAGCTCCCAATGCAGCAGGACTGGGTTTGTTCCCCTGGTCGGGGAACTAGATCCCACATGCTGCAACTAAGAGTTCTCATGCCACAACTAAGACCTGGTGCAGCCAAATAAATAAATGAGTATTAAAAAAAAGAAAAATATCTGTGATGCTAATGGCTGCTCTTTCTGGGTTAGCCATTGTCTTCTCTTATTTTTTCTTTTGAAAAGAAAAAGTGTTTAGTGATGTTCTTAGCACTAAAATCTTGGTATGAATTTTTACAATTGGTGATTCTTGTCCATATTGGAAGCGCTGATGGGCTTGAACATAGAGAAGAAGGAAATAAAAGTCAGAGTAAAAAATCACAACTCTTAGAGGAAACTTTTTCTAACATTTCACACTGTCCACAGGTGGATTCTGAAGAGCGTTCCCATTCCAGTACCTTCCCAGCCCAAAGCATGGATGGTAATAGGGTGGCCTGTTGATTAGCTGAAATGAACTTGTCCTGTGAGCTACCACTGGGATAATGAAGATACAGTAAGCATGCTAATGGAGGCCTGAGATGGACAGTGATAGTTTCTTGGTGAATTACTTGTCCTTGCAGAATTGCACATTCCTCAGGGCCTTCCCTGCTGGCTCAGTGGTAAAGAATCCACCTGCAACGCAGGGCATTCAAGTTCCATCCCTGATCCAGGATGATTCCATGTGCCTCGGAGCAGCTAAGCCCATGCACCACCACTATTGAGCCTGCATTCTAGAGCTCTGGAGCCTCAACTACAGAAGCCAGAGGACCTGGGGCCTGCGCTCCACAACAAGAGAGCTTACCGCAATGAGAAGTCCATGCACTGCAATTAGAGTGGGGCTCCATCTCACTGCAGCCAAAAACAGATACATAAATCAAATTATTCTTTAAAAATGCTCTCCTCATAATCATGCTGTGGGAGTCTCAGCACTCACTGGTAATAGATTCACATGGCGAGAGAGAGATATGTGGTTTGATCATGGAATCTGGATACAGATTTGTTAAACTTGTTCAGTCATTTGCCACTTGGATGACCTTAGACAGGTTATCTAAGCCCCAGATTTTTTCATTTGTGAAATGGTAATAGTGACACCCTGACCTTCTTGCAGAGCTGTTGAAAGTAAGGATCACATGTATAGAACACCAGACACACACGCCCATAACAATCGTAGGCAGGATATTATCGTGTGCTTCATGAACGTTCCTGAAATGGAATGGAATGTTCTAACATACTTTGGAATCCCTCTGGCCCAGACACCATAACTGATGACTTTTACTTCTAGGATACACAACCCACTATATATTCCCCATTCTTAATGCACAAAAGAATGTTAGCTTTTGCTAAAAGATTCGTCTTCATAACACAAAATAAGAGATTCAGATATTTTCCAGTCAATTTGATCAGTAAACATTGTTAGACCACATAATTTAAACTCTTTTCCTGCTGTGACAGAATATGCTCAAAGCTGTAAAACTGTATCTGCTGGTGAGAATCAGGGACATAGTACTAAGAAACTTTATTCTTCAAAAATCATGGCCCTTGAGAATCCTGGCTTTTTGAAATCCTATCAGGGATTATATGACCAAAATGAAACAGCTTTAAATTGAGTAGGTTACAGCAGCCCCGCTTTGGTCCAACAGCCAATCGACATTACTCCCTGATTCTGTTAGAGTTAATAAAAAGGTTTCTCTCTTCTCTTAGGACTAATCAAAACCCTCTGTACTCACTCAGAAATGTCTATGTAAGTCCTGCTCAAGCAATCTTCAACTAAACTGTGTTCCAATGTTCCATCTCCCTTGCTCAATAAGGTAAATTTAGCTTTCTTCTTGCCTTCCCCCGCCCCACCCCTGGAATTGACAGTTTTATTATCTGAACAATAGAACCTATAGCATAGTTCTCAAAGCCTCTGTGAGGAAGCTCTGATCTTCTGAATGTCCACTTTTACATAACTTTATGTCATTATTGGGCTTCCCTGGTGGCTCAGTGGTAAAGAATCTGCCTGACAATGCAGGAGACCCAGGTTCAATCCCTGGATTGGGAAGATCAACTAGAGAATACATGGCAACCCACTCCAGTGTTCTTGCCTGGGAAATCCCATGGACAGAGGAGCCTGGCAGACTAGAGTCCAAAGGGTCTCGAAGAGTCAAACACAGCTAAGCATAGCACACACACACGATATTAAACAGGGCTTCCCAGGTGGCTCAATGGTAAACAATCTGCCTACCGATGCAGGAGAGGCAGGTTCAGTCCCTGGGTTGGGAAGACCCCCTGGAGAAAGAAATGGCAAACCACTCCAGTGTTCTTGCCTGGGAAATCCCAAGGACAGAGGAACCTGGTGCATTATAGTCCATGGGGTCGCAAAAGAATTGGATAGGACTAAGCGACTAAACACACATGCACTCTTTATTTATGAAAAATTGTACCCTTACCCAAAATGAGACTTTAGACATATATTATCCATTGGGTCACAAAAGAGTTGGATACGACTTAGCCACTAAACAACAACAATGCCATTATTACCTACAAGAACCGAAGGCTTCTCCTCCATAGATCATACTCCTCAGATATTCTTATTCCTATAGTACCTGATGCTGGGAAAGACTGAGGGCAGGAGGAGAATGGGAAGACAGAGGATGAGATGGTTGGATGGCATCACTACCTCGATGGACATGGGTTTGGGTGAACCCCGGGAGTTGGTGATGGACAAGGAGGCCTGGCGTGCTTCGGTTCATGGGGTCACAAAGAGTCGGACACGACTGAGCAACTGAACTGAACTGAACTTATAACACATATGATCACTACTTAGAGAAAATTCTGAACACTGAGGTGACCTCACAAGACACAAACTGGGTAATTTCCAGGACTTAGATGAACACAAATTAGGATAGTAATGACTCGAGTTCACTTTCAAAAATCTATTTCCCAAGGGCTGAGGCTGGTTCTCTCCATCCTCATGGCCTCTGGAGGGGATTGGGAGTGAGGGATAACTCTTTGTACCTCAATTCCAGGCCTATCCCTTGATATCAATTGAAACCACCCAAAGCAAAGCACCCAGGGGTTAAGGGGGAGAGGGATAGACTGGGATTGACATAGACACACTGCTATGTATAAAACATATAAGCAACTATACAGCACAGGGAACCTTATTCAATACTCTGTAATGACCTATATTGGAAAAGAAGCTAAAAAAGAGTGAATATATGTATGTGTATAACTGATTCACTTTGTTGTACATTTGAAGCTAACACAACATTGTAAATCAACTATATGACAATAAAATTTTTCTTAAAAAACCTCTGTGGCTTCCCTGGGTCCCATTCATTTTTCCATTTTTCAGGAAAAGAATCCCAGATTTATTACCAGTGCTGCCCCCGCTCCATGGCTTCTGTACTCTGTCTCCAAGCTCGGATTCTTTCAAGCTCCAAGTGCCCCCTCCTCGCTCTGAGTTCCAGTCACTTTCCCACCGTTACCTACCTCCAACCCCTTATCTAATGTTTTGATCTCACTCATTTTCTTAACTTTTGGGAAGCACCTCTTTTGATTACCAATATAAATAGAAACATTTCTAAAACCCATTCACAATGTTAGCGTGAAAGTGAAAGTCGCTTAGTCGTGTCCAACTCTTTGTGACGCCATGGACTCCTCTGTCCATGAAATTCTCCAGGTAAGAATACTGGAGTGGGTTGCCATGCCCTTTTCCAGGGTATTTTCCCAACCCAGGGACTGAACCTGGGTCTCCTGCATTGCAGACAGATTCCTTACCATTTGAGCCACCAGGGAAGCCCAGTGTTTGCATAGACATAACTAAAACTAATCACATTTCACTACTAACCAAGGATGGGTGATTCTCTATCTCATGATTTTTTTTATTGAAGTATAATTGCTTTACAATGCTGTGTTGGTTTCTGTTGTACACTGAAGTGAATTGACTGTATGTATACATGTATCCATCCTCTCCTTCTTGGACCTCCCTCTACCCTCCCGTCCCACCCCTCTAGGTCATCACAGAGCACCGAGATGGACGTCCTGTTCTTTAGAGCAGGTTCCCACTAGCTCTCTATTTATATATGGTAGAGTGCATGTCAACCCTATGTCCCGCCCTACGCTTCCCCACACTGTGTCCACGTGTCCATTCTCTACGTCTGCATCTATATTCCAGCCCTGGACATAGGCTCATCTGTATCATTTTTCTAGACTCCACATACTTGCATTAATATACAATATTTGTTTTTCTCTTTCTGACTTAGTTCTCTCTGTATGACAGACTCTAGGTCCATCTACATCTCTACAAATGACCCAATTTCATTCCTTGAGTAAAGCCAAGAACCCGCTTTCCTGAATTGCCTATGAGTACTGGTGTTCTTGTCTGGAAAATCCCATGGACGGAGGAGCCTAGTAGGCTGTAGTCCATAGGGTCGAGAAGAGTCAGATACGACTGAGCAACTTCACTTTCACTTTTCACTTTCATGCATTGGAGAAGGAATGGCAACCCACTCCAGTGTTCTTGCCTGGAGAATCCCAGGGACGGCAGAGCCTGGTGGGCTGCCGTCTATGGGGTCACACAGAGTCTGACATGACTGAAGCGACTTAGCAGCAGCAGCAGCAGCACCTGATAGTTTCAGGTAGTATCCCAGATATGGCAACAAAATTTCAAAACCTAATTCACTTGCAGTGTCTGAATCATCTAACGTGACCATTTGTTTGCTAAAATCAACATAAGAGGTTGCAGATTTCCACTTAGAGTTGTGGAGACATAACTGGTATTAACATTGAGTGAAACACATTTTATCTCTTTAAAAATGATATATTGGGCATCTGCTACATGTAGAACACTGCAAACTGTGTATGGAGAAGAAAACAAAATCCTTTCCGATACTCGCTCAGGTTCAATGACTGGAGTCTGAGAAGTAAGCTGACTAAAGACATATTCATGGGAGAAGAAGGTTTATTTCATGTACACACAGGGGCCTCACAGAAAAGAAGTGAAAACCCCAAAGAGTTAGTTACACCCAGGGTCTTATATATACCATTTTAACAAAGGGTGATAAAGTGGGATAAAGGGGCCAGACAGAAAAAAAGGAGAAGCTGGTTGATTTGGGCTTCTGGCCTTTCTATATTTTAGAAAGAAGATGAGGAAATATGTGATAAATAAGTGTTGTTTAAAAAGGTTTGTTAAGCAGACTCAAGTTATCTGAAGTGATAAGGGTTATTTCCAGAGATTTATGAAGGAGGAAAATACAAATGAGATTTTCTTTACAAATGGAAATTATTTTCACAAAAGTGAAATTATGTGCTGCTTTTAGTCAGAAAGAGGGAGGCCAGAGAGCTATTCCTACCTTTGCTGTTTCTTAATTGCCTTAAGCTCAAAATAGTCCTTATAGGCATAAGGAGTGACATTTTAGAGTGACATTTTCTGACCCCCTTCGCATGCAAAGATGAATAGCATGTTGGCTTTACCCTCAAATAATTTATTCAAAAATGAAATCATTAAATTCCTTTGGATTAGATACTATATGAGAAAGAATGATGGGGTGTGAGGGCACATGCCATATGCACTATACTTCAGTTACAAGGCATTTGCTGTGGGTTTATCCAAATAATATCCAATTTTAATTAGTTTAGACAGGAAGGCCTCATTAGCCGACTGAAAAATATGTTGCAGAGTAAGGTTAATCCTTTCCCCAAAATGGGCTAGCTAATTTTTGGATGACCAAGACTATAAATCCATTATTTTTAATGTGAAAAATAATATGTTCCCAGTGTCTCTGAAAATCCCAACTAATTTTCCCAAACATCACTGAAACACTCTTAGACATCTACATAACAATGCATCAAGGATTCCTACATGCTGCAGAACATTTAAAAACACCAATTATCTAATTATTTAACACTTAATGAACTCATTAGTGGGTATATTTGTATGCAGTACTTAATGATACTGTACAGAATCAGATATGAGTTATGTTTTTCCTTCTGCGCTGCCATAAACATGAACTGTAAGCTAAATAAACAATGAGGTAACATGTTAAAGATACATAAAAGTTCAACTAAGACTCAGCAAAATAAACAAGATAACTATTTTGAAATGGCTACTGCTTGAAGGTTTGTGGCAAGTGGCAGGATTCAGTCTGTGGTTGCCAGTGCCTTTCTGGACTCAGGAGAAGGTGGAGTCTATAAGGCAGTCGTCATGACATGCAGCCTCTTCTCTAAGATATAACTTTTTTTAAATAGCATCACTAACTTAATGGACATGAATTTGAGCAAACTCTGGGAGGTAGTAGAGGACAGAGGAGTCTAGTGTGATGCAGTTCAGTCAGTTCAGTAGCTCAGTCGTGTCTGACTCTTTGCGACCCCACGAACCGCAGCACGCCAGGCCTCCCTGTCCATCATGGGGTCACAAAGAATCGGACAGAACTTAGAAACTAAACAACAACAACAGCTTTTTTTGTTTTCTGGGTCTTACCCAATTTCCTCATAGACTTTTGCACTATCTTCAAAGAGATTTCACTTAATAATGTGGTTAAGATGACAGCAAGCAATGCACAATACATTTCATCAACACACAACTTGGTTCTCTTGAGAGAACAAATGAAAGGAGTCTTGCTCAGACTCCAGGACAACTTAAAGTGTTACTGGCTTGTATGTGCAATGGTTATAGCAAGTTGTAATTCAGATAATGAACTTCTTAATGCAGCAAGTTCTTATTCAGGAAACAGGAGTTGGTGAAATCGAAACCAATGTATTAAAGAAAAGGAAAAGTGCATATAGCCAAGTACTTGGAAGCTAGAATACTCAGTATAAAGGTCTGAAACAGAATAGCTTGGGCACTACAGTTCTTCAGTTTTCATACTGTACTATCAATCTAATACTGGCAAACCACTTCAGTATTCTTGCCTTGAGAACCCCATGAACAGTATGAAAAGGCAAAAAGATAGGACACTGAAAGGTGAACTCCCCAGGTCGGTAGGTGCCCAATATGCTACTGGAGATCAGTGGAGAAATAACCCCAGAAAGAATGAAGAGACAGAGCCAATGCAACAACAACAGTTGTGGATGTGACTGGTGATGGAAGTAAAGGCCGATGCGATAAAGAACAATACTGCATAGGAACCTGGAATGTTAGGTCCATGAATCAAGGCAAATTTGAAGTGGTCAAACAGGAGATGGCAAAAGTGAACATTGACATTTTAGGAATCAGCCAACTAAAATGGACTGGAATGGATGAATTTAACTCAGACGACCATTATATCTACTATGGTGGGTAAGAATCCCTTAGAAGAAATGGAGTAGCCATCATAATCAACAAAAGAATCTGAAATGTAATACTTGGATCCAATCTCAAAAATGACAAAATGATCTCTGTTTGTTTCCAAGGCAAACCATTCAATATCACAGTAATCCAAGTCTATGCCCCAATCAGTAATGCTGAAGAAGTTGAAGTTGAATGGTTCTATGAAGACCTACAAGACCTTCTAGAACTAACACCCCAAAAAGATGTCCTTTTCATTATAGGAGACTGGAATGCAAAAGTAGGAAGTCAAGATATACCTGGAGTAACAGGCAAATTTGGCCTTGGAGTACAGAATGAAGGAGGGCAAAGGGTAATAGATTTTTGCCAAGAGAACGCACTGGTCAGAGCAAACACCCTCTTCTAACAACACAAGAGAAGACTCTAAACATGGACATCATCAGATGGTCAACACCAAAATCAGATAGATTATATTCTTTGCAGCCGAAGATGGAGAAGCTCTATACAGTCAGCAAAAACAAGACCGGGAACTGACTGTGGCTCAGATCATGAACTCCTTATTGCCAAATTCAGACTTAAATTGAAGAAAGTAGGGAAAACCACTAGACCACTCACATATGACCTAAATCAAATCCCTTATGATTATACAGTAGAAGTGACAAACAGGGATTAGATCTGATAGACAGAATGCCTGAAGAACTATGGATGGAAGTTCATGACATTGTACAAAAGGCACTGATCAAGACCATCCCCAAGAAAAAGAAATGCAAAAAGTCAAAATGGTTGTCTGAGGAGGCCTTACAAATAGCTGTGAAAAGAAGAGAATCTAAAGGCAAAGGAGAAAAGGAATGCAGGGTTATATGGAATTCAGGGTATACCCATTTAAATGCAGGGTTCCAAAGAATAGCAAGGAGAGATAAGAAAGCCTTCCTCAGTGATCAATGCAAAGAAATAGAGAAAAACAACAGAATGGGGAAGACTAGAGATCTCTTCAGGAAAATTAGAGATACCAAGGCAACATTTCATGCAAAGATGGGCATGATAAAGGACAGAAATGGTATGGACCTAACAGTAGCAGAAGATGTTAAGAAGAGGTGGCAAGAATACACAGAAGAACTATACAAAAAAGATCTTCATGACCCAGATAACCATGATGGTGTCATCACTCACCTAGAACCAGACATACTGGAACATGAAGTCACAGAGGCCTTAGGAAGCATCACTATGAACAAAACTAGTAGAGGTGATGGAATTCCATTTGAGCTACTTCAAATCCTAAAAGTGCTGCACTCAATATGCCAGCAATTTTGGAAAACCCAGCAGTGGCCACAGGACTGGAAAAGGTTAGTTTTCATTCCAATCCCAAAGAATAGCAATGCCAAAGAATGCTCAAACTACCACACAATTGCACTCATCTCACACGCTAGCAAAGTAATGCTCAAAATTCTTCAAGACAGGCTTCAAAAGTACATGAACCATGAACTTCCAGATGTTCAAGCTGGATTTAGAAAAGGCAGAGGAACCAGAGATCAAATTGCCAACATCTGTTGGATCATCAAAAAGCAAGAGAGTTCCAGAAAAATATCTACTTCTGCTTCATTGACTATGCCAAAGCCTTTGACTGTATGGATCACAACAAACTGTGGAAAATTCTTGAAGAGATGGGAATACCAGATTGCCCGACCTGACTCCTGAGAAATCTGTATGCAGGTCAAGAACCAATAGTTAGAACTGGACATGAACAACAGACTGGTTCCAAATTGGACAAGGAGTACTTCAAGGCTGTATATTGTCACCCTGCTTATTTAACTTATATGCAGAGTACATCATGAGAAATTCTGGACTGGATGAAGCATAAGCTGGAATCAAGATTGCTGGGAGAAATGTCAATAACCTCAGATATGCAGATGACACCACCCTTATGACAGAAAGTGAAGAACTAAAGAGCCTCTTAATGAAAGTGAAAGAGGAGAGTGAAAAAGTTGACTTAAAACTCAACATTCAGAAAACTAAGATCATGGCATCTGGTCCCATCACTTCATGGCAAATTGACGGGGAAATAATGGAAACAGGAACAGACTTTATTTGGGGGAGCTCCAAAATCACTGCAGATGGTTACTGCAGCCATGAAATTAAAAGACGCTTGCTCCTTGGAAGAAATGTTCTGACCAACCTAGACAGCATATTAAAAAGCAGAGACATTACTTTGCTAACATAGGTCTGTCTAGTCAAAGCTATGGTTTTTCCAGTAGTCATGTATGGATGTGAGAGTTGGTCTATAAAGAAAGCTGAGCACCAAAGAATTGATGCTTTTGAATTGTGGCATTGGACAAGACTCTTAAGAGTCCCTTGGACAGTAAGGAGATCCAACCAGTCCATCCTAAAGGAGATCAGTCCTGAGTGTTCACTGGAAGGACTGATGCTGAAGCTGAAACTCCAATACTTTGGCCACCTGATGCAAAGAACTGACTCATTTGAAAAGACCCTGATGCTAGGAAAGATTGAAGGCAGGAGGAGAAGGGGACAACAGAAGATGAGATGGTTGGATGGCATCACCGACTCAGTGGGTATGAATTTGAGTAAGCTCCAGGAGTTGGTGATGGACAAGGAAGCCTGGCTTGCTGCAGTCCATGGGGTCACAAAGAGTTGGACATGACTGAGCAACTGAACTGAACTGAACTGATCAATCTAATAATCTGTTCTAATCCTCTGAAGTTGTTGAGAAAAATGCAACAGAGATCTGAAGAAATCAACTTGACCTGTATTTTTAAATTTTCGCTTAATATTTAGCTAAAACACAAGCATTTAATTGCATGAACTGGTAACAGTCTACATAATGGAAAGTGAAAGTGTTAGTCGCTTAACAGTAGTCCAACTCTTTACAACCCCATGGACTGTAGCCCACCAGGCTCCTCTCTCCATGGGATTATCCAGGCAAGAATATTGGAGTAAGTAGTCATTCCCTTCTCCAGCAGGATAAAAAGAACGAACTCAATTCTTTTCCCTAGGAAGATGGAGAACAGTGCAGTGGCCACCCTTCACCATTGCCCTTGCTCACCATAGGTTTAATTGAAATGAGTGATCTTTGACAGAGTGCATGTGGACCTTATCTCAGTAGTGTTGATCTGTGTCTCTAGAGGCACGAGTTCAATTGCTTATAATAGATACCTCAGCACACACTAGGGATATACCCTTCACATAGACCAGGCTTATATTTATCCTGATAGCACCATATCTTTCTGTCTCCTGGGATCAACCTCCCCAAACTTCATATGAGGAAACACTGTATCTTCCCCATTTGAATAGGTCTCTAAATCCCACCTGTCCCATTGACCACAAGGAGGTCCATGACCAAGGGCCAGGAGACTGGAGAGATGCTTGCTAGCTCTAACAATTGGTCCAGGAGTGAGCACCTGCCCAAAGAGGAGCCTTTCTTTTCCAGAGACTCCCCAACCTTTCTCTCCCCAATCAGAGAGAAAGAGCTCTTTCTCCTTTGGCATTGCTAAGCCTTCCCCAGGGACTGTCCTGTAACTCTGGAGCTACTAATGGTCATCTCCATTCAAGGGGCCATCTGAAGTGACAGAGAATGCGTGACTGTATCAAAGAAGCCAAGACTCGAGGCAGAAAAATGGAAAAACAGTCCTTACACTTCCAGTTCTGGACCCAAAGGACTCTGAGGACAATCGCACCCCTTTTTTCCGTATACCAAGAGGTGGCAAATTCCCCTTTTTGGATAAACATTTTTGATATCAGTTTCTGTCACTACTACCCAAGGCATTCTGGCCAATGCACCTATATGTCCAACAGGATGGGTTAAGCAAACCATAGTCTCAAAATTGTGTGGCCATTAAAATTGTCTTGCCAAAGTGTAACTCTATAAAAATTAAATGAATAGATGGCATGCAAAGATGATCTGGTATATTAAATGAAAAAACTAGTTATAAAACAATATTGATAAAATAGATACACAAGGACCTACTGTGGGGCACAGGGAACTATATTCAATCTTTTAAAACCTATAATGAGAATATATCTACATGTATATAAAACTAAATCACTTTTCTGTATACCTGAAACATTGCTAATCAACAACCTGTCAATTAAAAAAAATTCACAATATCAGCTAATTATTTTCAAAATAGGTCGATAAATAAAGATAACATTTTAATAGTGGCTTTTTTCCCCTAAATATTAGGATATATGATTTTTTAAAATCACTTTCCTTATTTCATAATTTTTACTTTAGAATAAAAAATACTACACTAAAAAGCAAGCCTTTGGGTCCCCCTTTTTTTACAGGTCTAGGTACAAATTAAAACAATCACCCACAGATTCACTGTGAGTTTGACCATGTCCCTTTATTTCTAGATAAGTTTCCTTTAACATGGTGACACATTGTCCCGTTTCTTTTTCAAACACTGGGACTTTAGAAGATGACATTTATAAGGATGGTAAATAATAGCACCTCCCACTAGCATAGTTTATGGCTTTGGGGCTAGGACAGCAGTGCACAATGGAAACATTTTGATCTAAATGAAATACTCAATAACTTTCTAATTATTTTTCTCCATAGTAACACATATAAAATATGAAAAATATGTTTATTCAAGCTTTCTTCTCCTATTTAATAACTATTTCAAAAGGCCATAAGTGTGTTTTATACCTCCTTAAAAATTTCACCCTGTAGATGGGGTTCTGTCTGGGGCTTTGCACCAATAACTTGACTCTGTTACTGCATTCCTGATGAAAAGTACTAATAGCTTAAAATGTTTCTTTATTGAATTTTTTTTCTCATCAAAATGACTCTGAAAGGTTTTGGAAGGCATTTCTAAAATAGTATCATATATGAAAAATCAACCTTTTATTAGATTTCAGACCATTGCAGAATCCCGTGGACTTCTTCTCTAGTATAATTTAACCTCTTCGTTCAAGAACTGAAGAGCTGGAGTGTAGTTTAATAGGTAGATTTAGAGACTTCTATGCCTCCAGTAATCCTCATTGCATCAAAACAATGGCTATAATTAATATTTATGATTTTGCCTTTCACCTCAAAGGACTTCACAAATTTTTACCACAGCGCTCATGACACTCACTAATGATAAACTGCTCAGTCCAGTAGAGAAATTTACCATCACCTCAAGGGTACTCTGTAATGATGTGGCTGCAAAGAAGGGGTGGTGGTGACTTAACCAATTCAGCTTAACCATCAGCAAAAGAATGACTCAAGAAGAGGACATCAATCAGTCTGATTCCCCAAAGCCTACGAGATCACATGTTTTCAGTATGTCCTACTTTGATGTCATGAAGGGAAGAGGTAGGCATGTAACAGCCTGGGGGCCTCTGGCCTCAGTCTTATACACGACTTCTCACCTGACACCTCCCTATTCCCCACCCCCATGAATGATTTTTACATATTTGAAGCATTGTTTTTTACAAAAGAAAGAAGGAAGCAAGGAAGAGCGAATCGAAGGGAGGGAGGAAGGAAGGAAGGGAGAGAGGGAGGGAAGAAAGAATATGTGACAGAAACGGTACGTAGTCCACAAAGTCCGAAGTATTTATTACCCAGTCCTTTACAGAAAAAGTTTATGCCTCCCTGGGAGTCTAAGGCACATGAAAAAATGTCCATCTTAAAACTTCTGCATTTCAAGCTATAAACATGGTCTAACATTCATGAGCACATCACTCAGGACCCTGGGCTTACTGCACACATAAATATACTCTGCTGGAGCCCGTTTCAGGTATCACTGACCTGTTTTTAGGAGTCAGCACATTGCTCTGGATGAGGGGATACAGACGTAATAAAGACTAGGTTCACGTACCAACATGCACATTTGCACACTACACACACACATAGGAGATTCATCAACCCCTGGGATTGTCAAATACTCCTGCCTGATTACAAGGCCACATAACAACAGCACTGAAAGGGAGGAATAAAACGGCATAGAAACCCATGCTGGTGCACATCTGGGAGACCTACAAGCAAGAATAAGCCCCCTGAGCTCACCACTGGACCAAAGAGAGTGCCAGCGAAACAACAGCATGGCTGTCCAGCTGCGAGTCTTCTGTCTAGCTTTTAAACTAGCTTTATCAGCTATCTATCTAAGAGTCATTTCACAAGTCCTGCCTACCCTCACCGATAGTGAAGATATATTATTAGGTTCCAAATATATTAGCAACAAATGTTTTTCATTTGAGGCCTTGTGCTACGTGTTCTACATACATTACGTCCTTTAAGCCTCCAATAAGACAGACACCGCTATCCTCATTTTACAAGGGCTGTTAGTGGCACACCCCACATAATGGAAACCATCTGAAGTAAGTTTAGCGAGTCTCAAGGGAACAGTTGCTAATTCATGTCAATCTTCCTGCCAAGTTCATTGGACATAGATCCCATGCGACAAATTTTCCATCAAGAATCCCGAACAGTATTGGAAATTGAGTGTGATAAAATTTAGAAATTGTTCTTTGCTATCCCTATCTTTGAAAAAGAGAGTTAAAAAAAAAAAAAAAACAAAAACTACCTAACCACAAAAATATGGTGAAAATGCTATCTGCATCCTGATTTAAAAGCCCATGCTCCTCTAATCCCCCCAATGGTGACATGAGCAGATGGCTAAAGGTGAATGGAAGCCAGAAGAAACTGAATTAAAACAGGACCAGAACTAAAATACTGAAATTTCTTCCATACTTTAAAGGGACATAAGAGCAATAGCCTGAGAGTCTGAGTAAACACCCGCTGACCCACCCAGTTTCTGCTTTCTCCTACACAGACATACATCCATATTCACTAGCATGTTGGTCACACAGCTTTTTTTTATTTATTTATTGGAGGCTAATTACTTTACATTACTTTATTGTGATGGTTTTTGCCAGACATCAACATGAATCAACCACAGGTATACATGTGTTCCCCTCATACTGAACACCGCCCCCCGCCCCATCATACATCTGGACAGCACTCAGCATTCTGAAAGTGTGGTCCATTTCTGACTCTGGCATATTAAGTGAGTCTGTGCATCTCCATGTACAGGGTATGCTGCCCTAACATGATATCAACTACAGTGCTTGACCTGTTTTGAACTGTTGAATAACTTTTTGGTTTTCATGGGGAATTCAGACAGAGATAAGAGCTTCTTTAGTGACATGGGAGCTCCCAAATTATTATATAATTCATAATTTAGGTGTTCAAGGAAACTCAGAGCAATAGGAATTCTCAACTTGTAGAATCAATGCTGCGCTCTGCTCAGTCACTTAAGTCGTGTCTGACTCTGTACAACCCCACGGATCATAGCCCACCAGGCTCCTTTGTCCATGGAATTCTCCAGGCAAGAATACTGAAGTGGGTTGCATGCCCTCCTCCAGGGTATCTTTCCAACCCAGGGATCGAACCCAGGTTTCCTGCATCTCCTGTGTTGCAGGTGAATTCTTTACTATCTGAGCCATTGGAAAAGCCCTTGAATTAATGCTACACAACCCAAGAAAAAAAATTTGAAAAGGAAAAGAGAAAGGAGATTCCCCCCACTTTCTTGCTCACTCCAGTTCAAGCTTCCCACTGAAACCACCAAACATACAGGGTCTTCCTTCCCAAGACACAGGGTCTTCCTTCCCAAGACACAGGGTCTTCCTTCCCAAGACACAGAGTCTTCCTTCACAAGACCAGGAGAGGGAACTGTTTTGCCTAATTCATAGAAACAAATACAAAGTCAGACAAAATGAGAAGACAGAGGAATCTGCTCCAAACAAAAGAAGAAGATAAAACTCCAGGAAAAAAAAAATACTCTAATGAAACAAAGTAATTTATCTGACAAAAATTTTAAACCAATGATCATAAAGATGCTCGCTCACTGAACTTGGGAGAAGAATGGAGGTACAAAGAGGAAACATTTTTAAAAATCAGAGTTGAAGGATACAATATGTAAAATAGAAACACACAAATTGAGGGAATTAACAGCAAATTAGATGACACAAAAGAATGCATAAGTGACCTGGAAGACAAAATAGTGGAAATCACCTAATTAAAAGAGCAAAAAGAAAAATAAATTTTTTAAACTGAAGATGGTTTAAGAGACCTCTGAGACAATATCAGAATGTATGAATGTTTACATTATAGGGGTCCCAGAAGGAGAAGGGGTAGAAAACATATTTTATGAAAGAGTAGCTAAAAAACTCCCTAACCTTGGGAAAGAAACATGATAATCCAGAACCCATGTGATGTAGCAAAGCAGTTTTAAGAGGGAAGTTTATAGTGACACCAGCTTCCCTCTGGAAATGAAAAATTTCAAATAAGCAACCTAATTTTACACCTAAAGGAACTAGAGAAAAAAGAAAAACAAAAGCAAAATTGCAAAATTAGTAGAGGAATGGAAATAATACAGATCAGAGAAGAAATAAACAGGAAAGACCAATGAAACTCAGAGTTAATTCTTTAAAAAGGTAAACAAAATTGACAAAATGTAAACAAAAATAGGCAGACTCATCAATTTAAAAAGATAGAGGGCTCAAATAAAATTAGAAATGAAAGTTTCAACTGATATCACAGAAATGCAAACTATCATAACAGACTACCTAGAATATGCCAGCAAATTGGACATCCTAGAAGAAATAAATTTCTAGAAAAAATAAATCTTTCAAGACTGAATCAGAAAAAAAATAGAAAGCTGAACATACTGATTACTAGTAGTTACACTGAATTAGTGGTCAAAAAATTCCCAAAAGTCAAAAGTCCAAAATCAGACAGCTTCACAGGGAAATTATATCAAATATTTAATGTAGAGTAATACCTATCCTTCTCAAACCTTTCCAAACAACTGAAGAGGAGTGAACACACATTTAATCAGATATTAATTATTTCACAAAAAGAGGGGAAAAGAAAAAACTTTGTTTGTATATAACTGATTAAATCTGAGATATTTCATATGTTCCCATTACCACACTAACTTTGCATTAGTTTTAAGTATATTATACAAATGTGAATTATTTTTAAAACAGGGAAAGAAACAAGTACAACAAAAACAGATACTATCTCTTATAGAGAAAGTTTTCATCTGTATTTAGTGCTGTATTTTAATCTTACATTTTCTGGTGGGGAATCTGCCCATTGAATTATTGACGTTCTTAATGATAAGTATAATATTCAACTTAAGAAGATGAAAATAAAGGCACAGAGCAATAGTCTTTTCAATGTGACAGATTAGAGGTACTTTCAAATGCCTCATGAGAAGAATTTAAGCCTAAATTAAGTTATTTCATTTTTATATCTACAATTCCTTAAGTCTTGAAAGTTATTTTTAAAGACCAAAACTGAATACTATTAACAGGCTATATTTCAGGTCAGAAATATTAATACTACATCTTCATCATTTGTTCAGTTCAGTCACTCAGTCGTGTCTGATTCTTTGTGACCCCATGGACTGCAGCATGCCAGGCTTCCCTGTCTATCACCAACTCCCGGAGCCTACTCAAACTCATGTCCATCGAGTCAGTGATGCCACTCAACAATCTCATCCTCTATCAATCCCTTCTCCTCCTACTTTCAATCTTTCCCAGCATCAGGGTTTTTTCCAAGAAGTCAGTTCTTTGCATCAGGTGGCCAAAGTATTGGAGTTTCAGCTTCAGCATCAGTCCTTCCAATGAATATTCAGGACTGATTTCCTTTAGGATGGACTGGTTGGGTCTCCTTACTGTCCAAGGGACTCTCAAGGGTCTTTTCCAACATCACAGTTCAAAAGCATCAATTCTTCAGCGCTCAGCTTTCTTTATAGTCCAACTCTCACATCCATACATGACTACTGGAAAGACCAGTTTTGACTAGATGGACCTTTATTGGCAAAGTAATGTCTCTGCTTTTTAACATGCTGCCTAGGTTGGTCATAACTTTTCTTCCAAGGAGCAAGCGTCTTTTAATTTCATGGCTGCAGTCACCATCTGCAGTGATTTTGGAGACCCCCAAAATAAAGTCTGTCCCTGTTTCCATTATTTCCCCATCTATTTGCCATGAAGTGATGGGACCAGATGTCATGATCTTAGTTTTCTGAATGTTGAGTTTTAAGCCAACTTTTTTCTATCCTCTTTCATTTTCATCAAGAGGCTCTTTAGTTCTTCTTCACTTTCTGCCATAAGCGTGGTGTCATCTGTATATCTGAGGTAACCACTTGTAGTCACTCTTTAATTTTTTTTCTAGTATATCCAATATTGCTTTATTAGATTGCACATATACCTTAATAAGTAAAGTCTGCTTGGTCCAGGCCACAGCCAAACAGATTAAAATTACAAACCAATGAAGAAAAATAAATCCACTTCAGTCAGAATATAGTATGATTATGTCAAGCCTCAATTAACATCAATATACCAATTTGATGGCTGCTCTAATCATCAGAAAAGTATATTTTTGTTTCAGGTACTTGTGAGATTTTTCCACGTACACTTTTTTCCATAGTGCTTTTTCAAAAATAAGTCTACATTGTTTTTCCAAAAAGGTGTAAGAAAGATATTCTTCCAATATATTAGTCAGAACAAAGCCGAAAGCAGTTCTGTATACTTCATATGGTAAAATCACCTATTTCAAGTTTAAAAATATGGTCAAATTGATCTTTCAGATTTGTAATTCAGTGGTAAAATTTATACAATAACTTGAGCAAAATTGTTATTAGAAGCATGGGAGTGAAATAGTGTGTGAGTACATCTAAATTTTTTTAAAACTTTTATCATCCTGGCTTTACAAAAGAGGAAGAATTCTCAGGTGAGTAAAATCACTCATTATCAGATAACCTCTCTGTGGTGGAAACAGATTTGAACTCATGTTAAGTCAGGAAAAAAATATCCCTTTTTGTCTACATGCTGACGATGCCCCAACCGTCCAAGAGCCAGCTGCTTCCTTAAAATATAATGCTTTCTAGTCTAAATAAATCTCTAACTTGGTGGATCTACTTTCTTTTCCCAGGTCAGTTCCTTTAACACCATCCTAACTCTGAACTCGTAGATTTTCCAGGGACCCCAGGTTTTTCACAAAGAACAGCAGCTGCAGCTGGATTGGAGCACCCGGGCAGTCTGCAGCGGCGTCCACCCATGTGACTGTTCTCTGCACCGACACAGTGCCATAGGCAGGAAGGCAAAAACCCTCATTAAACAGCTATAACTAAACAGAATCAAATTCACACGATTCACAATCAAAACTATACATTAAGTAAGTCGTCAAAGCTGAAATCACTGGAAGAGAAAAATTCATCACAAAGGAAGTACTATCTTTCAAAAAGTAGATTTATCTATGGATCTAATCTGAAGTCTATTACCTCCCAGCATCTGCTCCACGGTTTCATCATGAATCCTCGGCTGGCTCAAAAGCCTCAAATTGGTAACAATCCAAATCCATTAACGGTACAATGGATTAAAATTTATGGCATATTTATACTGTGGAATATTATGCAACTACTGACAATAAAACAGATGACTCTTACATAATGTTGAGCAAAGACAGAAAATCAGAAGAATAATTCATTGTGATAGTCTTGATACAAAGTTAAAAGCAGGCAAACTAAACAGTGGAAGAGCAGGGAAAAAAAGAAAGGAAATGATTACCATGGAGGTACAATGGTGGTTGCTTTTGGTTGCAAGAAGAGGATTGCAATTCCATAGGGACACATGGGAGGGGTGGGATGGGGGTTCAGGTGTTGCAATGCTCTATGTCTTGAGTTGTTTGGTGGTTACACAGAAATTCAATCTTTCAGCTTTTGTTAACACAGACATAGGTACTATAGGTACTATGCTCTTTCATGAAAGTTATTTTATATTTCACGCTGAAAACTGCTTAATTTTCCAAACTGCAGGACTGTCTTCCCATAATTTGATTCTATAAAGCTATGGAAAGAAAAGAAAAAGAAATACATTACTAAAAATATTCCCAAGGCAAAGATAATGAACTGTGTATCTGTTCTCTCGCCTAGATTCTAAGTTGCACCTGGGCTCATGGTTGCAACTCTTAACCCGTGGTGGAAGTTAAATAAATATTTGATGATGTTGAGTGCTTAAGTAATGATTTATGTAAATATCAGGACTGCTGCACAGCACATATTCTCGTGGCATAGTTTTAAACTGACCAGAGGTATCTCACTCTGGTGTGTCTGAGATGAAGTGTAGAATATAAGAAAGTCCCATTAACTTGTCAAGTTGACAGAATTTGGGAGCTTATTTTGCTGTGACAAAGCCACTGTTTGTAAAATGAACATCCTCATATATGGTCAGTGGGTCTGCAAATTAGTATATTTAAGAAGGGAACTTGGAAATATTCATCAAAAGCCTTCACAATAATATCTTTTGATATTATGTTTCTAAGAATCTTTAAAAAGTGGCCATGGAATTTGTATGCCAACATTTAACTACAAGGATGTTTGGGTTAGTGCTATTTGCCAAAGTAAAAAAATAGGAAGCAACAGAAGTGTCCAGTGATATGGAAGTTGCTAAATAGATTGTGGTTGCCCCTTCAATGGAATTCCATGCAGTCATTAAAACTGATGTCACAGAGAACAATTTTAAAACATGGAAATATTCACAATATACTGTTATTTTTAAAATCCTGTTACAGAGCTCTGTGAATAATTTTAGATAGATGATAGATGGGTGGATAGATAGACAGAACCAAACCACTCGAAAATTTAGTAGCCAAAACAACTAGTTTATTCTGTTTCTTTTTCATTGGTTGCCTGAGATGACAGGAATAATCAAGCAATTCTTGTGTTACTCTCAATTTGGAGAATACTATATCCCCTGGTGGAGGAAATGGCACCCAGTCCAGTATTCTTACCTAGAAAATTCCATGGACAGAGGAGCCTGGCAGGCTACAGTCCATAGGGTCTCAAAGAGCTGGCCACGACTGAGCAACCAAACACGCACACACACGCACACACACAGGCAACCAACTCATCTTGCTATGCCCAGGACTTTCTCAGTTTTAGCTCAAGACATCCCATATCCAGGATACTCTCCTGAGTCCTGGACAAACTGGGACAGTTAGTCTCAGACTAGTTGCCAAAGATGTACACCCAAAATGACTACAGTGACTCTAGGTGATGAGATTATGGGTGAAATGCATTTTCTTTTATATCACTTTCCTACATTTTCTACATTATATGATATGCACATGTACGCTTTGAAAACAAAAGTGAAAATTTAAACTGAAACTCCATTACCTATAATTGCAAGCATTTATAACCATTTCACTTCAGCAGTCAGTTGAGGTTTTCTTTTGTACCACAGTAGAAAGAAAGTGAATGGTACAAATAAGACTGTCTGGAAGATGTTGAAGACCTTCCAGTCTGGGTCAGTAGTTCCAAGTCTTGTTTCCTGCCCCACCCAAGTGTGGGTATGACACACTCCCATCAGTAATCCACTCACCTGGCAGATGCAGGAGGGTGGAGGCCTGTCATGGTCAAAAAGCCCCCAGATTAAGTCCAATATGTTCTGGCTCATGTTTGCTTGGCAATAATTAAAGCATTTTATAGTCAGTTTTATCTATTTTTTATATTAAAAGTTTTAAAGTTGGTCTTACTATTCATATCAAAGTTCTTCTTTCTTAAATTTATGAAATTTTACTCTACTTAATGCACCAGCACATTCATTCTAAGACTCATGTACCATAATACAAGAATAAAGAAAAAGGTAATATTTTAGGTAGACTGGAGTGAGAACTTCCCATGTTTCTTTCATATGGTCTAGCATCCTTACTATATACAGTCTTCTTTCATCAGTTTGAAATTATCCTGTTTGTGTTATTCATGAGCTAAGCAGCCACAGGCTAGACTTGTTTCCTTTCTATAATGAATGTTCTTTTAAGTCGAATCACTACAACTTGTTGATGACATGGGTGCAGAAATAACGATGATAAACTTAGCCTAGCATAATCCTCTCTTAGCAACAACCTTCAGCCTCATTTCTCTCTCCTTCTCTCTGAATTATGTGCGCGCACACATATACACACATGATTTTGTTTTCTGGAAACTTGACTTTCCACATAAAGACTTCTGCTATAAGAGATTCCCTAACATCTTAAGATGAATGCAGTAAGAAGTGAATGATAAGCTGTGATGAGGAGGAATTAGAACCAAGTATAATATTGTGAAATTCTACCAGTGAAACCAGGGAACTAATCATTTTACAGGACGTGAGCAATGTGATGCTAAGTGGGATCTATTCAGAATCAGCTATCTCTCATCCTCTGCCAGCAAGTCCACCTACAATTACCGCATGTCAATAATTTAAAAACTAACAGCAATGATGTTCCTTACTAGCAAGGCTATGCAAGTCTTACCTCTGTGGCAAAGACATAGTCAACATTTAAAAATGGAAGGTTCTCTTCTCCAAGGTTCATGAAAGAATTTCACTCCAGATGCACTGTTGGTTTCACTGGGGTTATATCCTTATTGCCCAGGCAATAAAAGGTTAAATTAGAAAATGGGTATTATTTTAAGTTGACCCTCCCTCCCGGAGTATTATTTTACACTGCCCTGTCTTATGGATTTAATTTCCACTAATATGGAAAACAGGTTCTAGCGATCTGGAGAGAAGCAAATGGAGGAAAGTTATCTCCCTCCATGTGGGCTTTGGCAGAATAGTCTGGGCTTGCTCAGGCCTGGCCCTTCAGCCTCCTGAGTTCTCTGATTTGAATCCCCTGCAGTTTGCTATGACCATAGCAAGGTCTTAAGCATGGGGGAAACAACACTTTCAAAAGCAAGGAGCACTTTTGCTTTGTTTCACAAAAACAGCTCTCAGTGGATTAGCCTTATCCCTTTCCAGGTGGTGGTGGTGGCTCAGATGATAGAGAATTCGCCTGCAATGTGAGCGACCAGGGTTTGATCCTCGGGTGGGGAAGATCCCCTGGAGAAGGGAATGGCAACCCACTCCAGTATTTCTGCCTGGAGAATTCCACAGAGGAGCCTAGCGGGCTACAGTCCATGGAGTTGTGACGAGTCAGACATGACGGAGTAACTAACACTAACACTTCCCAGGTGGTGGGTTGACACATTGGAGGGGAGAGCGGTTGAGCCCTAAACTGATCCATTTTATGAAGCTTACCCTATATGTCCTTAAACTTTGGGTCATGTGAATTACATGTAAGTAGGACTCAAAACTGTGAAAGGTGACACCAAGTCAGTAGAGAGGAGAAGGGCAAAATGTTGGTTTCCTTTATAAGAGACTTTCAAAATAAGTGTTATTTTCTTGGATTGAGCTTCTATATCTTGAGATATTTCAAGGCACATACAGCTGGGCGCCCCTCCACACACACCCCCAGCCCCAGCCATGGCCCACCATATTTGAAGATTCCACATCCTTGGATTCAACCAACCATGGATGATCCTGTAGATGCTGAACCCTGATGCAGAGGGCCAACTGTTCTAGGGCATTTAAAAGGGACAAGAGCACCTGGGAATTTCTTTTGGTGGGGGGCAGGATTAGCAGGGAGGGAGGTAGGGAGTGGTCCTGGTACCAATTCCCCCCACTCCATCCCCTGCTGTGATACTGAGGGGTCATTTTATTTGCTGTTTTGCAAGACCATATGACTTTAGAGTTGAAAAAGATCTTATAGATCGCCTGTATTAGTAATTCACAACAGATGCACAAAGGAATCACTTAGGTGAGCTTGGTCAAAATACAGATGCTGTGGGGCCAGGACATCTATGTTTTGAACAAGCTCCACCCCAACATTTGAGACTGGATCATCTAGTCTCAGGTCCTGTCTCCAGCAGGAAACTTCATACATTTCTGAGAGACCATTCCTCACTGGCTGTCCAGAACAATTTCAAGAAACGTGAAATAATATTGGACAGCTGGTAAATAATGGAAGTTCACAAAGTAATTTAATGTGCAGGATATGGCTTTCTTCCTATGTGTGTATATGCCTAACGAGATCTTCTTGATATGACTAAACAAATAGAAAATTATTCTCTAAGTAAACAGGAAATGTCTGAATTGCTTTATGGTTTACTTTTACTTTTGTTACATGAGAACTTGTTCCCTGATTGGGGTTTGCTAAGCATGCATTACCTGGATAAATAGCAAGATTTGTGAAAATCATCCAGGCTTTCTTTTATGTACTACACACTTTTAATCAACTTGGATATTCTAACTTATGTAAATCAGAACAGGAGAATCCTAAACATTTTGATAATTGTCCACTTATCCTTTCCACCTATGGATATGATTAGCATTTGATATTTAACTTTAACAAAGATATATGTTACTCAACTGACTATAGTTCTTGACTATGTTCAGGCTTGTATCAATTCTGAAAAATATGAGAATTAAATTTTTGTTATGTAAATTAGCAATTATTTAACTTAATAAATGTGAATTTAAACACACAGAACATGTGTTTTGTGGTTACTACTTGCTGATCTGACAAGAGCTGTTAGTCATTTCAGCAGAAAGCCCATCTGCACATCTCTGAGCTGAAAGTTTTCATTGCCATTTATGATCTGGCCTCCACTCACTCATTCCAAAACAACAAACTCCCCCTCCACCCCCCTTCTTGTAACGCTGCCTTTCCAGTGTTCAAACACCACATACATACTTTGAGAAGAATGTGATTATACAACGCTGACACTTGACTAGCTCTTCTTTTGACAATCTATAAAAGTCATATGAATTTTTGTTGCTTTTATTTGGAATAAATACAGTAAAAGTCCATATGAGAACCACAACTGACTTTTCCAGGGATTCAGTAATATTGCAGATTAAATCACATCCCCAGGGGCTGCAGGAGTGTAAAGTGAGCTCTCTCATTGTGACGCTGGAACCCAGTAACATGGGTGTTTTCTCATCTCCGGACAATAGGTCACAATGGAATTCTACTGTCTCAGCACTGGTTGCCTTATACTACAAGTCCTGGTTAAGCACAGGCTTAGAGCTGAGCCTGATTTTCCTGACCATTAGCTCTTTAGGTTTGCCTTTAGAGCTGTGGACCAGGAGACCATAGAAGCCTGCAAAAGAGCAGTGTATTTTATATATATATATATATGACATCCATACAGGATACAAAGTCTGTTAGCACAAATCTCCTCAGACTTCTGCTCCTCTTGTCCTTCAAAGTAACCTAAATAATGACAGCCAAGTGTGAGCAACTAAGCTCTGCTAATAACCAAGGAACAGCCCCAAAAGAATGTGCTTTCCTACTGGTGGTTTGGTTTCCTAACTGTGACCTTCTAGAGATGTTGCCTCAGCTTCTGGTGTCCCACATGGAATCCTGACACTGAACCTGGGCTCATGGGCCAAAGAGTAGGGAGGGAAGCGCCATATGAGGTGAGTTACAGAATGCTCTGCAATATCCCTCAGTCATAACTCCTACCCTGGTGTTACAAATTGTCCTCCTTAGTGAGAGAATCTGGAGAAATTCTTTTAAAAAATGCTATCACTGATTAGAGCCCAGTGGGAAAAAGTATGGAAATTTCTCAAAAATTAGAATTACCATACAATGCAGCTAACCCACTTCTGGGCATTTTTATCCAGTGAATTTGTTGTTGCTCGGTCGCTGAGTTGTGTTTGACTCTTTGCACCCCTGTGGACTGTGGCCTACCAGGCTCCTCTGTCCATGGGGTTCTCCTGGCAAGAATACTAGAGTGGGTTGCATTTCCTTCTCCCAGGGATCTTCCTGGACCAGGGTTTGAACCTGCATCTCCCACACTGGCAGGCACATATTTTTACCGTTGAGCCACCAGGGAAGCCCATTCAAAGAATATGAAAACATTAATTTGAAAAGATACACGCACCCCTATGTCTATTGTAGCATTATTAGCATAATTTACAATAGCCAAGATATGAAAACAACCTAACAATGGATGAATGGATAAAGAAGATGTGCAGATATGTATGTGTGTATATACATATATATATATATATATATACACACACACTCACATATATTTGCATAAATAAAATCTTGAAGCAGTTAATTATTAAGAAGTCAATAGGAAATAAGAGTAACATAAAACAATTCTAAGCCAAAGCAATAATATAAATAGTTAAACTATTAAAATGCAAAGAGGTAGGCGGTCAAGACAATTTAATAAAAGAAGAATTGTCTGTTCAACAAATGGTCTAAAACAACTGAAAATCCACAAGCAAAATATGAATTTGGACTCCTAACTTTACATCACACACAATAACTAATTCAAAGTGAATCATAGACTTAAATTAAAGTTCTAAAATTATAAAATTCTTGGAAGAAAATTCAGCAATAACTTTCTGTGATATTGGGTTAGGCAATGATTTCTTAGATATGATACCAAAAGCACAAACTGTCAAAGAGAAGATTGTTAAATCAGACTAACCCAAAATGAAAAGCATTTGAATTTCAAAGGATACCATCAAGAAAATGAAAAGGCAACCCACAGACTGAAAGAAAATATTTGCAAATCATATACTGATAAGGGACTTAGACTACATAAAGAATTCTTACAACACAATAATTATGAGACCATGAAGCCTGTAGCCCACCAGGCTCCTCTGTTTGTGGAATTCTCCAGGCAAGAATACTAGAGTGGGTAGCCATTCCCTTCTCCAGGGGATCTTCCTGACCAAGGGATCAAACCCAGCTCTCCCTGCATTGCAGGCAGATTCTTTACCTCTGAGCCACCAGGGAAGCCCCAATTAAAAGACAAATGACCAAATTTTAAAATAGGCAAAAAAGGTGAATAAACATTTCTCTAAAGAAAGTAAACATATGTCTAATGAGCATATGAAAAGATACTCAACATCATTACTTTTTAAGGAAATGTAAATCAAAATCACAGTGAGGTATCACTTCACATGTAAGATGGCTACAATAAAAAAGACACAACAACAAATGTCAGGGAGGATTTGGAGAAATTGGAATCCTCACACATTACTGGTGGGAATGTAAAATGCAGCAGCAGATACTTTGGAAAAGTTTGGCAATTCCTCAAACTGCTAGACATATAGATAGCATATGACCAAGCAATTCCAATCCTAGGTATATACTCAAGAGAAATTAAAACATATATCCAACCAAAGCTTGTACACTAATGTTCATAGCAGCATTATTCATAGTAACCAAAAACTGGAAACAACCCAAATGTCCTTCAAATAATAAATGGATAAATAAAGTGTCATATAGCAAGTTCAGTGAAACATTATTTGGTCATAGAAATGAATGAAATACTGACACATGCTACATACTACACCAAAAACATTATGCTAAGTGAAGGAAATCCCCACATAACACACACAAAACACATATTGTAAAATACTGTGTATTTTAAATATTCAGAATAGGCAAATGTGTAGAAGGAAAAAGTAGACTAGTGGTCGCCTAAGGCTGGGAGGTGAGATGGGGAGAATGGGGGTGAGATGGGGAGAATGGGGATAAGATGAGAAATCACTGCTAATGGGTTCAACGTTTCTTTTGGAGGTGATAAAAATATTCTAAAATTGTATCAAAGTAATGGTCTCACAATTCTGTATGTGTACATCAAACTGTACACTTTAGCAGGTAAACTTAATGGTATGTAATTATGTCTCAATAAATTTGTTTAAAAAGACAAAGGAATGACCATATAATTTGTTATCCAAACCAGGACACCTTTGAAAGTGCTAAAAAGGTTAAATGAGACAGGACCCCAGGACAGATGTAAACCTAGGCTGTGCCAGGCAAATGTAGATGCAAGGTCAGTCTAAATTTTAATAACTGGCTGGGAATAAGATTTGTGGAGAAGAAGAGGCTAGAAAAGTAGAACATGACCAGACTGTGGAAAGTCTTGAATGTCATGACAGGCTAAAGGATATGATCGGGAGAAAAGAAAGATAATTTTAGCAACCATACAAAAATTAATTTTAGAAGTATAATAACTGGGCATAAAACTAGTGAGAAAATGTTTCCCTAGTCAAGATTAAGAGACAGTAAGGACATTTAGGACACAGGGTGCAGGGCTGACAATCAATGGGCAGACTGGGGAAACACACGGGGTTAGACAGTTTAAAAGCATTTCCTAAAGGAGCGCTCCAAAAACAAAGCCCAAGAATCTTCAGTAAAAGCAGCATCCCTGAAATAAGAATAGAGCTCTCCAAAGATATTTCTGCAGAAGACAAACACATTATGTTACCTTTTGTCTCCTACAAATTCTGCATGTGTGCTGGACTGGGCCTCAGCAGGCCAGGGCGTGCACCCCGAGTGCATTTGTTGTTTTAAAAAGTTGTTTTCTGTTCAAAAACTGACCTGCTCTGTTCATGTTTCTGCATAGGAGGCTGTTTTCTCCTGCCAGAGAAATGGAAGAAAAGCAAGAGAACCATGGTCCAACTGCGTAAGCTGGGTTTGTTTGTGTGTTGTTTGTTTTCGATTGACAGCAGCTTGAAACTCAGCTGTCTCCAGCAGTTTAAAAAAATGCAAGGACCTCGGCTGGAGTCAGAATAAACTTCCATGGCTATGGTTCTAGGTAACCTTTTAAAAGCATATCGATTTTTATAAAATTTACCAGCTTTAAAAACTAAATAATTTCATGATGATGTAAAACAAGTTTTGTCATCCTTATACACTATTAATGACTTAACCTGAAATACACTGTAGCTAAGGGCTCATGGAAGTGGCTAAACAACCTTAAAGCATGCCTTAAATCAGATCACCTGAGTACTTATTAATTGAAAGCCAGAGGATAGAAGTAAAAATTATTAACTACTCCCTCAGCAGATAGGGATCAGGGGCTAGAGAACTGGAAAGAAACAGAAAAGAAATCAATGAACCAAATCATCTCTCTGCTTCCAACTTCAGGGCTATGGAATGAAATCTTTGCCCCAGGGGCTCATAAACCCCTTCGCTTAAATTAGAAAGTTTAGACTCTATTGCCAGTAAAAAAGGGGAAAAAAAGACACTGGAGACGTGAACAAGGCCAAAAACAAAATGACGATGATTTTAATCCCATAATACAAACACGGGGATGAGAGAGGCTGATGACACAGTGAACGCTAAGCCCAGACTCCCCCAAGGTTATGGCCCTCTCTTTATAATCAGAGATCGGGGTAGCGTGCAGCATCCCACATTAGATAAACAACAGAAGATTAATCATGCAAAATGCTCGAATGGTTTGTGTAAAATTTATGGATGTTTAGAAGGTCCCACAAAATAAATTTTCAGACAAACTGAGCTAAAGATATATTTCCCTGTTACCAGTTGAAAGTATAAGGAAAGTCTGTGGAAATGGTATAGTAGCCAGTTGTTTCTCACGAAAATAGGATGAATTTGTTTTCAAATACTAGGAAACAAAGACAAAGGGGAAAATATTCCACTCATAATATTCCATCTAACACTGAAATGGTATATGAAAGATACTGCCTATCTCCATGAGGGAGTTTTAAAAGACAAGTTAGCTTGTTGGACAGGTAATCTTTCACTGGGAAAGGAAGAGCACATAATGAAATGAGAAACATGAGTCCCTGAATTCTGTCATGAGGAAGTAGAGTGATCAGCTTAAAAATGTGGCTATACCTTGACACTAGTTTTTGACATGATGTTTTTCTTATCTGGTTACTTTTGTTGTTATTATCTGATTACTGTTAAACTAGCAACTAACCAACTTCATGATGAGAATATAATGAGGAAGAGTTCTGTTTTTTCAAAATGAATTTTCAGGTAACTACTCCAATTAAAACTCTCAGTGGATTTTTGTATTAAAAAATCAATAAAACACTCGATACCAAAATGTACATAGGAAAATAGAAAAATACATAGAAAAATTCATTTTGAAAAAACAGAACTCATCCTCATTATATTCTCATCATTAAGTTGGTTAGTTGCTAGTTTAAGAGTAATCAGATAATAATAACAAAAAGTAACCAGATAAGAAAAACATCATGTCAAAAACTAGTGTCAAGGTATAGCCACATTTTTAAGCTGATCACTCTACTTCCTCATGACAGAATTCAGGGACAAAACACTGAGAATATTCTGGTAAATGAAGAAGGAAATGGCAACCCACTCCAGTATTCTTGCCTAGAAAAATCCATGGACAGAGGAGCCTGGCGAATTATAGTCCATGGGGCTGCAAACACCTGGACACAACTGAGCACGCACACACACACACACACACACACACACACACACACACACATTCTGGTAAAAAAGAAGTCTAAGTCTGGTGTGTTACTGATGCAGGAATGGATGCGTAAATCAAGATGACACAATGGAAAACTGAAATTACATCCAACTATTTGTAAGAATGTAATATATGACAAAGTAAGCTCCTCACACAAGGGAGTAAGGAAGGATTTTTAGAAAATAATGTTGGAATAAACAGATATCAAGTAAAGGAAGAGTCATTGTGACCTATACCTTACCCCACATAACAAAATAATCTTTAAGTGAATTGATAGAGGAAATGGCAACCCACTCCAGTATTCTTGGGAAAATCCCATGGATGGAGGAGCCTGGTGGGGCTACAGTCCATGGGGTCAAAAAGAGTCGGACTCAACTTGGCGATTGAATACACACACACATACATTCATTCAACAAAGAGCATAAAGGGTCAACTCTATGCTGGGTGTGCAAAAATGAAAGACCCAGTTCCAGCCCTTAAGGTGCTCATAGTAGGATGGGAAGCAGGGTAAGCAAACAGAAAATTACAAAATAACCTGACAGACGGAGGGAAGTTCAAATTGCCCGTTCCACCTAGGATGAATGGATAGGTAGAGGTGAGCCTTGCAATGGTACAGCAGCATTTAGGAGGGTAGATTACTCCAAAATTCCAAGTACTCTGAGATTGGAGCACCAAGTGTGTGCATCATGTCAGGGAGAGAGGGTAAGATCACAGGAGCAGGAAGGCAGGGTGGGTACAGCCAAGAGACTCTAGGGATCCAGGCCAGAGTCAGCTGACCCATCGCCTGTCTTTCTATGAAATCCAAATTGTATCTTTAAACCTCTAGGGCTGCAGGGAAGGATCTGAAGATAAGGAAGGGGCATGATCAAGTATGTGGTTTAGAGAGTTCACATTACAGCAGTGTGCCAGAAGTTTTAAGCAGAGAACGCACTATTTGCTATGAGTTCAGCTGGAAAGGGATTGGCAGCTTTTCCGGGAGGGAGGAGAGCCTGAATTAAAGCAGGGCAGCAGGGAGGGAAATGGAGGAAGGGAGGAGCTATGTAGGGAGTGAACTTGATAGTCCTGAGTTACCACATCTCTAGCATTTTCATCTGAGCTGGATGAAGTTCCTATTCATCAGAAGAGAAAATTGAAGCGGGAGGTAGGCTTGGGAGTGAAAGGTAATGAGTGCAGTTTTGGACACAGTGAGTTTGAAAAGCTTGTGGGATGTCCAAAAGGAGAGGTTCATTTACAAACCTAGTTTTTGTGCACTGGAGAGTCTCAATAATATGAGTAGGAGGCATTTATACGCTATATTCATTTAAAAATAAATAAATGACGAATACCTACTACATCCTGAGCTCTGTTCTGGGCTCTGAAGACACAGCAAAAAACAGGCTAGACAAGGGCCCTGCTCCAACATGGCCTGCATTTTAATGGTGTGAGCAGGTCAAGAGTGGAGAGACAAGACAATTATCAGTGATAGATATGTCAGTTATAATAGTATCTGTGAAGAAAGAGAAAGAGACTAGAGAGAGATTGAGTACAGGTAGGACAGGTGAGGCAAGCAAGATCCCGGGGAAATGTGTAAGGAGGCACACTTTCTCAGGCGTGACCCTGAACCTGCCTCCTTGTGTGCCCTGGACACCTTGCTTGCCTGCCTTATCCTTGTCTGACCCTGATTGGATACCAGCTATTTTCTATGGCTAACCAGGGATGCTTCATTTGAAAGGTGACATTTGAGTAGAGAACCAAATAAAGAAATAAGCCAGTTATCCCCCGTCCAGGCAAAGAATATTCTAAGTGGAGAGAACCACATGTGCAAAGGCCCTGAGGCTGGAGGACCCATGGTGCATTTAAGAAAGGTCTCCTAGAAATCTCACCAAGGAGAATACATAGAAGAAATGAGAACCAAAGACAGAACCCCCACGAGAGTACAGTATGGGAAAAGGGCCTGCAAGGGAGAACAAGAAGGAGAGGCCAGGGAGGTAGGAGAAAAGTCCCAGAGAGTTCTATCACCAAGAAGCGAGCTTCTCAAACAGGAAGCAGTTAATACTGTCAACCATTGCAGAGATCAGGTAGTACACAACACCAATCTTATACCACTGGTATCTGGGAATGTATCCTGCTTGCAGTGGGAAACAGCTATGACTTGAAGAACTTTCCTAAGCTAAGTCTACACCCAAATAGAAATGTTGGTGCACACTTCTAAACAATCCTCTGTCTGGGACGGAAGGTCACCATAAGCACTTTCACTTCGGACAAACCCAAGTGATGCAGAAACTAAAGGTAACAGTTCAATTGGAACACCTTCAACCCGATCACGATAGTCTCACAGGAGTTGATTCATAACTAAAGCCTCTGAATTCATGTCCCAGCTGGCCAAATCCTCTCCTATAAATAGGGTCAGTTGCTGAAGTTCATTTCCCTATGGAAATACATAGTCTCATCCTCTGATCTTCGACTGTGGCACAATGCAACACATTGGACTTAAGAGCATCCTGAGAATCCCCAATCTAGATGAATGGGCACCATTTACATGAGTGAGCATGAAGCCACAGGTTCAACTTAAATCAAAACTCTTTGTTCCATGGGGCAGTTTCCTTTTAACTGCATTCCAATGCTTCGGGGAACTTGTGGCTTCACAGTTTCATCACCAAAATTCACTTACCAACCAAAACGAAATGACAAATATCAGTGAGTATGTGGGGTTTCATGGTTTAATCAGAATCAGAGAGGGAGACCATCACTGTAATGAAGTCCAACAAAAGGCTCATTATATAAAACCAAAAGAAAGCCAAGAAACTTAACATGCTCAAGCTCACACCTGCCCATGGAATAATAATATTTTATTCTATTTCTCACCATTTGGAAGAAAAACCTGGAAAATTTTAAAACTTCAAGCAAAGCTCTCTTTTAACTTTTGAAATTCTAAACAAATTTGTTTACTGCACAATGCTCAGGCATGTAAAAACATTGCCCCTCCCCCAGTTTTAATTAATTTCTTACAAGATAACCTGAAAGCAGTTTAGATAGGTTTTTCTTAAAAAAATATATAAAGTGTAAGCTATACTGCTGGCTGACACCTTATTCTGGCTCTTTTCTGCTCTAAAATCGCTGAAGTAGAAATGAAGCAGGAATTCACAGTGAAAGATCAGTTCATGGACTTGGGGTTTTGATATCTGGATAAGAAACAGAAGATCCTTGCACTTGGCCGCTTAGAAAGCCTCTTGATGGTGGCCTAGATAGCAATTTAATTATTCACAGGTCCAGGTGTTGTATGTATGTTGTCTATATTCTTAGAGCATGTCAGTAAAACTGGAGGGCAAAGATTCTGCAGTCATATGACAAGTAAAAGACAGCTGGCTTGTAAGCATTTCACATAGTAAAATGTTTGCATTAGAATTATGGACCAAACAGACATCTGTCTCTTTATATAAATGTATTAAGATGCCCAAGATTTATAAGCACCTCAAGATTAAAATACTTCAATAATCTATTTTCTAATGTGTCAGTTTCATCCTACCTTCAAAACCTCAAGCCAATAATCTGCTTCTTGGGTAATCTGTGCTGAAATGGAAAATTATCTGATTTTTTGCCAGCTATGCATTCAAAATTTTTCCTTTAATTGATTCGTATTACCATAGATAGAAAAGTCCAGCAGGACCCGGACTGCCACCTTTTAAACCAAAGCTGGAACCAGAAAGAGGTCATATATGTGGACACTTTGTTGCTGTTGTTGCTTAGTCACTAAGTCACCTCCAACTCTGTTGCGACCCCACAGACTGTATCCTGGGCTTTGCTGGTAGCTCAGATGGTAAAGATGGTAAAGAATCCACCTGCAATGCAGAAGACCAGGGTTCGATCTTTGTGTCAGGAAGATCCCCTGGAGAAGGGCATGGCAACCCACTCCAGTATTCTTGCCTGGAGAATCCCATGGATGGAGGAGCCTGGCAGCTACAGTCCACGGGGTCGAAAAGGGTCAGAAACAACTGATCAACGGAGCACAGCACAGCACAGACTGGGGCCAGCCAGGCTCCTCTGATCATGGGATCTCCCAGGCAAGAATACTGGAATGGGTTGCCATTTCCTTCTCCAGGGAATCTTCCTGGACCAGGGATCGAACCCAGGTCTCCTGCATTGGCAGGTGTGTTCTTTACCACTGAGCCACCAGAGTAAGCCCACGTGGACAGTTGGTTGACCTCATTTTAGACTAAGGTGGGTTGGTTCTAATGTTTCCAAGTGCACTCCAAGACCAGATAAAAATGTAGTCCTCTCTGTTTGTCAGGATGATCAGAAAATCCGTCTGGTGACATGTCAGCAAGCTCAAGGGCTCTGTAGGCAGACCCTTCCGCTTTTTAAAGATACTGCAAGCATGTGCACTTTTCCACAGGTTGATGTTGAACATCCTCTAAGTTACATCTGTGGAAGCTGAACCACGTGTGAGGCCCCAAGCCACAGCATCCTTCCGGCTCTGGAAACCCAAGTGGGTCATCCTTCACTACGCTTCTTGGCCCAAGAAGTCACTGCAAAGCAGCAGGTGGTACTGAGAGCAGGGCATTCTCCCTCCACTCCCAGTTGCATGTGAAGCACCCTGAGGTCTACGAATCTGATGCTTGCTGTGAAAAAAGAAAGGAGCCTCTGAAAAGTGATCTTGCAAAACCTTTAAGCAAATATCCTCGGATGCACTCTGCCTAAGCTCAGAAGACACCAAAAAGGTAAGAGGGATCCTTACTGTAATTCTGCCAAACACAGAAAACTCACCTCCAACTAGTAGATTTTAAAAAAAAAAAGAAAGAAAGAAACGCTCAGGCCGGGCTGACCAGACCTAAGAGTATCTTCGGGTCTCTCCTGGACGATGCAACACGGCGGAAGAGTACCAGTTAAAAGAGCGGGACCACCTTAAGTAAATGAAAGAAAACGCATTTCCATATTTTTAAACAAAAGGGTTCTGCACCATCTGTCCCGGTCTGGGTGCTCCCTGCTCCACACTGAGAGGATTTGCAAGGGATTCAATTGCACCTTATAGATTAAATAGTCACTCGGCGGCTTCAGCCCGGTTGCCCAGACAATGGCCGCGCGGAGCACCCCTTCCTCCTTCCTTCCTGTCGAGTGTTCTGCCTGACTACACAAACTCAATGCGCGCGGCTCCCCCGTTGCAAGAAGTGGACTTGACCGGAGCTAAAACCAACAAAGGCAGATTCTGGTGGGAGCTGCGGAAGCGCCGGGCACTGAGTCAACAGGCGGGCTTCATTGAAATGCAAATGGCGCGGCCGCGGCCCCGGCGCGCCACCTCCCGCCCCTTAACTTCTCAACCCCCGCGCCGCGCCGGCCTGAATGGGCCCATTGACGCGCCCGGCCGCCCGCCCCGCCGCGCGCTGGCCCGGCCGCCCGGGGGCCTCTGCGGGCGCGCGGTGGGACCCGCCGGGCGCTCAGACCTCGCGAGCTTGTGTCATCGCCGTCGTCGCGTCCTCCCGCATCCTCATCTCCCCCGCTCCCAGACCCAGCCAGGTGGGCCGTGGCCTTAAAGGCAGCATCTCCCTATTGCTGGCCAAGGAACAGAAACGCGCTGGGCTGCTGCGTTGAAAGCAAAAAACAAAAAGTCTCCAAGTTCCACCGTGGTGGTTACCTCCTCCCCGCCGCAAGTATTTACTCACTTAACCTTAAGTATGTACTCACTTAAATCCTGCTCACTTTAATCCGGGAGGAACCGGACACATTTTTTCTCGGGTGCTAGGTAGTTTTTGGCTTAGAAGGAGGTAGGTCTCACCGATACTCCCTAAATGCTGAAATAAAAACAGATCCCATTTGGTATTTGGTTACTGCTTGCCTCTCTCCTCATGCCCCTAGTCCATTAAACAATGGACTTTGACTAGATAATATTAAGCTTGGGCGCTTTTTGGGTTTTGTTTTGCTTTCCCCAAAGTTGAAAGTTAATATATGCATTGTTAAAACAGTGTTGGGGGCGTTGGAGGGAACACAGATAAGTTTTTTCTTCACAGAAATAAAACTTATTTCAATTTTTAAAGCAAACTCTGAGTTACTAGCAATAATCTTAAAATAAAGCTAAACCGTACTTCAAAGATCACTTTAAAACATAAGATAACCTTCTACCAGCTGCCTATTTAGCTGCTATTTCAGACTGGTAAGTGTAACAGAGAACAAACCTGACTCCATGTCGGATCTACTTTCTTACCCCCAACAATGAGCTCTGTGCTGAGTCATGCTGACTCTGAGCCTTCCTGAAACAGCTTTACCTATAAGCTGAAATATACAGGATAGCCCCCTCTGAAGGCTCTGACATTTCATAGCACTTCCCCCTTCATAACAGAGGTAAAAAGCTGCTGAACAGAAAATAATGATTGTGTTGTTTGAGGTTTTTAAAGCATTGCATCACATGGGGACAGCTGCAAGAACAAGGAGTTTGCACCAAGAAGTTTGCAAGGATACCCCCTCCCCCTTTAGTATAAAAGAAGCCTGGATTCTAACTGGTTGAGATGGTTCTTGGGCTGTTTTCTTGACCTGCTGGCTTTCCAAATAGAGTCACTGTTCCTTGCCCCAACACCTCATCTCTTGATTTATTGGCCTGGCATGTGACAAGCAGTACAAACACTCAGTAACATTAGGAAGTAAGGACTGATATAACACAACAAATATAACTAAGTAAATACTTATTTTTCCCTCAGTTTTGTAAATTCACCAGAATGTAATCATATTTGAACATACCATAGATGTGTAATTCAGTCAACAGTGCCAATTATTTTTCTGAAAAGCAACTAAAGGAATATTTACACTCTACCATCTTTGATTTTACATGAGAATTTTTCAAATTATTATGTCGAAGTAGACTTTTAAAAAAGAAATTTCAAAGTTGGTATAAAGTTGGAATATATTATACTCCTTAAGGAACAGACACTTTGGCCACCTGATGCAAAGAAATGACTCATTTGCAAAGACCCTGATGCTGGGCAAGACTGAAGGCGGGAGGAGAAGGGGACGACAGAGGATGAGATGGTTGGATGGAATCACTGGCTCAATGGACAGGAGTTTCAGCAAACTCCAGGAGATAGCGAAGGACAGGGAAACCTGGCATGCTGCAGTCCATGGGGTCTCAAAGAGTCAGACATGACTGAGGGACTGAACTGAACTGAAGGAACAGATCTCTTCTGTCTTTTGTTTTTTGTTGTTGTTGTTGTTGTTACTGTTGTTTATGTAGTGCCTCTTTACCCACCTACCCAACACACACACACACACACTCTCTCACACACACACACACACACACACACACACACACACTCTCACACACACACACACACACACACACACACACAGTTTTTGGCCTGTAATGAGAGATCAATAATTGTTGGATTGGATTGAGCTGAGTTGAATAGATTTAAATTGAATACAAAACGCTCAGAATTGCGCTAACAGCAGTAGTGTAATGGCATTTTTTCTGTACTGTACGTCTGATAGCTCTGCTTGCCCGGTGTCCATTTTCCCTTAGCATAGACACAGCACCTGATTTGCAACCAGAGGATCACCCTCCCTTACTCACTGTCCAAGGGATTCACATACATGGCTGCAAGGCCACAGCTAGTCCATAGGATATTTTGTGCAAAGTGAAGCCATACACCCCTTCCTCCAGGCAGAACACCAGGCTTGCCCAGCAAATAACTGGTGCTGTACTGCCTGGTCAGCTGGAAGATTTACACGGTTCTCCATTAGCCTCAGTCCTTCTCATTTGCAACAGTACACTCACTCGCACTGGCCAATCAGCCCATTCAGCTTCTCAGGCCACAGTGAAGAGTTTCAGAAACAGGTATGTGAACTGAGTTGAGCTGATGAAAGTTAGCCAGAGAACTTTAGCTGGAATTATAGAAACGAGGCATTCTTACTTTCTGGTGGAATGATTAAATGGTGGCATACAGACTTGGAGCTGCACTTGACTATCATCATCATCATCAATGAGGAAGAGTTAGCAAAAGGTGCATGAGATGGAATCAGTGAGAGATTATGAATCGTATCCTGAGTATCTGGATTCAGCCATGTCTGAATCAAATCACCTTTTCAGTTATGTTTAAAAGCCAATAAATTCTTTCTTTTGAATCAGCCAGTTTAATGATTCTCTGTCATTTACAAGCCAAAAGAATCTTAACCAGAATGATTGTCACGGCAGGAAGAGATAAATCTTACAATTGATGGTGTTTATGTAACTGAATTTGTCTGGGATTTTGACATCAGCGCAGTTCATAATCCTTTCAGTAACAGGTAAATCAGTATAAATCAATCTTATAAACAACCATTGCCTTTTCCTCTTCAGTATACAATGCATTAAAATGCCTTTTCTTCTTCTTCAGTATATATTGCGTTAAAATAAAATACATGAATGGATTTTTATTTTCTTTGGGGATTTGAAAATTTTCAGCAATGCCAATTGTTTAATACCATTGGAGAACTAAATGGGGGTTTAGGTGGGAAGGTTGAAAACAACCCAAGGAGCTAATCCTCTTAAAATGTTTAATTTTGATTATAAGTAGAAGATATATGACACATTGAAATTGATTTTTAAAAATCTTTTCACCCCTATTGAGAAGTTTAATAAATTTGTCAAGTACCTGAATATATAAAAGAGCAGATCACATAGATTATGAGAACTTAGACAACAATAATCACTGGATAATAAATGGTAAGACTTCACTAAGAAAAACTTATACCAAATCAAATGGATTTCTCATTTGATAACCAATGCAGCAATTTGTTCTTTGTTCCCAGAAATATTCAAATAGATGATAGAAGACAAATCGTGTGTCAGGGGGCAGTAGAAAGAATTCTGCCTTGCAGTGAACAATTAGACTGGTCTTGAGGTTCCTTTTAAATTTCATATCCTGATTTTGTGATTCTAAATTTGTAGATGTAGCAGATAGGAATTTGCCCCCTGCCCTGAAATAATTACTATCTTATTATCAGTTTAAAATGTCATCATCATGCCCTCCCACTTATCATTCACTCACGATTATCATTACATTACTCTGAAATATGTTTATTTGGACCTGAAAAATTAAATCTTATCCAAAGAAGTATAACCACCTGAATTATTTCCAGTTTTTGCCCAAAGCTAAGTTCCTGCTGCTGTTTTCATTTTAAAATCTAAGAACAGAGGATTCACATATGAATGAAAATGAAAAGAAACTGCAATTCATTTTTCCTAGTTCCTGTTCTTTGTTATTCTTGGCTGTACCATTGCCATACCTTAGGAGATTGAGAAAAAAAATTCCCTTAGTTTTCTGTTTTGTAAATATTGACTTCTTTCCTTGCTGTAATGTTTAATATTTCTGCTTTCTATTTTATATTATAGTTTTAGTACCTTGTTCATAGCTCCACTCCTCCTTTGAAATTCCTAATACTGATATTTAAGAAGAAATGACCCACAGCTAATTCAGTCGCCCTGACTCCCACCTGACCTGCCTATGCTATCTGTGAAGTTTAATCAGCTGGAGAAAAGGGTCAGAGGTTTCACAGCTCCTTTAACCAATGTGAAACAGTGCTTTGAGCACTTTAGCATTTATATAACCTCCTTATAGCTTGGCTTCCTGTACTTGAATCCAGAAACTGAACTCCGCATTTCCCAGACTCCCTTGCAGCTCAGGGGTCCTCATGAGATCTAACTTCTGCCAGGCAGACATGACCACTCAGAACTCAAAGGTGAACTTGAGCATTGGGAGCAGTGGACATGAAGGGAGAGATCAGATCTCCCAGAAAGCAGAAACATTCAGTTCTTCCATGTCAGCTATAGTACAGTTTCTGGAGTATAGTTCCTATAGTTAGATTCCAAATGACAGAAGGTAATACTAGGAGTGTTTTCTTCGAAGCATGTTTATGTAGGAGTTACACATTTCTCAAGGCTGTTCCATTCCTCAATATGTAGCAGTCACCCACGCCTGTTTCTCTGACCCTCCCGAAGATTCTTTAGACTAACTCTGTGCTTGCTCAGTCACTCAGTCATGTCCGACTCTTTGCATCACCTGAACTATAGCCTACCAGGCTCTTGTCCATGGAATTCTCTAAGCAAGAATAATGGAGTGGGTGGCCATGCCCGTCTTCAGGGCATCTTCCCAACCCAGGGATTGACCCAGGTCTCCTGCACTGCAGGTGGATTCTTGACCGTCTGAGCCACCAGAGAAGCCCTTAAACTACCTAGTAGCTCCTTAAACTGACTAGAGTGAATTCTGATGGATAAAGTAATTAGTAACAGGGATGGCTTCTCGGGTGAGGGGAGTAGAAAGCTGAGATGGGTCGTCTGACTTGGTTGGATGTGAAGACACTGAAGATCTAATTATGATCAGAGGATGGAGCTCAGTGGTGAAAGCTGCCTAAACATTTACACACAGTCCCCAGACACAATGGAATGCTGCTAACACAGAACAGAATAGTCTGTGTGGTGGCTTGACTAATTCTAATTGTACTAGAATGCTTAAAGAAAGAAAAAGATAACATCAGGGTTTTCAGTTCTTCATTGAAGGCATGGTCAGAGACCAAGAGGTTACTGTAATTTCCCTGAAGACAACTGATCTCTTGACAGCCACATTTTTTCTTCTGACATAACCAAAAATGAGATACAGAGTCTGATCTTATGGGTTTTGAATTATGACATAAGTGAATTTACATTCATATTAGTTTTCTGATGTGAAATCTTAGATTGCTTGGTGAAAGCAAATCCTGTCGAAATTGGCTTTCTTATTTAAATGAGGATGATTAAATCCTGGAATGGGAGAATGAAAGCACAGAAAATGAAATGCTTAGTAGAAGGTACAAGTGCATCTGTAGGAGGAATCATTGCATTCCGTCAGTCAGGAGCACATTGCTCTTGCTATTATCATGCGGATGTTTAAGTATGGGAGGATAAATAGGTGCTGAATAGTATGGGGGTAGACTGTGCCAGATATTGTACATTGCCTCACCCAACTTTCACATATTCAAACTGTCTTCTAGGATAGAGAGCTAAATACTAAGTTTACAAAACTCTCTTTAACTACAGTTCCTCCAAGCAGTCACCCCAACCTGAGAGCTGGATATAGAAGTAAGTGGTGTGAGGCGGTGGCCATACACACAGAGATCAGTTCTTCTGGCAAGGACGGTGGCAGATCTGGTTCTCCTGGGCAGCAGCTAGCATCTACTCCTGTTTCAAGTTTCCCCAAGTTGCTGACTCTGAAATGAAGATTAGCATTTAGAAAGTTTATCAGGGAGCACTCTCAGGATCAACATCTGTAGGATTAGACAGAGGGCAAAGTAAGGCTTCCATTCAGTGTCATCTAAGGCCTCAGCTGACCCTATGGAGAAGCTCTGAAACTCAGATGGTTCTTCAGAATTGTCTGGAGGCAAGGGGGGTTTCCCTGGTGGCTCAGTGGTAAAAAAAATCCCCCTGCTAATGCAGTCCCTAGGTCGGGAAGGTCACCTGGAGGAGGGCACAGCAACCCATTCTTGCCTGGAGAATCCCCATGGACAGAGAAGCCTGGTGGGCGGCAGTCCATGGGGTCACAGAGAGTCAGACACAGCTGAAGTGACGGAGCACACGTGCATGAGGCCGGGGAGCCAGGCATCTTCATTTGGGCGGTTCTTTCAGTCACAAGCAATTCCCACTACAGATCCCTCCAATGTTATAGGGTTTGCTGGACCATGTGGTCCAAATGGCAAAGCCCCTTGTTCTGCAACCTGGACCCACTGCAAATCCCACTCAAAGCTGAAAGTATTTTGGGTCACCTAATGTACAGACAGGAGCAGAATTGCCAGACATGAAATATGATGTTTCCAAACTCATTCAAGACTACCTAGTATTATGCTTACTTTTTTGTGATGGGAGCTGTGAGATGCAGTGATTTGTCCTTTGCTTTGAAGTTGGTATGACTATTAAGTTGTTTCAGCATGCGCCAGAACATGGCCAGGAGGCTTCTACTCTGGAATTAAATAGCATCCTCATGTCTGGAAGTACTAAAGGAAAGGACAAGCTACAGGGTGATCAACCAGTTAGGGTACTGCAACAGGCCATCCAGACACATCATTGTTCTTGGGCCGGCAATGTGAATAAGGGTCTCTGCCTCCCAGTAGAAATAGTCAGTGTGGGAGTTAAGGTTACAGGAGGAAAAAAAGATAATTAAAGTAGCTGGAAAAACCCAGCTAGAAAACCCACTAACCAGCTCAACTAGGGTTCACAATCTATTCCACATATTAATAGCCATTAGTCTACATCACACATAACTAGAAATTGGGGGTTGTATACTACTGATTCAGTCTCAGAATCCTAAACGTTGCCTCCAAGCCTTTAAATGCCTGGAATCTCTGAAAGGGACATATGGAGAAATACACCCTCAACACAAGATGCACAAAATTCACATAGAGAGAGCCCAACTAGAAGTGATCTCACACAATCTGCAAAGACAAAAATTTATGGAATCCCATTTGGGAGTCAGTAAACACAACATACAACAGAATCTAACAGCAAAATTCAAATAATGGAAAACTCTAAGTTACTATCAAATAAATATACTTAAATTGATTAAAGCAATTAAGTAAATAATTTAAAACATTAAAATAACAAGACTCTATGAAAAGCTACTCAGAATTCAACAGAGAAAAAGAGATTTTAAAATATGAGAGTTTAAGAGACACAGAGTAGAGAATACAAAAGCTCATCATAGGATTTCCAGAAATAATAAAAGAATGAGGGAGAGGCATAATGGCTAAGGCTTTTCAAGAATAGACAAATGATATGAATTCTCATATCCAGAAAGCATGGTGAGTGCAGAGCTGAGTAAATAAATATAAATTAAATCTAGGTAAAGGGAGATCACAAAAGCAAGCGGAGATTAAAAACCTGATAGGGGAATGATAAATAGACTTGTATCAGACTTCTTAGAAAAGAAATAAACTGACCATGGAATATAATTTCAACATGCTGAGATGAAATACCAGATAATTCAGGATTCTATTGCCAACCAAATTTCTATTCAATAGTAAGGATGAAATATACATTTCCAGACACACAAGAATCAAAATCTTTACTAATACCAGTCTCACTGAAAAACATCTAAAACGTGCATTTCAGAAAGAAGTGACTGAACTCAGAAGGAAAAAATAAAATGCAAGAGATAGTTTTATGCCAAGAAATGGTAAACATGTATGTAGATCTAAAAATCAAGATGGAACTAAAATGGTATATGATGATAACTTTTATAGTAAAAGACTTTTCAAGGATTTTATACACACACACACACACATGCATTTATATGCTTACACACACACACAAAGTATATATATGCACATGTATGTATGTATGCATATAGAAGGAATCAGTTTCAAACCAGAATTGGCAGAGAACTGGGGGGAAAGTTCAGTCAAGTGAAAAAGGCAGGAAAGGAAAGGGGAAGCAAGTAAAGAAAGAAAAGGAAAGGAAAATGCATGGTAAATAAAAAGCATAAAATAATACATAGAAATAAATGCAAATATGCCAACAATCACACTGAATGTATATAATTTAACCTGTTAAAAGACTGAGATTCTCAAATTAGATAAAAGACCAAATTCAATTTTATGCTGACGCCAACAAACATACCTATAATTTAAAACATGAAAATTTAAACTAATGTGATGAGAAAGATTGGAGAAGGGAATGGCAGCCCATTCCAGTATTCTTGCCTGGAGAATACCATGGACAGAAGAGCTTGACAGGCTACAGTCCATGGGGTCGCAAAGAGTCGGACACGACTAAAGTGACATGCACGCACAATGAGAAAGGTATACCAAGTAAATATTAATCCAAAGAAGGTTGTTGTAGCCAGTTTAATAGCAAACAAAATAGACTTTAAGAGAAAAGGAATTTTTAGAGATACTATATAATGGTTAAGTAAAATTTTTGCCTACCAAATATAATAATATTCAGTTTGTATGTACTTAATAATCACAAAATGTGTAAAGCAAAAATTTACAGTATTGCAAAGAGAAATTGACAGCACCACTTCACATTTATACCCCTCTGAAATGGTGGATGAAGAGTACAGAGATCAATAAGGATGGAAACAGGGATTACTGCACATGAGCTAGAAGGATATTTTAAGGAGAAATGTTCTAAAACTACCACCATGATATTTGCACAGTTTCATAAATTTACTAAAAATCATTATGTTAAACAACTTTAAATGGATAAATTTAAATCTGGGTCTCTCTGCCAATTATTTCTTAATCTAAATTAATAAGCTGACATTGTGATTTTACATCAGTCTCTATGAGATTGACTAAGATGAATCAGCTTCCATGGAAAGAACACATTTTCAACACAGTGATAAAGTCAACTTTCTGACCCTACAAGTTCACATCATTATGAATTCATTAAAGTAAATCCCACCTTGTGAAGCCATCTGACAGACAACCATCTGACTTTCTTAAGGTAGCAACTCTTCTACTTTGTTACATTTGAACTCTTCTATTTGAAACTATTTCCCTTTGTGTCAACCCTATGTTCATTCACTATGGTGACTGGAAATTCAGCTTTTCATATTAATCTCTAGAAAGTAAGATTATTTCTGTGCCCCGTATGACATCCTCCAGTCACAATTGCTTACAATATGCTAAACCTGAAGAAGGGGATGGGTCTTTACATTACAGAATAAAAGAATCTACAAGATAACCAAGTGAGTTATCTTAGATTGCCATTCCAGACTATGATGTAGATGTCACAACAACATATGGCACTCAATAAACATTTTGATTGATTATTTGTCACAGCAAAGAAAAACATAGCAATTCATTATTTTCAAATATTGAAATTCCCCAAAAATATTTGTTTACCATATTACTTTCATGATATACCTAATAGAAACAAATTAAGTCAAGCCAAATTAATAAGTTAAACGGTTCATGTTGAATATCTCTTTCAACATGCTTGAAAGAGACATGTGAATTGTAATACATGGGCCTAGTCTGGTATCACTGATCTTGTGTCTAAGCTCATCTTTTCCATAATAATTATCAGTACATATTAACATGACACTGAGTGATGATTAAATGCACTTCAGTCTGAAATGAAGAGAAGGATGTGGGAGAGGGAGTAAGTTTTTCTCTTTTCTTTCACAGTCAAGAGAATCAAAGAAAACTATGGTTTAATGCTCTGGGACACTACCCTGGTGGGATGGGGGAGCATGGGTGACTTTTCATCTGGAGCATATTTCTCTTTGTGTTGCTATCACAGACTTTCTTTCTTAGAGACACTACATAAATCACTACTGGAGAAATAATTTATAGTGGCAGAAGAGGAAAAGGGGGGATGGGAGTGGAGGACACTCCTTCAGAGATCACAGTGAGAAATCCTAAATTTTTTGCAGACTTTATGAAGACGGAAGCAAGAGGCAGCTGGGGAGAAATATGAAACATACTGTCCCAAACAGATTTCCCATATTCATCCTGTGGCTGGGATTCATCTGTTTATCATTGGATGCAACACAGGCTGGAGCAAAATGTGCGATTAATAGTTTGGGGGCAATGAGAAAGCAGAAGAGGAAATGGTGAGCCACAGAGAGTTCCCCCGAGTTAGCTGCCTTCTAACCAGACACATGTAATAATCTGTGTACAGACAGCAGCAAAATTTACGACTTACTCTTCCTGGTGGCTCAATTGGTAAAGAATCTACCTGCAGTGCAGGAGACCCAGGTTTAATCTCTGGGTTGGGAAGATCCCCTAGAAAAGGAAATGGCAACACACTCCAGTATCCTTGCCTGGAAAGTCCCATGGACAGAGGAGCCTGGCAGACTGCAGTCCATGGCGTGGCCAAGAGTCAGACACGACTGAGCGACTAACACTTTCTCACTTTCTCTTTCTCTTCCCAATCAATCTTGGGTGCCAAGATTGCTTATTTCTTACTGTGCTGTGCTTCGTCGCTCAGTCGTGTTCAACACTTTGAGACCCTATGGAGAAGAGATGCTTCGGGATATGTTTCTGTGAAGACGTAGCCAAAAAGACAAGAGACTTGATTTGGCACATTTCTCCTTCTGATTGGCTCCATTCTGATAAAATAGAAGAGACTGAAAATCTGATTTACATTTTCAAACAACAGGTGAGAAGAGTTCTCAACAGGTAATTCATTATATAATCTGCTTTTCAGGAAGATGTGTGTGTGTGTGTGTGTGTGTGTGTGTGTGTGTGTGTGTGTGTGTGTTGGTGCCATGGAGCATGTGGGATCTTAGTTCCCCAACCAGGGCCTGAACCTGTGCCCCCTGAATTGGGTGCTAGGAGTCTTAACCACTGGACCACCCAGAAAGTCCCAAGATGTGGGCTTTTGACATTATCCCCAAAAAGTCACCTTAAACAAACCTACATTGATGCTGTTTGTAAGTTTCACTCTATGGGTCATTCTCCTGAGAGGTACACAATTAGTCCACTAACATGTCATAGTTGGATACAGATGTTTAATCTGAGTAGTTCGAACTAAAATATTTCTTCTCTTGAACTTGTGATGGGCTCTAAATTTTCACTTCCATCTTTTAGGATGCCAGTGTAATGGAATACCAGTCTAGTATATTAATCAATGTCTTCTACCTTCTGATAGTATCTGTTACCTTTGACTCTGCCCTCTTCAGGCAGTTAGACTGGAGGACTCCATTCCCTCACAGAATTTTCTCAGAACTCTGAGAACCAGAGTGCCAAGGCTTAGATCCCAGGTATGTAACAGAGAAATCGGAGGGACATGTAACCAATCCCTACCATGACCCCTTGTTCACATGAATATGTGAATCATACACAAAACTAAACATTTCACCCATCTGATTGGCCTGCAACCTCCTGACTCTGTATGGAATTCTGAACCATGTCCCACATTTGTCTAATATCTATTTAGTGCCTACTCTCCTATACAAGTAAAATTACAATTAGGCTAGCTTTCCTGCCCTCCAAGGGCTTAAAACTTCCCAGAGAAAGTAAGAAATATATCCAACTAAGTGTAATACAAAGTGTTAGTCGCTTAGTTGTATCCGACTCTTTTGCAACCCCATAGACTGTAGTCTGCCAAGCTGCTCTTTCCGTGGAATTCTCCAGGCAAGAATACTGGAGTGCCTTGCCATTTTCTTCTCCAGCGATCTTCCTGACCAAGGGATCGAACATGCGTCTCCTGCATTGCAGGCAGATTCTTTACCAACTGAGCCACGAGGGACTCCCTGGATTATACAAGACTTAAAAAGAGTAAAATTATAAGTAGGCTACCGTCCTGTCCTCCAAGGGCTTAAAACGTCACAGAGGACATAAGAAATATATCCAGGTAAGTCTAATAGAAGGCATCATATGAAAGTGCCACCAGAGAAGCACTCAATATAAAAGACCATCCCCCATAGCAACTATGTCCTTCACACCATCTAAACCTATCATTTTTTGTGGGGGGGTTACTTGCATGTCAATGGATTTTCTGGCTAGAATAAGCAAGGATTAGTCTCCCTCTATACAATAGGATTCTAAGGACACAGCACATACCCTCACTATTCAAAGCATATTTTGTTGAATGAATGAAGGAAGGAAGGAATGAACTCAGGCCAGGGTCTATTTTTGTCCTGTGATTTTTTTCAAATTTTCTTTTTCTGCAAGAGTTTAAAGAAGTAGGCTGTGTGCTGAATTGACTACTGCCAAGTTGGCACCACCACTAACCGCCCCTAAGCCTAGGAACTGCCCTGGAATCTTGCAGTTTTGGAGAGGACTTGGAAAAGACGTGCAAGGGTACAAGGTGAAGCCAATTCTCTGATTCTCTGGAGGCCTCTGCACACATGGGCAAGTCTCTGAGAACCACCCACTTGGCCCAGCAGACTGAGGCAGTTAAAGAGTGTCTCAGAAATTCCCAAGAAGTGTGGCAGCTTGCACACAAGCTTTTGAAAACCACTCCAATGGGCTTCAGTGTCAACTCCTCTGACCTTCAAGGGTAGCTTTACAAGCTTGGCACTGGTGCATCCCCCTTCATCATCCCCGACCCTAGCTCTTCTAAAAGTTGTCTAAGTTCCTAATTCTCAATTAACCTCTGTATATCTAGAACACAAAGAGCAGCTTCTGTTCTCCTGGCCAGACCCTGACTTGTCCATTCAATTAGGGAGTGTGAGTTTACCCTGCCCCTACATACATGAACAGTGTACTTCTGGAACATTCCATCTCAGTGATTCCAGATTGATCTTCCTTTTGCACAAAAGGAAATCAGTCTCAAAGGGAAAAGAACTTATTTTCACATAAGGTAATTGATTTTCTGTCAATTAATATTTGAGATATTAAGCTGCTTATGGTTCCTAAACATTCAGCATTTCTGAATAATAATGTGCTTTAATTCACGATGATACTTTAGTTGTGTGTCTGTGTGTGTGTCTGTGCACTCAGTCATGTTGGACTCTTTGTGACCCCATGGACTGTAGCTGCCAGGCTCCTCTATCCATGAGTTACCTGGCAAGAATACTGGTGTGGGCTGCCATTGCCTTCTCCAGGAGATCTTCCCAACCGAGAGACTGAATCCATATCTCCTGCATTGGCAGTCGGATTATTTAGAAACAGGATCACCCGGGAAGCCCAATATTTTATTTGGGCATCACGAATAACTTAAATCCTTATCTTTTAGTGGGTATCTTTTTGTTCCACTAATAGGAAAAGCAAAAGGAGAAGAGGGTGACAGAGGACCAGATGGTTGGATGGCATCACTGGCTCAATGGTGAGTTTGAATAAACCCTGGGAGATAGTGAAGGACAGGGAAGCCTGGCATGCTGCAGTCCAAGGGGTCACAAAGAATCAAACACAACTCAGCAACTGAACAACAACAATAGGAAACGCTGAGACATGTGAGAGCAAGAACTCTAATACATCGTATTCTTTACTGTGGAATAATACTAAAATCCCAATGTCATTTGAAATAGAAACTTTCAAAACTAATGGTAATTTTTATATGAATGCTTTAAGGGACCACACCTTGAAACGTAACTTTAAACTTAAGAATATAAGCACACATTCGAGTGATTGATTTTAACTCTCAGGAACATTTTATTGTATTTTCCTGAAAATTTTACTCAAATTTTCCACTTCTGGCACTTCCCAAAGCAAGTTGGTCCCCATGTTTGCCAAATCGACAAGATTATTCACAGATAATGCCAAGCAGGCAAGAGCAGCAACAATATTGGGGGGGGAAATTTTTTTTTTTTAATTACCCCAAGTTGGCCCTTCCCTTTGTGGATTTAGGGAACAGGTTTCTCCAGGCAGGGTGTTAAGAGCATCAGGGTGTTAGAAAGAACAGAGCAGCACTGAGAGCCTGACTTTTTGGGGTTCCCACTGGCCTCTTTTCTCTGGGAACTGCTGTACCTGTCCACGGATGACTCATGTCTTCCTCACATCTTCCATCACGTCCACCATGCCTGGCTTCCCATGCATAGGTGTTCAGAGCCTCTCAGTATGCATCTCTGTGACGGCCAAAGCTCCTCCACTGATGTGCTGTGCCTCGCGTTCACTTTCCTTCATCTTCATTATCCTAAAGCAAGGCCCGGCCCAGCCCCAGCTGGTGATGCAGAGGAGAAAGGGGTGAAATGTTTGGTGAGACCCAGGGTGATGTTCATGAGAGCGCTGGAGTTAAAGGGTACCAGACGTGCTTCAGGTGACCTGATTCCAAATGAGAAGACTGGACGACATGAAATCAGATGCTCTTGGTTCCAATCAATGCCCACTCTTGCAGTAGTCGTGAGCAGTGAGTGAAATCACGCACACGAAGCACCACGCATGCTGACTGGCACTTGGGAACAACCGCAGCACAAGTGGAAACCGGCAACGATTGAGCAATAAGTGCTTTGGGGGAAAGGAGACTTGCTACGCGACTTAACCAACTGTGACTTGGGCCGGAGCCCTGTGGCCTCACCTGTCAGATAAATCTAACAACACCCATGCTGTTTACTCATGGGCTGCTGGGCAAGGCAATACCTCTGTGAAGGTGCCCTGTAAACGGTACACCTCAAAACAAAAGACAGCCTGGCTAAGTCAGTCCCCGACCTGCCAGGCTTGCTTTGCTGAGTTGGAAATCTTACGAGGCCACAGAATTGGAAGTATTGAGAAGCACTGAATAACGATTATCAGATTACTTAGATAGAATCATAATGCCTTAAACCAATTTGTATTGAAAACCTCTAAATAAAGACAAATCAAACATAACTTATCAGCATTTTTGTCAAAAAAAAAAAAAAAAAAGAAATGGACAGGGGAAAAAAATAAAAACTATACCAAATATAAGAAACTCTATACCAAATATTTAAACTCTTTCACCAAGGGCAGGAGGTGCTTAAGTAAAAAACCCCATACTCCTGAGCAGCAGTGGGCCCAGCTGTGTACACATGGTGATACCCCACAAACTTCACAAGCTAAACTCTTCCCTTGCAATTCCAGAATCATATAATCTCCCCTATGCTTTAAAAATATAGCACTGGGAGCTCAGCTGGGTGCTCTGTGCTGACCTAGATGGGTGAGACTGGGGGGCCGGGTGGGGTTGGGACAGAGGTCCAAGAGGGAGGGTATACATGTATTCATATAGCTGATTTATTCCTTGTAGAGCAAAAACTAACACAACATTGTAAAGCAATTATACTCCAACAAAATTAAATTTTTAAATACATATTTTATTATATATGTGCTGTGCTTAGTTGCTCAGTCATGTCTGGCTCTTTGTGACCCCATGGACTGTAGCCCTCCAGGCTCCTCTGTTCATGGGATTCTCCATGGAGTGGGTTGCCATGCCTTCCTCCAGGGGATCTTCCCAACCCAGGGACCGAACTCAGGTCTTCCGCATTGCAGGCGGAGTCTTTACCATCTGAGCCACCAGGGAAGCCCTTTATTTAATAAAATCTATATACATATGTATGTATATAGATAGGTACATGGATATATTCACATACACAAACTCAATTTAAGAATACATTGCAGAGATTGTTATTCCGGAGATTCGGTGAAGTGGTGTTTTTTTGGTTTTTTTTTTTTTTACAATTAGATAGAATTGCAAGAGGAAGAAGGAATGTCATTACGAAATTTAGGGTGTATGGGAGGGCCAGAGAAGTACTGCAGGCAAACAGTAAGCTATGCTATCAGGCAGAATTGAAACAGGTCGTCAGGTTTCTGAGTGTAGAAAGGAAAGAAGTTTCAATTGGACTGCATTCAACAGGACATGGGCCCGGAAGGACTGCTTGAGTCTTATGATAGAAAAAGAAGTTATATAAGTTGAACAAATGCGCCTCTCTTTCAGGAATGTCTTACACAAGTTGCACAAGCTCTCAGCAGCCCCGGGGAAGGAGCTGCTGGTAAAAATGTTTGTCCAGCGCTCAGCTGATAGGCATGCGTTGCAAAATTCTCCCCAGTATTTATCACCCTCGCCCTGCCCCCAGAGCACGCGCGCGCGCGCACAGACACACACACACACACACACACACACCCGCACAGCAATCGGCCTAAAAGCGAACCACATCAAAGTGGAGTCCCCACCACCCTTCCGGCCTTCTGAGTTCCAAGCCAGCAGATCCACCGGTGCAGGAGATGGCGCTTCCTCGTTCCTCCCTGGGTCATACCTGCCCTGGACAGAAACAGAGGCCTCCAGCTCCACTCAAAGCCACATTGTTCTAAATTACGCTGGGGAAAGCATTACAGATTGTACCAACGGACTATCTCCGAGGCACAAACATGGCTTCATTCCTACCTCTCATTCTATGTGATCCTTTAGAACTTTCCAAGGGAAGAAATTCCAGTTGTGCTGAAGAGATGGAAGGAGATGAAAGGAAAAAAAAAAAAAAAAACAGAGTTAAAACCTTTTCAAATCACTTGACCTTGTGTAATTAGTATCCTCACCCTAAGAACTGCATCTTCATTTATGGAAAATCACTTTTGCTTATACTTCAAGTGAGATCTGAATTTCCCTTTCGGAGCTTGTTTTAGGGTGACAAGGCCGGCATATTCTGATTTTTGTTAAAAAAACAAAAAAGGCGAAAAAAAGAATGGCACATTTCCTTCCCAAAGGTTGTCCAGGGACAAGTGTTATTTGAAGGTTGCATTCATTGGGGACAGAGCAGACCCCTTCCCTCACCGCCTCCTCCGCGCCGTCCCACCCCCCACTCCGCTGCGCCTGGGATGTTAATGGCAGGCTTATTAATCTAATTCTTATCTCCTCTTTCAAAGAGGCTACTGTTTCTGTCTTGTGTGTCTGCGGGGAACGGGCCACGTGACGGGAATAACAACAGTGATGATGAAGCACCTGTGCTGGCAGCGGCGTGAGCCAGGTGCCCCGCGTCTCTGGGGTCACTGGAGGGACCTCAGAGGGAGGCCGCGCTGCCCCGGCCCTGCGCTTCCTTCCCGCGCGCCCCCAGCTGCGGGGCGACGCGACTCCCCCACGCAGCAGCGCCGTCCCCTCGGCTGGCATCTGTGGCCCTTCTTCGCAGCCACTTCCTTCACCTCTTGGCGTCACAGGTTGTCGTTCGTGACCTGCTCCAAGACAAGAGATCCACAGCCGCAAGGATTCTACCCACTTCTGTTTCTATCAGTCAACACAGATGGGCCTTTCTGGGAGTTGTTTTCCAGGGAATTTGTACCTCCTTTCTTTTCCTGGGCTGTTTTCAGCTGCCTGTCATTCATTTTCTAGCCTCGTGTAGTGCAGCTTGCTGAAGAGATTTTTGAACCAGTGGCTAACTGTGCTGCAGGGCAACACTTCATGGAGGTTGTGTGTGTGTGTGTGTGGTTGTGTGTGTGTGTGTGTGTGTGTGTGTGTGTGGTTGTGTGTGTGTGTGTTCTCCGAATGAAGCTACAGCCTACAAAACACAGGCTTTGGAATCAAACAGACCTGGGTTAAAATCCCAACTTTATCACTGGCTTCTCTGGACCCTTAGAAAGATTACTTCATTTCCTTAAGCCTCAGTTGCCTTATCAATAAAATGGGAATAATGATAATATTCACCTGAAATAGATGCTGTAAAAATTAAATAAACTTTCTGGTGGCTTAGTGGTAAAGAATCCACCTGTTAATGGAGAAGATGCAGATTTGATCCTTGAGTTGGGAAGATTCCCTGGAAAAGGAAATAGCAACCCACTATGATATTCCTGCCTGGAAAATCCCATGGATAGAGGAGCCTGGTGAGCTACAGTCCATGGGGTTGCAAAGAGTTGGACACGATTTAGTGATTGAAAAACAACAGCAATATAGTTATTGTCACTTGAAAAATGCTAGCTAGTCTTATTGCTATTTTTCCACCCTGCATGTTTCAGTTGCTCAGTTGTGCCTGACTTTTTGTGATCCCATGGACTGCAGAATGCCACACTTCCCTGTCCTTTACCATCTCCCAGAGCTTGCTCAAACTCACATCCATTGAGTCGGTGATGCCATCCAGTCATCTAAACTTCTGTCATCTCCTTCTCCCCCTGCCTTCAATCTTTCCCAGCATCAGGGTCTTTTCTAAGGGGTCAGTTCTTTGCATCAGGTGGCCAAAGTATTGGAGTTTCAGCTTCAGCATCAGTCCTTCCAATGAATATTCAGGACTGATTTCCTTTAGGATTGACTGGTTTGATCTCCTTGCAGTCCAAGGGACTCTCAGGAGTCTTCTCCAACACCACAGTTCAAAAGCATCAATTCTTTGGCGCTCAACTTTCTTTATGGTCCAACTCTCACTTGTTTCACCCTGTATACATCCTCATTATCTGTTCACTTCATAGTACTCCCTAATACAACTTCACCCTTCCATACTTAAGTGGATTTCCCAGGGAGACTTGCACTTACTTGTACAAAAAGAACAGGGAGAACTTTACTGGAATGTCTTTGAAGCACTGTCTGTAACAGTTGTTAGGGACTTGATTACATCCTCCAAAATTCATATGTTGAAACCCTAAATCCCAGTACTTCAGAATGTGGCTGTTATGTGGAGATAGGCTCTTTAAAGACCTTTAAGTTAAAATGAGGTCATTGGTGTGGGCCCAGACCCTGTATGACTGGTATTTGTATAAGAAAAAGAGATTAGAAATCAGACACACACACAGAGGGAAGACTATGGGAGTACACAGGAAGGAAAAGACAGCTTCCACAAGCCAAGGAGAGAAGCCTCAGAAGAAACCAGCCTTGCCAACACTTTCATCTTGAACTTCTAGCCCCCATGATTGTGAGAAAATAAATTTCTATTAAGTTACCCCATCCCTGGTACTTAGCATGACAGCCTTAACAAACAAATATAACTGTCACTCTTATTCATAATCTGGTGTATTTTAATTGAATTAATCATGATCCTTGGTTCATGACAGGCTTCCCTTGTGGTTCAACTGGTAAAGAATCCACCTGCAATGCAGGAGGCCTGGATTTGATCCCTGGGTTGGGAAGATCCCCTGGAGAAGGGAAAGGCTACCCACTCTAGTATTCTGGCCTGGAAAATTCCATGGACTGTATAGTCCATGGGGTCACAAAGAGTCGGACACGGCTGAACACAACTTTCACTTTCACTTGGTTCAAGACACATGTTCAGCTTATACTCATCTACTTATTTTTAATAATGTAACAAGTGTCTGTTGAACTCATCTCCCAAAACAAAAAGAAAGCTAGAAAATAACTCACATCTAATCAAATTTTATTTTGGGGGGCTCCAAAATCACTGCAGATAGTGATTGCAGCCATGAAGTTAAAAGACGCTTACTCCTTGGAAGAAAAGTTATGACCAACCTGGATAGCATATTTAAAAGCAGAGACATTACTTTGCCAACAAAAGTCCATCTAAGTCAAGGCTATGGTTTTTCCAATAGTCATGTATGGATGTGAGAGCTGGACTGTGAAGAAAGCTGAGCACTGAAGAATTGATGCTTTTGAACTGTGGTGTTGGAGAAGACTCTTGAGAGTCCCTTGGACTGCAAGGAGATCCAACCAGTCCATCCTAAAGGAGATCAGTCCTGGGTGTTCATTGGAAAGACTGATGTTGAAGCTGAAACTCCAATATTTTGGCCACCTCATGCAAAGAGATGACTCATTGGAAAAGACCCTGATGCTGAGAGGGATTGAGGGCAGGAGGAGAAGGGGATGACAGAGGATGAGATGGCTGGATGGCATCACCAACTCGATGGACATGAGTTTGAGTAAAGTCCGGGAGTTGGTGATGGATTGGGCGGCCTGGCGTGCTGCGACTCATGGGGTCGCAAAGAGTTGGACACAACTGAGCGACTGAACTGAGCTGAATCACATACTTTCCTACCAAACTTACCCCATCTCCTAATTGTCCATCAATTTGAAAGTAAATACATTATAGTATATTCATATAGCAGAACACTACAAACCAGTGAAAGTGAATGAACTAAAGCTATGATGCGTAAATCTTAAACATACATTACCCCTGGGAAAAGAAGGGAGATGGGGCTAGGATTTGAGTGGACCCAGAAAGAGTTTCACTTGTATTTGTAATGCTCTATTTCTTAAATAGAATGCTGGAATGCCGGTAAATATTCTATTACTATGTTTTTGTGAAAAAAAAAAAAAAAAGTGAAAGTGTTAGTCACTCAGTCATGTTGGGGACTTTTTGGGACCTCGGGGACTGTAGTCCACCAGGCTCCTCTGTCCATGGGATTTTCCAAACAAGAGTACTGGAGTGGGTTGCCGTTTCCTTCTCCAGGGAGTCTTCCCAACCCAGGGATTGAGCCTGGGTCCCCACATTGCAGGAAGATTTGTTACCATTTGCGTCACCAGGGAAGCCCCATGTATGTTTCTACATATGCATAATTCATTCATAATAACAAGTTTTACAAAATAATTTTTAAAGTACTGTTTCTGCAGCATTAGTGTCATCCTCCATTATTAAAGAGAGGGAAGAAAGAGATGCTGTGGCCTGGGGTGGACCCCATCATTCACCGCCATCTCCACCTCTGTGTCCCCCTTCTGAACAATTTGGAGAATTCTGTAGCTGTGGCATCTGTGACTTCCCTGACTTTGAACTTCACCAAAATCTTCCTGAGGGATCCACAGTGAGACTGTTCCAGAAGTCATATTTCAAATCCTTCTAGTTGGTTCATGGTTTGCCATTTGCCATGGAAGACAGCTATATATGAATCTCAAGGTTCTATGTAACCACCAGGAAAGACTTCTGGCAAAATGGAGTGGAAGCTATCAATATTTTGAGCTTCAACTCATTCCTTATCAAGTTGGCAAAAAGTAAATTCTGTCTAATTGAAAGCTTTCATGATATACTAAACATGCTCGCCAAATCAAGCTAAGAATCACTTGCACTTTTATTCTTTAAAAAAACAAAACTGTATTGTGCAGTGGCATGAACTCAGAGAGAACTGAGATGGTATCCAGTCTGATGTAGACTTGCTGTTTGGCTGGCCAGTCACCCAATCTGCGTGGGTATCAATGTCCTTTTCTTCATATAGGAACGAGCTTCCCTGCTCAGCAGTGTTGCTGTAGAATTGTTCAAGGTGACGCACAGCAAGCATCTTGCACAGTGTTTCATGCGTGTTTCCAGCAACCAGGAATTCACCCTTACAGCCTCAGACAGTTAAATTATCCAGAATAAGCAAGAAATTCAAAAGCAACCAAATTGTCATTACTGCAACTATTCCTGCTGCAGCTGCTGCTGCTGCTAAGTCGCTTCAGTCGTGTCCAACTCTGTGCGACCCCATAGACAGCAGCCCACCAGGCTCCTCCATCCCTGGGATTCTCCAGGCAAGAACACTGGAGTGGGTTGCCATTTCCTTCTCCCATGCATGAAAATGAAAGTGAAAGTGAAGTCACTCAGTCGTGTCTGACTCTTAGCCACCCCATGGACCGCAGCCTACCAGGCTCCTCCATCCATGGGATTTTCCAGGCAAGAGTACTGGAGTGGGGTGCCATTGCCTTCTCCGCAACTATTCCTGAGACCCCCTTAAAGTCTTCAATGTCCCAGCAAATGCAGGAATAAATGTGAAGGAGTAAGAAGGGATAGGCATACTAAGTGGTCCAGTCATGTCCGACTGTTTTTGTCCCCATAGACTGTAGCCTGCCAGGCTCCTCTGTCCATAGGATTCTCCAGGCAAGAATATTGGAATGGGTTGCCATTTCCTCCTCCTTTTCCTTCCTCGGGAAGATCGGGATCTTCCCGATCCAGGGACTGAACCCCCGTCTCTTATGTCTCCTGCAGTGGCAGGCAGGTTCTTTACCGCTAGTGCCACTTGGGAAGCCCCAAAGAGATAGGGGTCACAACAAATAGATGAATTTTTTTACTGCAGATTTCTAATCCTTCTTAAGATACAGATTACCTATAAATTTATAGGATCAAAGCAGGTTCAAGGGAGAAAGACATTTACAAATGGTAAATTCTAAATAATGAGGAAATTTGATAATTATATTTAATATGATGAAAGATATGTCTAATGCAGCTTTATTTGTGTCTTTATAAGAAAAAAAATGTTTTTGTGTCTCTGAAGATCAGACAGAGCAAGAGAATGTGGATTTAAATTAAATCAGAGAGATTTCAGTTAAGCTTAAGGAAAAAAACATTCTCAACCATCAGAGACTTTTCAGTTAAAAAACCACTACAAATGGTTACGGAATTTCCATCCCTACAGATCCATAAGTGGATTATTATTTGTGCTCGATATTTTGGAGTATTCCTTACTAAACAAATGCTTTTTAAATCCCATGATTTAAAAATATCTATCTAAAGATATAGATAGATGGATAGATAGATAGATGGATGGATAGATAGATGGATAGGTGGATAGATAGATGGATAGATCAGCATTACACATGTTAATGGAGAGCTGTATATAATATCCTAAAATGTTACTTTGAATTTTATCAAAATTCTAATGCTAAATAAAGTTTTTAGATCCAAATTTCTTAAAACAAAGATGGTGTATTAGAAGCATTTCCCCATGTTATTTCATATTCTCTGAAAATATAATAGCCCCTCATCATTCAGTTGTTTCAGATTTTTCTTTACTATAAATAACTGTGTGATGAATATTCTTGAACATAAACATTTTTAAAACTTTTCATCTGTCACCCTCCGGAAAGTATGTATCAACCAGAGCCACCTACTTCATTTCATCTTCAGTTGCTCTGAGACTAGCATGTAAAACCTCTGCAGAGATGCTTGGGCAATAGCCCTATTTCAAATCTAGTGTCAGAAGCCAAACTTAGGCAGTAATTTATGAAGATTCAGAGCTCTTCATACTAGGTTCATACCAGTTATGTACACCAGGTGTTTCAGTTCTCCTTAGAAACATGAGAATCCTGGAAGCAAGGCATGGAGGAACTCGCTTCTTAAAAAGAACCATTTTCACAGGGCAGCTGCAAATCCGCCCTGAAACAATGGAGAAATTTGATGAGAGGTTCTTAGGTACTTTGGCCTCAGAAGTCCAATAACTTACACAATTGCAAACATTATGCAATATATACTTTCAGTTACAGCATTCCTTTATTCATAAAAGAATGAATTTAACCTTTACAGAAACTCTCATCTTTAATTTAAAATATTTAATGTGTACCTAATTCCAGAACATGAAAATTAACGAAGCAAAAACTGACAGACTTAAAGGGAGAAATAGATCAATCGATACAGTCAGAGATTTTAACACTACTCTTTCAGTGTACTTGATTGAACTAGTATAAGCAAACTTGTGAAGGATATAGATTACCTAAGTGACACAGTCAACCACCAGTTCAGTTCAGTTCAGTTCAGTTGCTCAATTGTGTCTGACTGTTTGCAACCCCATGGACTGCAACACACCAGGCCTCCCTGTCCATCACCAACTCCCAGGGCCTACCCAAACTCATGTCCATGGAGTCGGTGATGCCATCCAATCATCTCATCCTCTGTCATCCCCTTCTCCTCCTGCCTTCAATCTTTCCTAGCATCAGGGTCTTTTCAAATGAGTCAGTTCTTCACATCAGGTGGCTGAAGTATTGGAGTTTCAGCTTCAGCATCAGTCCTTCCAGTGAACAGCCAGGACTGATCTCCTTTAAGATGGACCAGTTGGATCTCCTTGCTATCCAAGGGACTCTCAGGAGTCTTCTCCAACACCACAGTTCAAAAGCATCAATTCTTTGGTGCTCAGCTTTCTTTATAGTCCAACTCTCACATCCATACATGACCACTGGGAAAACCATAGCCTTGACTAGATGGACCTTTGTTGGCAATGTAATGTCTCTGCTTTTTAATATGCTATCTAGGTTGGTCATAACTTTTCTTCCAAGGAATAAGTGTCTTTCAACTTCATGGCTGCAATCACCATTTGCAGTGATTTTGAAGCCCAGAAAAATAAAGTCAGCCACTGTTTCCACTGTTTCCCCATCTGTTTGCCATGAAGTGATGGGACCAGATGCCATGATCTTAGTTTTCTGAATGTGGAGCTTTAAGCCAAATTGTTCACTCTTCGCTTTCATTTTCATCAAGAGGCTCTTTAGTTCTTCTTCACTTTCTGCCATGAGGGTGGTGTCATCTGCAGATCTGAGATTGTTGATATTTCTCATGCAATCTTGATTCCAGCTTGTGCTTCATCCAGTCCATTGTTTCTCATGAAGTACTCTGTATATAAGTTAAATAAGCAGGGTACAATATACAGCCTTGATGTACTCCTTTTCCTATTTGGAATCAGTCTGTTGTTCCACGTCCAGTTCTAACTGTTGCTTCCTGACTTGCATACAGATTTCTCAAGAGGCAGGTCAGGTGGTCTGGTATTCCCATCTCTTTCAGAATTTTCCACAGTTTATCATGATCCACACAGTCAAAGGCTTTGGCATAGTCAATAAAGCAGAAATAGGTGTTTTTCTGGAACTCTCTTGCTTTTTCGATGATCCAGCTGATGTTAGCAATTTGATCCCTGGTTCCTCCACCTAAAACCAGCTTGAACATCTGGAAGCTCATGGTTCACATATTGCTGAAGCCTGGCTTGGAGAATTTTGAGCATTATTTTACTAGCATGTGAGATGAGTACAATTGTGTGGTAGTTCGAGCATTCTTTGGGATTGCCTTTCTTTGGGGTTGTTAATGAAAACTGAGCTTTTCCAGTCCTGTGGCCACTGCTGAGTTTTCCAAATTTGCTGACATGTTGAGTGCAGCACTTTCACAGCATCATCTTTCAGGATTTGAAATAGCTCAACTGGGATTCCATCACATCCACTAGCTTTGTTTGTAGTGATGCTTCCTAAGGCCCACTTGACTTCACATTCCAGGATGTCTGGCTCTAGGTGAGTGATCACACCATTGTGACTTACTGGGTCGTGAAGATCTTTTGTGTACGGTTCTTCTGTGTATTCTTGCCACCTCTTCTTAATATCTTCTGCTTCTGTTAGGTCCCTACCATTTCTGTCCTTTATTGAGCCCATGTTTGCTTGAAATATTCCCTTGGTATCTCTAATTTTCTTGAAGAGATCTCTAGTCTTTCCCCTTCTATTGTTTTCCTCTATTTCTTTGCACTGATCACTGAGGAAGGCTTTCTTATCTCTCCTTGAAGTCAACATATTAACCTAATTAACAATTACTGAACACTACACCAAACAACTACTGAATACACATTTGCTTTCTAGAATGGTGGAATCACCACCTAGGTAGACCACATGCTGAGTCACAGCATATTACTCAACCAGTTTTCACACAGCTTAAATCTTACAGCAAATGTTTTCCGGCCACAATGGAAAAGAAATAACATCGAGGGTTTATGTGGACAGGTAATCAAAAAACAGTCAAGATAATTGTGTCTTGGGGGAAAAAAAAATTAAGATTAGGATAAGCAACAAAAATAATTTATGAGGGAATAAAGAACTGAAAAAGACTGAGAAGTCTTACAAAGAAAGAAAAATGATAGTAAGCAATCAGCTAAAAAGAGAAGTTCTAGGAAGGAGATACAAGAGCCTCTATCTTTATTCTTCTCAAAGCATCCCAGTCATGAGACCGCTGATAACATTGCAGGTCACTGGATCCTCTTGATTCTTCAGGAACATTTTTTAAGGAATGTATTTGTAGTTTTATCAGTGTTTCTGAATATGGGAGACCTGGGGCTCTTGCTAACATGCAGATTCCCACGTAATACTTCTGGGTTGGGGCCTGGGAGAGTCTGCATTTCTAAAAAGGTCCCGGGTGATGCTGACACTGTTGATCTGTAGACATTTTGTGTAGGAAACTTTAGAAGAGACTGTCTGTCATACTGCCCTTCCAATCAAGTACAAAATTAAATCATATGGACAAAGCCAACAATGTGTTCTCATTCCATAACCCTTTCATCTTTAATTACAAGCCAATTTTATACCAAGTATAAAATGTATTTTTTAATGTATCTGAATCTTTAAAGTGAAGTTTAGTCACCAAGTTGTGTCTGACTCTTGGAGAGTCAACTGTAGCCTGCCAGGCTCCTCTGTCCATGGGATTTCCCAAGCAAGAATACTGGAGTGGGTTGCCATTTCCTCCTCCAGGGTATCTTCCTAGACCAGAGATCAAACCTGCATCTCCTGCATTGCAGGCAGATTCTTTATCGACTGAGTCACCAGGGAAGATAGTTGAGCATGCAGCAATTGGTGAAACAAAAATAAAGCAGGAAAGTAGGTAGAGTGGTCCTTTACTTCCAGTGTCTTGTGATGGAGACAGCACTCCCAACTATTATTTTCCAGGAGAAGGACTTTGGGTTTCTCAGGTGACAAATCGAATGTAATTTAAAATAGTTAAAATTTGCACTCATGAGCTATGTTACAGACAAACACTTTCTGTTAATTGTAAAGAAGATGTGACCATATGAAACAGAATCTCCTGGAGAGAAATTTGATGGCTACTACACTCCTTCAGGATTTAATGACCAGCTGAGTGAAATGACAAAGATCCTTTGAGACTTCTTACACAACAAAAGGAGGTGTACAGTAAACTAAGCTCCTTGGTCACTGAAAGACTGAGTCAATACATTCTGCTTTTTCTTTCATGTCAGTTACCATGGAATTAGAAACCAAAATCTGTTTATTAATTCAAACTATGTCAATTGTGTTCTTCAATCAAAGATTCATTCTTTGATTCATGGCTGAATATTATCAAGCATGTTGCAGGCATGGTATTTCTAGAATAGCAATTATCTAAAAAAGAGTTCATGTTCCCCAGAAATTCTTTCCCAAGTCAGGTAACTTCTTAATTTTAAATATTAACTTTTATTTGGAAATAAATTGCAATAGTACAAAGAGCACCATGCGCCTTTTACCCAGATTCTCCTATTGTTAGAATTTCCCCCATTTTCTTTATCATTCTGAACTGTTTGAGACTTATTTACCTACCTCATGGCCCTTTACCCTAGACACTTCAGTATGTGTTTCCTAAGAATAAGGATATTCTCTTACACAATCACAGTCCAGTTACCAACTTTTGTAAATTTAACATTGATGCAATATTCTAGCTAATCTATCATCTGCATTCCAAATTTGTCACTTGACCCAAAAATGGCTTCTATAACCTTTCTTTTTCCTTCAGACGTGAATCCAGTCCAAGATCAAGTGTCATATTTAGTTGTCATGTCCCTTTAGGGTCATTTGATTTTGAAAATTCCTTTAGCTTTTCTTTGTCTTTTAAAATGTTGACATTTTTGAAGAATTTGTTCTCTCTCTTTTTATAATTTTATTTATGTATGTATGTATTTTTGGCTGTCCTAGGTCTTTGCTGCTGCATGGACTTTTCTCTGGCTGCAGTGCACAGACTCCTCATTGCAGTGGCTTCTCTCGTTGTGGAGCATTGGGCTTTAGGGCAGCCAGGCTTCAGGAGCTGTGGTTCCCCTGCTCTATTGCACAGGCTCAATAGTGGTGGCACACAGCCTTAGTTGTCCCTTGGTATGTGGAACCTTCCAGGATTAGCAATCGAACTCCTGCATTGGCAGGCAGATTCTTTACCACTGAGCCACCGCTGAAGCCCTTTTGCTTCATTTTTTTTCACAGGAATGGTTTTCGTTTAGATCTGGTGTTTCCTCATGATTAAACTCAGATTATGCATTTCTGGCAGGAATTTTAGAAACTGATATTATGTTCTTCTCAAGGTATCACATCCAGAAGGGATGATACTTTTTTAAGTTAAAAAAAAAAAATCACAGTGCCCTAAAAGACTAAATATTCCATTTTAAAATAATCTCCTGTTAATTTATATGCTTTTTCTAAATGAAGTGATATGTTTTCATTACATAATTTTTTATGTTTAAAACAAGCATGCAAGCCAACATCTATTTATTTATTTTCTGAGGTTTTCTGTTAACTGCATTTTCTGTGATTTTGTTTTGTGATCAAGCATTCAGTAGCTAAGGGCTATTCAGTAGCCTACAACAGCTGTGGGAGGGAAACATCCAGAACCATTTTTATAATATTCATTAAATTTTTCAAGTGAGGTTTCCAAAAGTGTCTTATTTTTGAAATATATTTGAAATTAAGACTTTTGAAATGAAAATATTTGCTTTTGCCCCATGTCACTAGCTTATTTAATCATAACCTTCATGAATTAAATAGTCATTTACGTCTTGTTGCAACAGACATTAACACTTTTGTCTCTGAACTGATACTAAAGCTACCATTAAATATGGTATGATTTCATGAGACTTAGGCTCTGATTCACTTACACGTCTGAATTACAGATGAATTCGAGAGAAAAAGTGCATCCTGACAGATGGTTTCAGTTCATTGTACTTTTTCTTAAAGAACATTTGTTTTTGATTTGTCTATAAATAATGAAAGAAAACACAGCTGAGGGGTCCAGTGTGATTTTTATAGAAGGTTCATATTTGGAAATCTGATAAGCTTATAACCACATATGTTTAAAATCATTCTAGTATAAAATTAAGAAACTTGGGGTGGGTGGATCCTATTTGTCAGGTGATTCAATGTTTACCTTATCGATTACTTAGCACCATTCGTCAAACATTTTGTGTCTTTAGATGTTTTTTTTTTTTTAATTTAAATATGTGTTACACTTCAGTGCTTATTCCAGGGACTTCCCTGGCTATCCAGTGGTTAAGATTCTGTGCATCCAATGCAGGGGCATGGGTTCAATCCCTGGACAGGGAACTAAGATCCCACATGCCACTGGGCCAAAAAAAAGTGCTTATGACAAAATCTGAGTATGTAATTTTTATTTATGAATCATACTTAAAGATTTAAGTACATAGGCAAATAGAGGCAATAAATTTGTGTGTTAATGATATAGAATGAGAGAATTTTGCATGTGCACATGGACCTATTAGAAACACATTTGCACACGTGGGCACACTGGCTGTGGGTGTGTTTGTACTGTTAAGAGGATCTGTCTTATAAAACTGTTCTTAAAGCATATAAATTTAGCAATGCAAATCAAACAAGAAATTTCAAAACGTCTCCAAGATGAAAAGATACTCTCCATTGGCAGCAATCTAGCCAACAGAATTTAATTTTAGTTGTTCTATAAATTCTTCAGTAAATAACAGTTGTGACCAAATCCTTACTTATGTCAGACATAATGCTCTGCTTTGGAAATTCAACAAGCAAATTACAACTGGAAATAAGTTTGTTACATGTATGTATTAATCATTCTAGAAGTAGTGTGAGCAACTCAAATAAAGTTTCCTTTAATTTGAAACTGAATTTTGAACACTGTGTGAGATATTTAAGAGTATTTGATAAGAACTTAAACAATAACTTTAAATCGCTTGAGAGAACTATTCTGTAACATAAATTGTTATTAATATTATGCCTCCTACTGTCCAGTCTATAAAGGCAAACTTTGACAGACCACAGTGACAAAATACACACTTCACATTAGTGTTCAAAACTAAATCTAAATTTCTCTGAATCATCTTTGGGTAATACATTTAGGAATGGAAGAAGCCAAGAGTTGGTCCTTGATTTCTGCTTATTCCTCTAAAAAAATAAACATAAGCTATAAAAGCTCTCCTTCAGAACCACCCAGCATGTCATCTATCCCCTGGACATTCAAATAAAGATAACCCAAATGTATGATTTCCGCCCCCCCACAACTGAAATTCTTTTAGATAAACATGGCATACTTCACAATTCATTTATGAAGAGTTACTTCTTGGTCAAAGGGTTCAAATGTCCAGTCATAAGATAGTAAGTTCTGGGTATGTGATAACTTAGCATGGTGTCTATAGTTAACAATACTATAAGACATCCTTGAAAGGTTCTAAGAGAGTAAAACTTAAATATTCTCACCACACACACACAAAATTAAACTTCTGTGAAAAGCTGAATGTGTTAACATTGGGAATGTTAACATATTGTGAATCATTTTGCAATAAATACATGTATCAAATCATCACACTGAACATACTAAATATACAATGTTATGCTAATTGTCCCTCAATAAAGCTAGGAAAATTTTTAATTGCTTAATTTTTAAAGAATTATTTTACCATGGTCATCAGACAAACTTCCTTTTAAAAAGATTTCTCAAATACCATTTCTAAAGCCACATGAGTGGAAACCAGTCAAAGCTGAGAGAAAGGAGAAATCTGACAACTCCTACGCTCAACCTTGCTGTTATTTATGGAGAAACATACGAAGGCATCCTTTGTCATAGTAGTTTTCTTTAGGTTTTGAACGTTTTTGCCAAAGAATCACTGAGATACAAATGTCACACAAATGAGTAAGACAGAGGATTTCCTTCTGAACACAATTGACAGAACAGGTGCTGGATAAAATGGAATTTATCCAACTGCCAAGGAAGGATGCACTTCACATTTGTCAAAGGTTACTCATGTTTCTCATCAAACACAAAGAAGCTGCTTGTACCATAAATCAGAACATGTCAGAATCTGGAGAATGGCAAAGTAGTTTAGGAATGTGGACTTGGGAGACAACCATCAGGTTTAAATTCTAAATTTGCTACTAATTTCTATGTATTCTTGGGCACTTAACTTTTGGGGACTCAGTTTCCTTATCTGTATAGTAAGAATCATACTACTTACCTCTAAAGTAGTGGTTTACTCTACTAGAATAGTAATGAGGATTAAAGGAATTAGTGGATGTGAAGTACTTAGAACACTGCCTGGAACAAACAAGTATTCAAAAATATTGGCTATTATTATCTCCTTTCCTAGAGCAACACAACATGAGGGAACGCATTAGCCAAAGTCTTCTTTCACAAAAGACTGGCTTTTTCATTTCTTGCAGTTAGTCTGATCCAGGCATGTCTATTCAGCCGGTTTTACCATCATGAAGAGCTTTATTGTTTATTATTATTATTAAAATCACTGTTTGGCTTCATTGTCCCTTAATAGGCAAAGCACACAACTCTAAAACAAAGTCCGGTTTATTTAGCCCAATCTCCGTTTTTAATCTCCATTTCCACAGTGTTTTATGTTGATCAGGTCACAAGCAGCTACTGAGTATTCAATCGGCCCTTAACACCCCGTAAGGCACAATGAGAAAATATTTCAGGGGCTTCCAGTCTTCTTAAGGAGACTAGATTTAATCACCTGAACTGATTATTGAACAGCCCCTTCAGTGCTGTCTTTTTTCACATCCTCCTCATCTAAACTTCCTCTACCATATTAGGTACAAAGTCTGGATTTGCACAGTTTCTTGCTTCCTCTATTTTTCTCAGTCCTGGAACTTCTCCACCTCCACTATAAGCAAATTCAAGTTCACTCACCCTCACTAGACCCTAGCTCAATAATATTTTGCTTCATCTTATGAATCCTTTCACACTTCCTAAAACTCCTCTAACAATGGGTATATGGAAGAAAATACAGGTTTTGCAATCAAGAGACTTGTATTTTAGTAAGTGAGTGTATTACCATTTAAGTCTCAATTTCCTTATCAGCAAAATGGGAATAATAATAACTTTATAGTGCTGTTGTAGAGTTTAAATGAAAGTGTATGTGAAACGTCTATATGGTACCTAGAACATTAAAGACACTCAATGACTTTGCTCAGACCCTGCCATCTCTCCCATCAAAAACCCTCTTGGGTACCACTTTTTTCAGGAAACAGAAACCATCTTGCATGAGTTGTCTCTTCCTTTGATTAAACTTTCAAAATTATGTCCCTACATTCCTCTCTTCTTTCTCTCCTGCCTTGGAGGAAGACACATCTCTCCCATCCAGAGCCAGCTCCTCCACTCTCTCCCTAATGTGTTTAATGGGCATCACCAGTTTCTTATTTTGTGCCGGGAACATCCACAGTACTAGTGATTCAGAGCTAAAAGACCTAGGCTTTGCCTTGAGAGTTAGTCGGGAGAAGATGGATGAGCAAACATGATTACAACACAATGAGATCTGCATAAGGAGGACTGGAAATTTAAGAGAACAACAAAACAAAACCAAATAATCAAACAAAAAACCAGCCAGCAATGGGAGAGCAATGCAGATTTTCTGTCCTTCCATCTTATCACACCAAAAGACAAGACCACCTAAAAATGAAACTTCTGCTTTCTAGAGTCAACTCACCTGGATTCCGTTTGCAGTTTAGGAACACAGCAGATTTGCCAGTGTCCTGAGTCACAGTGCGGGGTGGGGGGTGGGGTGTGGTGAGGGAGCTTCCCTGATGGCTCAGATGGTAAACAATCTGCCTACAATGCAGGAGACCTGAGTTTGATCCCTGGGTCAGGAAGATCCCTTGGAGAAGGCAATATCTACCCACTCCAGTATTCTTGCCTGGAAAATTCCATGGACAGAGGAGCCTGGTGGGCTACAGTCCATGGGGTCGCGATGAGTCAGACACGACCGAGGGACTAACACTTTCACTGTCACTTGTCAAGTCAGAGGGAGTCAGCATCTGTGGGCGCAAATGAACGCTTTTGCCTTCCCGAGCTAAAACAACCCACTCCACCCACCACTGTACGTTCCACTCTGATTTATTCAGCAGTGACACTCATTCCTACCGACATCTTTGTCACCTAAACACTTGCGTGCACACACGTGTGCAGAAGTACACTCCTGCCGGGACAAACTTCAGTAGTTACCTCAAACCTCACATCTACCCAGTTACACATCACATTCATTCCATTACTCATACGCAGGAAATCCTCATTCACACATGCTTTCTCAACCCCAAGCTGTTCTCTCTGACATCTTCAGTCCTTTCCATCTCCTGACTTTTGATGCTTAGATTTCAAGCAGCCACATGCCTGCCCCATCCAGCGTCTGCCATAGGAGCTGGGGGCCCTCTCCACCCCAGTCTTCTTCCATTTCCTGCCAGAGTTCTCAAGTTTTCACAATTGCTGCCTTTGCTTTCTCTCCTAAGCCATTCACAATGTGGCTTCTGACCCTATACTTTGAAGAGCCAGCTATGGTCTTCTGCTTATAAATGCAGTGGTCTATTCACAGGCGTCCTTCTCTCTGCAGCAAACCTCTCTGAGGGTTTTTTCTTTTTCTTTATCTTTTTTTTTTTTTTTTTTTTTGGTCTTTACTTGTACCATCCTCCTTTCTGCCACAGTCTTTTTTTTTTTTTCTTTATTGGACAACGCTCACCCAGGTCCTACATATGTCTAATCTCTGGCCTTACCTTCCGCTTTTCTTTCCCGTCTCAGAAAATGAGTACTTTCTCGGAATTTCCTGACAGTCCAGTGGCTAGAAGTCCGTGTTCTCACTGCCAAGGGCCCAGGGTTCAATCCAGGGTCAGGGAATTAAAATCATACGAGTCGTGTGGCATGGCCAAAGAAAGAAAGAAAATGAGTACTTTCCCAAATATAGTCCTCTAGTCCTTGTTGGGGCTTCCCTTGTAGCTCAGCTGGTAAAAACTCCGCCTGCAAAGCAGGAGACCCCAGTTCAATTCCTGGGTTGGGAAGATCTGCGGGAGAAGGGATAGGCTGCCCACTCCAGTACTCTTGGGCTTCCCTGCTGTCTCAGCTGGTCCTTGTTGAGTAATCTTATTCATTTCCAAGACTTCAACTAGCACTCAATATCATTTCCAAATGTGCATTTCTAGCCAGGGCTCCCTCTGGAATTGAAATCCTGCATCCCAAACCACTGATGGGATACTGACAATGAAATGAATTACAGTGATTTTAAACATCACATCTGAAAAAGCCCATTGTGCTGTGCTATGCTTAGTCATTCAGCCGTGTCCAACTCTTTGCGACCCCATAGACAGTAGCCCACCAGGCTCCTCTGTCCATAAGGACATCTATAAGCTGGACAGCCCAGGTTATAGATATTTGTCTTTAGGTTTGGGGAAGCCATGGAAGATGTCTGGGCAGGGTGGTGATACTATCACATGGCCAGACTCATTTGCATGAAATGTATGGGACAGATAGGGTGGGGATGGAATATTAGAGGCAGAGAAACTGGTTAGGAGACAGCTGCTATGTTCTAGGTGGTTGTCAAGGCCTTGATTTGGTGAAGACAGTGAGAAGAGGAAAGTGAAGACAGGTATGAGAGACAATGGCGAGGAAGTACTGATAGGATTTGGAAATTAAAGGGTTATGAGGGAACAGATTGAAAAATGACTCTTAAGATTTCAAGTTTGATGAGTAGGAGAAACAGAGCAGCCAGGAGAAGGATCTGCGGTTTTGTATGCATGTAATGAGCTTTTTCCCTGGTGGCTTTCCTGGTGGCTCAGACGGCAAAGAATCCGCCTGCAATGCGGGAGACCTGGGTTTGATCTCTGGGTTGGGAAGATTTCCTGGAGGAGGGCATGGCAACCCACTCCAGTATTCTTGCCTGGAGAATCCCATGGACAGAGGAGCCTGGTGGGCTACAGTCCATGGGGTTACAAGGAGTTGAGCACGACTGAACTGACTTAGCATGCACACACGCTGGTGGCTCAGTGGTAAAGAATCCTCCTGCCAATTCAGGAGAAGTGGGTTTGATCCCCGGTCCAAGAAGGTCTCACATACCGCAGAGTAGCTAAGCCAGAGCACCACCACTATTGAGTCTGTGCTCTGCACCCCGCAAGCCACGAATACTGAAGCCCAGATGCCCTAGAGCCTGTGCTCCACAACAGAAGCCATCACAGGGAGAAGCCCCACACACGGAAACTAGAGACTAGCCCCCGCTTGCCCTGCCGCAACTAGAGAAAAACCTGCATTGCAGCAACAAAAACCCAGCACAGCCAAAAATAAGTAAACAAATAAAATTCTTTTCTTTTTTAATATCTATAAGCTGATAGGCTTCCCTGGAAGCTCAGAGGTTAAAGTGTCTGCCTGCAATGCGGGAGACCTGGGTTCAATCCCTGGGTCGGGAAGATCCCCTGGAGAAGGCAATGGCACCCCACTCCACTATTCTTGCCTGGAGAATCCCATGGACGGAGGAGCCTGGTGGGCTACAGTCCACGGGGTCGCAAAGAGTCGGACATGACTGAGTGACTTCGCTTTCACTTTTCATAAGCTGATAATCAGAGCCTAACAGGCTTTTTAAATTTCACCTCCTACAGCTTTCCTTTCTGGTCAGACTGCTCCACTAGCCATGCTCCAAAACACTTTTGTGTCTTTGGTCTCTGTTCTCTAGAACACAACACGCGCTCCCTCACCACTTCCAGCCAAATGCCCTTCATTTCTTCAAGACTTGTTTCAAGCCCACTTTCCCCTGATTCTAAGGTCATTCCAACACCCAAGAATCTCTGAAGCATTCTGAACCCTAGGTTTCGGCACCTCTACCACTCACCTCATCACTATTTTGGTTACTCCCCATGACATCGATTACATTTTTATATTTCTCTCTTGGGTCTGGAGGTATTTGAAGAAGAATATAATGCTGTCCTTTAGGAAGATTCCTCTTAGGGTGGTATGCAGGGTGGTTTGGGTAGAGATGGGGGGGCTGCAGGCAAGAAAACCAGTTAGTTACCTATCCCAGGGTCAAGATGGAAGGTGACGAGATAAGAATAGAGATACACTGACTGAAGAGTTGCCTTCTCAACTCGATTTGGGAGCACAGTACAAAACAAAAGATAAAATGTATTTGTATTACAAGCTTAGAGAAGACCATGAAGGCTTTATCTCACAAGAAACTATGTGAAAATTAGCAGGTTTTAGGAAAAAATTGTGAGAGCATTCATGTGGGACACTTGGATTTTGTGGTAGAAATCTGTTGATATTTGAACTTAATCATTTCAGCAGTGTTTCAGTGTGAACTTAAGCTTTTCCCCTCCTGATTAGCTTTAAAAAGAATGCAGTATAATGGCAAATTATGTATTTAAATTTGGTTAGGATCTAATAAGAAATTCTTTGCTTGTCACCTAGTAATTCCTGGTATGGGAAATTATAATTCAATCCAAGCACTGGAAAAAAGAGCTGATTTTTTTTTTTAACAGTATCTTTAAATGACAATAAGCCTGAAGGTACAATCCTTATACCATTCAAATTGTCTATATTCATTTAGTGCTTAATTCGGCTTCCCCAAGCATAATTATTTGAAATTCTACTTTGGTAAATAGGCAAACCAAATCCCATCACTATGGTAGCTGGGGCTTCCTTGGTTATATTTCCCACAGTTCTTTCATGTTAATAATTTTTTTCCCTACAAGTGAAATGTCAGTGACACTGATTTTAGCATCCTGTTTTTGCAAGAGTTGATGTTTTATCAGAGGCCCTGTCTTATCAATTGAAAAGTTCAAGGGTGTGTTAGCCCTGATGTCTGTAGCAATGAAATGCAATGCTACTGCACTTTTTTTCCCCCTTCTTTTCAGGTTTCCTGATTTTTGTGTTTATTTTCTCATGGTTTCAAAACTTACTCAACCAAATTCCCAAGTCTGGAGTTATTTTCTGCCACTGCAGTCACTGAAGCATAGTTTTGTTTTGTTTGCCATCCGGCACATCCTCCGGTTCCACGCAGAGGGGAAGAAGAAGAGAAGAAAGGGGGAGCAGGTGCAGAAGCTCTATTCACAAGGGCACTGACCCTCAGCAGGGGCGTGACAGGGTTTTAAAATAGGATTAGACACCCAAACAAGAAAAAGGTCACACTTGACATTTCCACTGGAAATACCAATGCAAATAGAACTGATCCTAGGAACATTTTTCACACACACACACACACACACACACACAATTTTAGATAGGTCCAAGAAAAAAATGATGCATCTCCATGAACTATTTCTTTAAAAGCTCAAGAAAGCAACTATTGGAAATAAGTCTCAACAATAACAGCAAATATGAAACAAAAGGCAAACTCAAAAAATATTTTTTTCTCTTTCACTTTTTGGTATTTGTTAAGGTTTGTTCTTTATCATGGGAAGAAAAGTAAGAATGGAATTTGATGGGGAAAAATGGCATGAGTTGGAAACTCATTTGTTCTTAAAAATTAAGTCCCTAATCATATCAACCTCATTTCTATCTGCAAATTGTCTTATTTGTTGTCTGCATAATTGTTGATAGATTAGTAACATTTTTGGTCTATTTTCTATTTGTATATTCAAAAGTAGTTGACCAGAGCATTCAAGATCAAAATAAAATTTGGAGGTACCTATAGGAGGAAATCTGGGAAAGATTGAGGGCAGAAGGAGAAGGCTGTGACAGAGGCTGAGATGGTTGGATGGCATCACCAACTCAATGGACATGAGTTTGAGCAAACTGCAGGAGATGGTGAAGGACAGGGAAGCCTGGCATGCTGCAGTCTGTGGGATCTCAAAGAGTATGACATGACTTAGCAACTAAACAACAAGCTACAAAGAAATCTGTCTCAAGCTGAATCAGGATCCACTAACACCTATTGAAGATTTCCAAATCATTCACCAAAAAGCAGATAGTTCACTGAACTCATAGTGTTATTCTGAGGACTCACGTACCTTCCAGCTACAAAAATGTATGTATGCAACTGAGCCCGAGAGGTTGTGTCATTAACAATGCCCCCAAAAGTAAGCCAGACCAACACAGATTTCTTTCCTAACATAAGGAATTCTTGGCGGAACAAGCAAATTCTAGAGATAGTCAGGTATACCGTCATCCAAAGGCAATCCAAGAAAAATGGAATCACTATGTATACTCAGATCTTAAAATATTTGATCTATATTAAAGGAGTTCACCTATCCAGAAATTGTCTGTTCAGGTTCTTGAACTTTTGCTTATGGAAAACATGTAAGCTGATTCTACCACAGAGAAACTAAAACCTGTTAAGTGAAGAACTGTCCTGATCTGTATGGTGGGACACAGGGGAACAGGTGAGTCAGTAGGGCCAAACTTCATCCAGTGACCACAGGTTTTGAAAACTGTCTATCAGATTCAGAGGATGTCCTGGGCAGCCTTTTCTTAGTCAAAGTTATATAGAACTGCCACAGAGTCTAACTGGTACAAGATTACCTGTGTTCAAAAACTGAGTTTTGCAAAAAACCATCACAATAGTATAAAGTAATTATCACCCAATTAAAATAATTAATTAAAACAGAACAAAGCTGGGTTTTAACTGAAAGCCAAAGCAGAAAAAAGGAAAAAGCAAACCTCTCATGGGAAAAGGTATGGTTCCATTAAGCTATTTGAAATTATAAAATCAAATTCAAGGACTCTCATAAATACCTAATTTAGCGCCTAGGGGCTCCATATCTTAATCTGAGAGAGTTTCCATAAACTGAAGCAGTATCCCCAAAGTCTGGCTAAATTTAGCCTGGTACATGCCTTACCACATTCTCATCTCACAAACTGAGTGTAAACACCTAAATTGCTCCTTTATTCTTCATGATTTCCAAGAACCTGTCATTGAGGAAAATATTCTTTATTAAAGATCAGCTTTAAGGTCACAATTGTGAGCAAGATTTTCTAAAAAAAATCACATATGGTATTCAGAATATGTGGATATCAACTGTAATGGAGACTATGAAGAAAGTGAGAAATAGATTTTCATTTAAGCTGAATTTTGGAAAGCTTCTTTACTGAAATTATTGGGATTTACCTGTCAAGAGAAAGAATTTGTGCAAATTACCTTTAAAGTATTCTAAGAGCAGTATCTTATTTTACCTTTGCATGTGTGCCAAAATAATCTCACCTAAGTACTTATATGGCTAATACCACTGGGATCAATTAAGTGTTTAGCTGAAGATGCAATATTAAACTGAAATGTGACGAATGCTTGATGATCATATGATATAAAGCAGTTAAGGCAAAAATTCATAATTACAAGGATATTGTTTATTTTTCTTTACTTAAGAGCTATAGGACTTTATGAGAAAAAGTAAGCCATGTCTTAGGAGATAAAGGGAAACCAGGATCAGATCAGTTATTCACAACTCTTAGATTACATGGAAAGGGAAGACAATATTTTTAACTACTAAATATAATGCTCACTTTTTTGTCCAGTTACAAAAGTAGTACACACTGATTATGTAACTTTGAAAAATATAAAACTTAAAATCTTAACATCTGTAAATAATTACTGTTTTGAGGCTTTTATTATATATACATTTATACACACAAATAAATCTAAATATTTCTATTGAAAGATGATTACACTGCTTATATAATCCCATGCACTTTCCAGTTCACATCTACATATTTCTTCAGGATCAATTTTAAGAGGAAATTACCAAGGTAAACTATAAACATTTGTAGTATTTTACTATCTAAGGCACAATTACTTCCAAAAGGATTATCTATGTATACTGCCACAAGCAATGTGTTTATCTTGCTAATAGCAAACATTAGATATTTAAATGTATTTAGTACATAAAATATATAGATATTAGGTACATAAATATTTTTAAACATGTCATTACTACTTTAATTGCTATTTCTTTGATTACTAGTGAAGCTGAAAATTTTTGTTGGTAAAATAGTCATGTTTCCTCTGTGATTTATAATAGCCCCTTTTAAAGTGTTTTTAACTAACCTATGATGGTAATGCTTTTTTCAAATATTTTCATCATTCTACTTATGCTTTTTGAACAAGTTTTCTAATTTACTACACTGCATTTATGCTTAGAAAGTCTATCCTCATCTCAAAATTAGTTTAATACATGTTTACTTCTAGAATTTTTATATTTATTCATCTAATATTTATTATAATTTATAGTAAACAAGTGAAACTCTGAACTTTATTCTTCCTCCAGATTGTTGGTTTGATCTCCCACCTGACTTGCCCTTTATCTAAGACTGTTATTTTTTTCATAGTCTTCATACTATGTTTTATCTACCTCTAAGACTTTACTTTTAAATCATGAACTATAGTTGTGACTATAAGGAACTATGCCAGACCTCCCTATTCTACTCTTGGCTTGCTTGTCGATTCTTGTTTTGGTCCCATGCTGTTAAGTTTTCTCACTTCTCTTAGGAGATAGAGTTATCAAAAATATAAATCATGGACATTTTCACATGTTTAGTTTTCTAGATAAACTTAGAATAGTATGTTCAAGTATCAAAAGAATGCTGTGCTGGTCCTGTGATTAGAAATGCATGAAATCTACAAGTTAATTTGGAAAGAACTATCAACTTTACCATTTTCAATCTGTTCTTCCAGAAGCAAAATAAATTTTTACATTTTCCCAATGTTCTAGTAAAAATTTATTTTTATTGATTAAATCTTTTCCTTCATTATGTCTTTCTTAGTTTTTAATTGCTGTTTTTCTTTTTTTTTTTTTTGCTGCCAAATATAGAAGCTATTGATTTACCCCATAAATTTTTCATTATTGATCTATTACCTGGCTTCTTTATAGAAACTTTCTACATTAAATGTTTCAAAGTTAATTCCCTTATATCTTATAGTTTCATCATAAGAACAATAACTTGTTCTTCTTTTCTGTAAGTTATACTTCCCATTTCTACTTCAAACAGAAGAATACTAAAAAAATGAGTTATATTCTTGTTGTGCTCCTGATTTTGCCTTTAGTTTTCCATTGTTAAGTTTTACCTTGCTGCTTGGTTTGGATGGACATTCTTTATCATTTAGGGTTCCTATAGACTTAAGACCAAAACTCAGGTAAGTCCACACACAGCGTTAAGTAGTATTCACTTCATGATGGTATCTAACCACACCATCTGATTCATGCCAGGCCTAGGAAACTCACTTCACTTTAAAATATTTAAATTGTTTATGTAGTTGAGGTCAGCCATATAAAACATGGCTGGATGAAAGAACTGAAAGGAGGAAAATTTAAACAACAGAAATTCAATTTCAAGGAGAGGTAGTACAGCTTCTGAGATTAACTCACAAAGCAGACTCACAAGGGGGCTGGATTTAGTAACAGTCTCTGAGGAAAAGGAGTGATGATGGTTCCACTACAAAAAGAAACTGTTCCTAAATCAAATCCTTAGTTCATTTATTTTCTTTCTTCCTCATAAAAAGCATTTTAAGATTATGAATATGCTTCACTGTATAACTTCGGTCGTATACCATGGACATATTAGTGTTTTTGTTTCCCTGGTAAATTTTCCATTTTCTCTTTGACCCAGAAGGTAAAACATTTTGTTAACTGTAAAACATAGATTTTTGCACATTTTACAACTCAAGTTGAGATGTTTGTCTTCTAAGACAATAAATCCATTTTTAAAATCTTTGGTTATTAGGTTTTAGTTTTACGGTATAAAATCAGACAATATGGACCCATTTGCTTTCTACTGGAAGAATTTATTGAGATTTTGTTCATTCTCAATCTTGAAAAATATTCCACATTTAAAAAGAAGTGTATTTTTTGTTTGAATTACAGAGTTCAATAATTAGCTGTAAATTCAACTTTTCTATTAAATTTTCTGTCTGTGTATTCCCTACTTGATTTGTCAAAACTAAAAACAAGTGTATTACCTTCCACTATAATTATATTTATATTCACTGCTCTATACATTTCTAGTATTTTTTTACTCTTTATACTGATCTGGATTCCTGTGATAATATCTGTGCAATTCAGTTTATTCAGGTTTATGACTTCTTTTTCCATAGGGTGGGCTGTGCTTTTTATCAGTGACCCAAAACACCCATTTTGATTCTTCATTCTGCTCCACAGGTTTTGTACTGTTTGTAAACCCCCCTTTGATTCGGACAATAGGATGACTACAAGTCTTCTCTTTCAGTGTTGCTACAGAGGTTTCGTTTTATTCTGAGCCTCTGAATACATGTTTTTCATGGGAATTTAGAAGAGGCTAAGTCAGGTTTCATTCAGAACAGAAACCATCCTAGAACAAAAACCTACTGAATGTCCACAGTCTACCAATCCTTATGCTGAGCACTTTACATATGCTAGTTCATTTAAACATCACAGTAACTTTATTAGATGGACAAGCCCGCTTCTAACATCTGCTGGGCCAGAGTACAAACGGAGGGGTCTCTCCCACAGCCAGCTCTGTCCCACACCATGGGCAGCTCACACGTGTGCAGACACTTCAGCACACCCTCCCTCCGATTCCAATTACCTCAGCTCTCTTCTACCCCCTCCCTTGATGGCAGCATTAGGGCACCACTGTCTACCCTCTGCAAACAGACCTGAGGAAGAGTCCTGTTCTGGCCTGAAGGCAGGCTCTGCTGTTTGAGTCCAGGGTACCCAGAATCTGGAGAGACACAGGCACGGGGCGAGAGAGTGGCCGTGGCCCCTCAGACACACAGACTCCCGCCTACATGGAAAGATGAGGTCAGAGAAAGCGCAGAGCACGATCCTTTAAAGGGGTGGAAACGGTGTGTCAGGATAAGTCAGGCTGGTGTGCCCAGGTCTAAGGGTGGTATTGGAAATAGATTTTGTCCCCTACAAGTGCCAGACACTGGTCTTTAGCCTATATTTGTCCGTGTCTAAGCCCACGCTTCCTGTCTTTATTACTTCTGTAACTCTCGTGCGTTATAGAGATACAGTGGTTTCAATTGATGGGTTATGGTGTTCTGAAAAGGACTTTTGAGCTTCTTGAGGTTAAAGAGGAAGATGTGTAAGCATAGATAACTTTTCAGAATGGTTGTGTTATTTGCTGAGGAAGAAGACTGAGCTACTGAATCTTCTTTCATTGGAATCAGATTGACTTAGCCCCATTAGAGGTCCCCTTAGGAATGTAGATTTTACATGGACTCAGAAGTGTCCGCATTACCTTCTGTGTCAGAAAGCATGACTGGAAACAGAAACGCAAGGGTGCTGTACCGCCATGTAACACTTCCTTGTAAATCTCCAGGGTGCCTGGGAGGAGCAGGAATTCCTTGTCTCACGGGGCCAATTTCTCACAGTAAAAAAAAAAATGATTCTAAATAGGTTTGCCGACTGCCTCTCACAAGGGAGCCTGGCACAGAGCATGGGCTTCGAGCCTGAAAGATGTACCATAATTTCTCTTTTGTGAGTAACAACAGTGCCCTGGTGCGGCACTCAGCATTTTACATGTAACAATGAATGGCTCATTAGCTCCTCCCTCCTCCTCAGAGCTGTGGGGAAAGGATACCTCCTTCAGCCTGTGTTCATTTAACTTTTCCCCTCTCTTCTTCATTAAGTCAGTTTTTTCTTTCATCTTCATTCAGATGTCTTTTTTTTTTTTTCAGTCATCCTGCACCTTTGCCACCCTAAACTCACCACAATTTCTTCATTCTTACTGTGTAACAAAGCCATTTTCCTTTCTCTGAGTCTTATCTCTGATCCCGTTCATAAAATATTCCCCTTTTCTGCTCACCTGTAGGAGAGCGACATTTGCCACTCTCCATTGACCTGGTCTTTTCGTTGTGGTCATCTTTTCCACTCCACCTACCTTGTGACTACAAAACACTTTATCATGCATGAAGTATGTGACACATTTTAGATGGAGACAACTGAAGAATGTGATAGAGGCTGGAAGGAGGTTTTTGTTTGTTTTAGCCAAAACTAAAACAAACTGGTCTGGAGGAGTGGAAGGACTCAAGGGTGTGTGTGCTTAAATCAAGTATCCGAAAATGCCTACAAAGACTGAAATACCAGCTTTAACAGACCAGCACACCTTTGAGGTTAAAGAGATCAGAGAGAATGGAGGAGGGCAAAAGTGCCAATGACAGAGTTGCTTTTATTTATGTCTGCTTGCCGGATATACAAATTACTAATGATGAGCAACACTATAAGCAGATCTTTTCATCTTGCCCTTCTCTCACTCCCAGTGATGACTGAAGTGTTGGCAGCTTGCCCAGCATGGCACATGTGTGGGTTCCTGTATCAGATAGTGAGTAGTGGATATCACCTACCATCTTGTAGCACAACTCTTTCAATTTAGGAAGTTATCTTTTTATCATACATGTTTTATCCCATTCTGAATGGTTTTATTTTGCTCTTGACTGATTGAATGGATTTAAGTATACCAGGATATTAGAAACCTAAGCTGTGAAAAGACTTATAATTGCTTTCCTTTGAAGACCTTTAAAAGTTTCACTAAGAATTACCTAGCTTAAAGATTCAAAGACAAAATGAAAGTTAAATTTATGAGGTAAAAGTACAATAGAAATTGTCATGATACAAATGTTATTTCTGCAATTACTTCCATCTGAATTTTTCTGCCTAACTATACATATTACAGATTAAATTAGTTTTAAGTTATACATTAAATTAGTTTTAAATGATAAACTTGGGGATTTTCTTTCTTCTTTAGAAAAATCATTTTAATGTAAAGTAATCAGAAAAAACACCAACAAATAAAATTGAAATATTTTCTTAAAGATCAGGGTTACTTCTCTGACATGTTTAACAATTAATGTGACATATTTTAGAGTTTAGATTCATTCATGAGGATTTTTAGTCCTTTAAAATTATTTCTTTGTTCACTCGTCTCAATAATAATGACTATCATTTCCTTCCCCCAATATTAGAGTTGAAAGTTCATGGATCCAGAGAGGCTTTTCTCTGAGACTACCAAATCCGAGGGAAGGAATATTGTTTTCCTCGTCATCTGTCTCCTGTGACCCCTGCTTTGTAGTGTGTGATCAATAAGTAGTTTTTCAAAATCCATGAAATTGAAAATCAAATTTAAGGTCTCCAAATTTTCCACTTCTGAATATCAGACCAAAACAAAAATGAGATAAGCAACAAGGTCCTATTGTAATAGCACAGGGAACTATATTCAATATCCTGTGATAAGCCAGAATGGAAAAGAATATGAAAAAGAATGCATATATATGTATAGCTTAATCACTTTGTTGTGTAACAGAATTTAACACAACACTGCAAATCAACTATACCTCAATATATTTTTTAAAAAAGAAAGAAAAAGAAAACTCCATTTTCCCTTATAACTATGTAAATCTAGCTACCTAACACCACCAAACTGTGTTTAACATCTTAAACACCTAAGTTATTATTAGGGCATAACTCAGCTACCACAGGAATACAATGTGTGGCAAAAATTAAACCTCACTAACTTAGACCAATCAAGATGATGGATAGCTTGACTTAGCAAAATGACTGATTCTTTTAATATCATACTTCTAATTTATTCAGCATCTCTATCTTCAGTTCAGTTCAGTTCAGTCGCTCAGTTGTGTCTGACTGTTTGTGACCCCATGGACTGCAGCAAGCCAGGCTTCCCTGTCCATCACTAACTCCTGAAGCTTGCTCAAACTCATATCCATTGAGTTGGTGATGCCATCCAACCATCTCATCCTGTCCTCCCCTTCTCCTCCTGCCTTCAATCTTTCCCAGGATCAGAGTTTTTTCCAATGAATCGGTTCTTCATATCAGGTGCCCAAAGTATTGGAGCTTCAGCTTTAGCATCAGTCCTTCCAATGCGTATTCAGAACTGACTTCCTTTAGGATGGACTGGTTGGATATCCTTGCAGTCCAAGGGCCTCTCAAGAGTATTCTCCAACACCACAGTTCAAAAGCATCAATTCTTCAGCACTCAACTTTCTTTATGGTCCAACTCTTACATCCACATACAACTACTGGGAAAACCATAGCTTTGACTAGACAGACCTTTGTCAGTAAAGTAATGTCTCTGCTTTTTAATATGCTGTCTAGGTTTATCATAACTTTTCTTCCAAGGAGCAAGCATCTCAACTCCATGGCTGCAGTCACATCTGCAGTGGTTTTGTAGCCCAACAAAATAAAGTCTGTCACTGTTTCCATTGTTTCCCTATCTATTTGCCATGAAGTGATGGGACTGGATGCCATGATCTTAGTTATTTGAATGTTGAGTTTTAAGCTAACTTTTTCACTGTCCTCTCACTTTCATCAAGAGGCTCTTTAGTTTCTCTTCACTTTCTGCCATAAGGGAGGTATCATGTGTATATCTGAGGTTATGGATATTTCTCCCAGCAATCTTGATTCCAGCCTGTGCTTCATCCGGCCCGGCGTTTCGCATGATATACTCTGTGTATAAGTTAAATAAGCAGGGTGACAATATACAGCCTTGACGTACTCCTTTCCCAGTTTGGAAACAGTCTGTTGTTCTATGTCAGGTTCTAACTGTTGCTTCTTGATCTATATACAGATTTCTCAGAAGGCAGCACTCAATAAGCAACAAACAACAACAAAAAACACTTTGGCTTATTCTAACGACTTTTGTGATTATATACATAATAATCAATACACCTGTTCTGTGGCCTTTACTACCAAGGCTCTATGCCCTCCTTAAGGTTAACTTCATCAATAATTCTCTAGTATGTTACTTTTTTCAATGAAAGTATACTTTTATCTTGATCTTTATATGTCATTCCCTATAAAAGTCAAAAGCAGACATTGCTATGTTAAGTATGCAGAAAGTCCACTTTCTGGGCATGGCAGCAAGATAATATAGTTTATAGCTTTAACATACATTTAAATTTTTTACAGCATTGCTGTACTAATATTTAAATAATAAATATTTATGGAACACTATGATTACATATAGTTCTTTTGTTTGTGTGTTTGTTTTTGTCTCTGTTGCTATAGTGGGGATAGTCAGGAATATCACATATATCTTACTCAGTTTTAACAATAGTATAAGTTAGGGGAACATTTTTAGTCTTCTGAAAAGATAATCAACAGAAAATCTTGGTCTGATAAATTCTAGTTGTGTCTACTCTTTTTCACATTTTTAAATAAACTAAAGTCCTCTCATGAAGAATTTACTATTCTATTTATGAATTTATTAGTTTCTACAACATCTCCATTAAATAAAGAAAAAGAGAAGTATCCTTAATTCAAACAGGAGGGTTTCAAAGAAAATAAAGTAAGATAAGCAGTACAATGATGCTGTTGTCTGTAAAGCACAGTAATAAACAGCATTTCCCTTGCTACCCACCCAAAGGCCTTAAAGGAATCTTCCAACGTTCTCCCTGATCATTCATGCAATCTGACCAATTCTCAGAACTGTATGGAGCTGAGGACGCCCTTCTTTGGAATAAAGGTAAAAGTGGAAAATGAACTCAGAACCATCTACTATTCTTTTCTAAAAGTTCAAATGTTACCACTCAGACTTACCATCAACCCTCTAGGATATTTAGAGGTCTGCCCTGCCAATAGAAATTCAATAGAAAATTGAAGCCAAAAGAATGGCTGATTTTCAGTTCCCTCAATAGTGGCTCAATATCCTTCTTTCCTTGGTCATTCCCCACTCATTTCCTAGGCTTAACCTGGGAAACTCACCAAATGGCAAGTTATCCGGCCAAATGTTTATCCTGTCTACTAATAAAATTGTTCAACAATATCCATTGCTTTTAAAAACTTGGAGATATACACACATATACACACATAGGTACATATATATATATGTATCAACACATTCTCAAAATTATTGATCAGTAAATTTTGCATGTTTCATCTTGATTTTTTTGAAAGACATTTAGTCAATAAAGCACAAATACCAAACACTGGAAACGGTAGAACACACTAATTGTTCTTCCTTTTGACATCCACACACACAATATTTAAGAAAAGGACCATTCTTACAGCATGGAAACAAGGCAATTAGGAACCCTGGAGTTGGTCTGGGTCCTTCCAGAATATTTGCATGACTGAGAGTTCCTGCTGCTTCATCTATAAAATGGAACTGGTAATACTTACTCATCCTGCACTTTACATCTTTTACTTCCTTTGTGGTGAAGGCTGATATACATATTTCCACACTGAATACAAAGATCGTCCCTCCAGTGACACTGGAAAACAGCTGCAATAACTTCTCAGGTGTCATCGCCTACCACTATAAATCTCTGAAACAAGCAATGGACCAGACCACCTGAAGTAAAGCAGAGAGGTGGCGTTCATCTTAAACCACCAAAACTGGAAGGCCAAGAGTTAAGAACAGTATGGCCATTAGCATTAAGAATCACCTACTATAAAAATTTAGGGTTGCATGGGTTGTAGAAAGGGCAGGAGTGAGGAAGAGAAGGCATTTACCCTCTTCATGTTTAGGGCTAGAAAACCTCAAATTTTCAGATATTAGTATGTTTGTTGTTGTTGTTTAGTTGCTAAGTCTTGTCCGACTATTTTGCAACCCCACGGACTATAGCCCACCAGGCTCCCTTGTCCATGGGATTTCCTAGGCAAGAACACTGAAGTGGGTTGCCATTTCCTTCTCTAGAGGATCTTCCTGCCCCAGGGATCAAACTGCACCTCCTACATTAGCAAGTGGATTTTTTACCACTGAGCCACCAGGGAATCTGGAGAGTATGTTAATAAACTTCAAAAAGAATTCCCCAAACTTACCAAAGCTATCCAGCAGAATATTCACTCCTGGAGTGAAATTGAAAGTTTTAAAACAAAAATTTTTAACTCACTCATTCTGTTAGTTCTAGCAGATATTCATGGGGATTTGAAATCAAAAGAACTGGAGAACTATTATGAAAGATGCAGCATCACAAGTTCCTTTATTTAACCCAGGAAACAACTTAAGTCATGGACATTTTCCCTAATTTTTATTTATTTATTTATTTTTTGTTTTTAAAATAAAAAATGAGTTAGCTTTTAGTGATTAAGCACATTCTCTATTTCATGGTTTATTACACTTGTTACTTAGAATAATTGGGACCTTCTGGAAAATTGCTCTCTGAGAAATTCAATAGTATGTTTGATTAATATTTTAATGTAAGACTATACCTTCCAGTCAGCTTAATAGTATATTAACATACTTAAATACTACACAGTGAAATCTTGAGGTAATCTATTCCTCTGATATGTATGGTTATTAAACAAGAGTGAGTTAAATATGTACAAGTGGATTTTAAAATATACCATTTATTTTTCAGCTTACTAAAGAAAAGAGTTTTGCAACTAGGATCTACCAGGCTACTTTATATAACCCCCAATCTCCCCACCCCCACCTATTCCACCCAAGGCCTGAGCTATACTAAAATTTTGCAAAGCCTTGCATTGTTCTCTCTGACACCGGATCAGCCCGACACAGAAAATGCAACTGCCAACTCGAAAGCAATCTGGTGATAGAGCCTGGTGCTATCTAATCAAGGGCAAAAGGTCACTTCCGAACAACTGGGCAATAAAAGATTATTTCTAGTGACAAAACCGAGAGGCCCAGAGGTGGGAGGTAGAAAGTGGGAAGGGGCTGGGGAGGAAGGAGGGCAAAAGGGCTCCTGTCTGTGGGAGGAAGTGCATTGACTCAGGGCAGCAGACAGGAACCATCTGGCTCCTTTAAGTTCTGTTCTTAAAGACAAGAGAGAAAGTCCCCTTTAAAGGGGCCAGTGACTCTGGTCTGTGCAATCCTAACTTTTTAATAATATAAAACCAGCTTTCCCAGGCATAGAAAAATGAGAGAGAGAGAGAGAAAGGCGAGGACAGAGGGAAGAAATCTTCTTCCAAATAGAAGGTGACTTCTCAAAGCTGACTAGAGAATGCATTGCTTTTCAACTCCTATCAGTAAATAAACCCTCATGATAATTACTAAGTCGGTGATCCAGCAACTGGCGTTTAATTATTATTGAAGTTAACCTGAAGTTAAAACGCACACCCAGAGACACATCATTTGTAAAAGAATATCAAACCCTTGTTTAATGGTGCGGTTTGACTAATGGCTTTCCTTGCTCTCCCAGGACAACTAAACTCATCCTCCTTCTACTTTACCACTCACCTCCCCTCTTCCCAATCCTCTCCCTTGTTTTTATTGAAGCACTTTTGGAAAGGGTGCAAGAAAAGTCAAGGGCCCTATTACATTCAGCCTAGAAGCCTCAGTGTGAAAAAAACTAGAATTACAAACAGTATACCCCATTTTCCCCGCCCCCCCAAAAGAGTCAGTACCAAGTCAACTTTGTCCTCAATTCCCTCATCTGTGATTTTTTTTAAACACTGAGTAATTACCAACTGAAATAGAAAGTGCACAGGCTGAGAGGCCAATGCTAGCTGTGTGGCTGCAAACATGAGATCCTAATGACAGTAATTCAAAATCCACAGGACAGGAAGCCTAAATCATTTTCAGACTTTTTTTTTGGAGGGGTGCAACATGGCTCACAGACCAGTTGATCAGAGACAGTTCTGGGTGGGCCTCAGGATGATATTCATATTTCTAAATGTGAACATCTTTCAAAATTGGCTGTGTGCAAGAATTGGGATTTGGAATAAGTGTCTGCCAATTCCTCCAGCAGTGGTGTTAGAAACAAAATCGAGCATTTCAATTTTGTCTACTTCTCCTAAGACAACTAAACCTGTATCCCACCCAAGAGAATATATTGAAAAACTGGTCTACAGAGGAAATTTCATGTAAGTAGGAAACAGAAACGTAGATAAGAAAATTGGAACTTGCTTTTCAACATCAACATAAACATGAGAAAAATGTTACAAAAATATATTGAAATGACAGTATGAGAAATTGTAACACAAAGGTATATTTATGAAGCTTTCCTCTCAAGAAGAACTACCATAGGATAATTTAAATTATAAATGATGATGATGATGCTATTATTGGTGGCAGTGGTGGTAATCAGCAACTTTTATTAACTGTCCACTGCACATTGACCTCTTACCAGTAGGTATAACAGGATTGCCATAGAAAGTTACACCAGATTCATTCCTCAAGGACTTTATAATTTAAAAGTGGGTGGGATAAACCCACTTAGAAAACATGCCAAAGAATATATAAATAAGCCTAATAGTAATTGTTTCTTAACATGTAAGGGACACTGGAATATAATATACACTGGATTAGGCCAAATTTCTTTAAGGAAGACCTAGAAAATGAATTTCCAACAGATTTTTTTTTTTTTCTGAACAGAATTTTAAAGCAGAGTAGACACATGTTTTGGCAGAATCAGGAAGACATTGGTCTTTTCTAGCCAAGGATATTTAAAGGGGGAATGACAAAATCTGAGAATGGTCAACAGGATGTGATGCTCTGAACTGAAAGAGACAAAATAGATGACGATGGTTTAGACAGGCAGGGCCTACAGCAGAGGCGGGCACCTGAAAGTGTCTTGTTTAAAATTCAGGGGCTTCAAATGCAAATCAAAGCCAGAACACATCCATCAAGATGGCTTTTTTTAATTAGAAGTGTTGATGGGGATACGGAGAAATTGGATCCCTTATATACTATTGGTAGGAAAGTAAAATGGTACAGTCACTATAGAAAAAAATATGGCGGTTTCAAAAAAATTAAACATAAAATTACCATATGATCCAGCTCTTCAGCTTTTCGGTATATACCCAAAATAATTAAAAGAAGGGACTCAGACAGAATACTGTACATCCTTGTTCATAGCAGACTATAAAGCTTCCACTGGAATAATGAAAAATTGCTGGAAATGGTAATACAAGAAATAATGTGAAGTGCCTACCAGTTAGAATATGAATTAACTAGGCTTCTGGCTTGCAAGAAAAGGAACCACAAATGAAATAGCTTAGGGAATTTATTGGCTTATTGAAGCAAATTTCTAGAGGGTCAAGCCTGGAAGCTGGTCCCAGGAACAACAGGAACTAAAGACTCCGGTGCAGTTGGGGTCTTCTAACCTACCCTGTCATTTCTGCATGATAATTTCTCAGACTATTAGAGAATATGACTAATGGGATTCCAGGCACACATTCTCGCACCTTCACAACTGGACAGAAAAAGGTCTTCCTTTGGTCGTGCTTGGAAGACTCTGATTGGACTATCCTTGCTCACATGTCCATCCCCTGCACCAATCACTGTGGCTAGGGAAGTGAAAAGCCCCTCCCTAAAGGCACAAATTAAAGCGGAAGGATGGAGACAGCCACTGGGAGAGTAGATGTGAACCAGGAAGCCTTCTGACTGGGTGACTATATAGCAAACTCAGCAAATGGTAAACCAGATTTTATACATAACATAAACAGAAGACACCTTAGATACCTAAGCAAAGATCATTTTATCTAAGAAATATGCATTTTATGTTATTTTGAACTAATCAATTAAGTTGCTCATTTATTAACACTATCTTGAGGTACATTGCTATATATAGGATAATTTTCTGAATAACTGAAATATTCTCCCAAGTATTAAGATGTTTAGGTTGAATTTTGCCTATTCTTTTTATGATGAAATATAAAAACACATTTTTTTATAAATTTGAGATCATTTGTTATGAAAATAAAATATCCTACTGTTTTGTAATACACCAATACTCTCAGGAACCACTTTGGTGCTTGGAACAGCTTAAACTCTTCACTTGAAGGCCCAGAGGGCATTCTTTGATCAATAGCTGTTCTTTCTCGCTACATTTTCCAGCTTTAAAAAAATCTTTTCCTTTCTATCATCCTTCATCCTGCTTCTAATTGCTGAGTATTGAACATCCAGATAATTAGTGACTATGAGTAAAATCAGACTTTCAGGGTGTATTTTATAGGGAAAAATGAATTGACTTTGCTCCAAAGAATTATTATAGGTGTTTGAGGATCTGTTCTTCAGGTTCACAGCAGTGTTTTAGAAAATTAGAAGCCAACCTCTGCCTGAAATCCAGGTAGTTCAGAACACTGAGTCAAGAGAATTAAACCTTATAGTAGAATCAAAGATCCCTGAGGCACTGAAAGTTTCTAATCCGGTTATTGAAACACATTTTAAGAGAATTATGTAGGGAATATCCTCAAGCTTTAAGCTTGCATTTGTGAGAATTCAGAAGACATATGTTAGAATATTTGCCAAGTGAGTTTAATTGGCCCAAATTACATTGGTTATTGAATTTCTTAATTAGATTTTCTGAAGAAATATTAACCAGATTAAGAAAATCTTAACTCTAAGACAGACCATTAGAGTTACTGTCAAATTAGCTACTAAAACAGAGAAACTGCTCACAGTCAATACAGCAATCCCTATTGATACTGATTTTTACAATTTCCCTTTAAGGAGACTTTGATTCGGCTGTTGACCAAAGTACTGATGTCTGTGGCAACAACATATCTAAGGGAAATGACCAGGAGGGATCCTGAAGAACATGTGTGTTTTCTACACCTGTTTCACTCATCAACATAATGTGCACACCCTAGTATTTTCAGCAGCAAATGGTAAAATACCTAAAGAATCAAATCAGTGATTGCACATTCTGAAAAGAACTGTGTGTTGAAGGGAAGGTTAAGGAGGACAGGAGAAATTCCAAAGAGCTCTCTTTCTTATTTGTGCTTTCTGAAAGCCTAGTGGGCAAAAAAAAATATTATTTTGTCATGTGATTAAAAGAGGAAATAAGTGATAAAACACCAACATTGATCCATAGGCAAAAAGAATGCAGTTCCTAAGTTCCTACATAAACTAACTGCCTGCCATTCAAAGAGGCGAAAACCCACAGATAAAACCTGTGCCCCTGCCAAGGCATTAAGTCTCTACAGCTATGTAAACTGCAAAGAGTTTGCAAAGGAACAAATCCAGGACATAACCCCCTTGAGAACTACAAAAGGGATGCTTGTCCAGACATTCACATTGCATCATGCCACTTCACAACTTAAAATGAGTCTAGAAAAAGAGGTATGATTTTGGCATGGCCCAATCCTTTACTTTCATTTCATAAGACAAGGCAAGCATATCCTTATTTTCTGGTTTATATTTTATCTGCTTGAATCCACATAGTGAGACATTTGACAAACCAGTTAAATCAAAATAAGCCAATCGATGCAGGGCAGCCAAGTAACAACATCCAAAAAAAAGAGTGGTGGGGTGGTTTTGCTATAAGCTGCAAAACTTATTAGCAATCCATCAAAGCCTGATACTTAATGCTAGTGGCTTATCTAAGCACCTTGTCTTTTCCTTCTCTCTGCTAAGTGAAGTAACAGTCACTCAATTGAGTCTGACTCTTTGCAACCCCATTGACTTACAGTCCATGGAATTCTCCAGGTCAAAATATGAGAGTGGGCAGCCGTCCCCTTCTCCAGAGGATCTTCCCAATCCAGGGATGAAACCCAGGTCTCCTGCATTGCAGGCGGATTCTTTACCAGCTGAGCTACCAGGGAAGCTCTCACTGATAATTGACTTCTAAAAGGAGAGAATTTGAAGAACTTTTGTGTGTGTCCAGTGTATTCAGTTCACACTGCTCTAGCTCAAGTTGCAAGATATTTTAACAGCACCAATACTTAAACCCAAACCTGTTGCAGTGAGAAACAAGAATTTTGCAGATAAAAACATAGGTAGGTAGGTAGGTAGGTAGACGATAGATAGAGGATGACTACATAGGTAGGTAGACTGACAGATAGATAGCTAACAAATGTGCCTGTGGCCACCATGAGATTTAGGGTATAATCTTTCACTCCTAGATCTTCCATATTTACCCAGGAGGCCAAATAGCTGCCATATGGAAAGGGCCAGACCTGACATTCACAGCATTAATAAAACAGTATCTAAAGTGTCAAAACATATCCACTATATGCATTTTTTTCCCCTGGCATTCTAAGTTTACCTAAATTTTGTCAGATTTAGTACAATTTTAGTTTCAGGTTGGCATATATTTAGACTCAAGTTCTATTTTAGGTAAACTTGGGAAATGTTACCCCACTACTATTATTTGCCATGTAAAACAGTAAAGGAAACAGCAAATTATAAGATTTTTAAAATGTAACATAAGAGATGTACTGTATTCTTTTCTTATTTCCTTGAATCTGTTATTCAAAAGATTAGAGGAGAATTCAGAAGACTGAAGGCACAACTTTCTTTCCACCAGCTTCATTTTCCTGCCTTCTCTGGTCTAACTACTTATACTGATGAGAATATAAGAGGAAAATACATTACTCACCATCTTAGTACTTCAACAATACAAAAATCATTCAGCTCAAGAACCTTTCTCTTGCTCAACAATGAAGAAGAGTTTTATCAAGATAAAGAAAGTCACTGGCAAGGAGTTTATAAACCAGAGAGTGTCAGAACTAACCTACAGTAAGCAATACATTGCTGACTGAAAGAAAAATATTAGTCACTCAGTCGTATTGGCATCTTTGTGACTGCATGGACTGTAGCCCACCAGGCTCCTCTGTCCATGGAATTCTCTAAGCAAGAATACTGGAGTGGATAGCCATTCCCTTCTCCAGGGGATCTTCCAGACCCAAGAATCGAACCCAGATCTCCTGCATTGCAGGCAGATTCTTTACCATCTGAGCCACCAGGGAAGACCCATCCTACAGTAAGTAATACGTTGCCAACTGAAGGCAATCTGTTTGCTTTGAACATCAGTAGCCTTGGTAGGGCTGACAACCTCTGATGAAAGTTACAGAGCTGCCTAATAAATGCTTGCTATGAAGTCACTGCACTTGTCTGCATACAGCTAAGTCACTGAAGTAACTGTAGATGAAAGAATTCTCTGAACTGAACGGTACACTTTACCACAGATCATGACTTGGTCCACAAAGTTTCAGTTCAGTCGCTCAGTCATGTCTGACTCTTTGTGACCCCATGGACCCCAGCAAGCCAGGCTTCTCTGTCCATCACCAACTCCTAGAGCTTGCTCAAATGTATATCCATTGAGTCGGTGATGCCATCCAACCATCTCATATTCTGTTGTCCCCTTCTCCTCCTGCCTTCAATCTTTCCCAGCATCAAGGTCTTTTCAAATGAGTCAGTTCTTCACATCAGGTGGCCAAAGTATTGGAGCTTCAGTTTCAACATCAGTCCTTCCAATGCATATTCAGAACTGATTTCCTTTAGGATGGACTGGTTAGATCTCATTGCAGTCCAAGGGACTCTCAAGAGTCTTCTCCAACACCATAGTTCAAAAGTGTCAATTCTTTGGCGCTCAGTTTTCTTTACAGTCCAACTCTTACATCCATACATGACTACTGGAAAAACCATAACTTTGACTAGACGGACCTTTGTCTGCAAAGTAATGTCTCTGCCTTTTAATATGCTGTTTAGGTTGTTCTTAACTTTTCTTCCAAGGAGCAAGTGTCTTTTAATTTCATGGCTGCAGTCACCAACTGCCATGATTTTGGAGCCCAACAAAATAAAATCTGTCACTGTTTCCATTGTTTTCCCATCTATTTGCCATAAAGTGATGGGACCATGATCACTAAGATGCCATGATCTTAGTTTTCTGAATGTTGAGTTTTAAGCCAACTTTTTCACTGTCCTCTTTCACTTTCATCAAGAGGCTCTTTAGTTCTTCTTCACTTTCTGCCATAAGGGTGGTGTCATCTGCATATCTGAGGTTATTGATATTTCTCCCAGCAATCTTGATTCCAGCTTGTGCTTCATCCGGCCCAGCATTTCTCATGATGTACTCTGCTTATAAGTTAAATGAGCACAGTGACAATACACAGCCTTGATGTATTCCTTTCCTGATTTGGAACCGAACCTGTCTGCTGTCCCATGTACAGTTCTAACTGTTGCTTCTTGACCTGCACACAGATTTCTCAGGAGGCATGTCAGGTGGTCTGGTATTCCCATCTCTTTAAGAATTTTCCAGTTTGTTGTGATCCACACAGTCAAAGGCTTTGGCGTTAAGTTAATAAAGCTTAGGCCCTTGTAAATTCCCTGGAGGGGAAGAAACAGTTCCTTTCACCAAAATATGGCTTAGTTTTATATCGCTGACTTTTAGTGAAGTTTGTTATAAGAAATAACCACACATATTCTTTCTACCTTTTTTTGAGGATACTGCCCATTCGCAAAATTCAATTCCTTCTACATAAGCTCTGGGTGAGTATTGCCTTTTAAAGCTTAGTGTTGGGGGGGGGGGGTGCAAAAATTGTCTCCCATGATAATTTCCTATAATTCTTAAAAATCTCAAGAACCTCATACTACAATAGTTTTATTTCTTCTAGTCTGGCCGGAAATTTTGGATCATATTAGAAGCTCAAACATATCAAATCTATTAACTGCTTGTATTTGTAGTCATCCTCTTTTCTTTTTTTTTTTTTTTTTTTTTCCTGCTTTTTAACCCTGAATCTCTTATTTCTCTTTTAGTAACAATTCTCTGGTTTTTTTTTTTTCTTTTTGTTTTTTTTTTTAGCTGATTCAAAAATACCTTTTTACGAAAAAGACAGTGTTTAAACACATTAAAGTAAACCTCTGGAACAACAAGCATAAGATTGAACCATAAAACCATCATAAGATTAAACCAGATTTTTTTGTTTTTAAATCAGATGGCAGCTATTGACTTCTGTTTAAAAAAAAAAAAAAATTGAAAAGAGAGTAAGCACCAAAAAAGAGAATCCTGACTGCCTCTTAGGTTTTCACTCACCATTCCCAGGAAAATGAATACCTAGCAATGAATATGAAAATAAAATTTGAAAAGTAGTAAAACTCATTTAAAAGTGGAAGGCAAAGCTTCCAACAGAGTAAATGGATAATTTTGAGCCATTATATGCAAATTAACTTTCACACTGGTTGGTACTCTTCAAAGTGAACTTTTATCTTAGCTACTCAGAGTTGCTAGGAGATAAGCCCTACCCTACTGTTAATGTGAGCCCACTGTTTTCCACCCTGGACCTCAATCAGATGGTAGTCCACTGCTAGACAGTACAGTTTAAAGATTAAACAAAAGCAGCAACAGAGCATCCAGGAGGCAAAGGACAGATGCCCTTTCTGAGTCTGCACATGTGCTAGGATATGACTTCAAGGCCTCTCTCTGATAAGATTAATGCCTAAGGAAAAAAGCTGAGCATTTTAAGGTTGAGAAAGAAACTGTAGTTTCTGGAAAGGGAGTTTGTGAAAGGAGAGGTCAAAGAAATCAGAAACAAAAATACCTAGTTCTTTTAATGTGGTACAAAAATAGTGCCTTCAAATATCATGCTGCACTATGTTGTACAAATGTTTTGCACATGTTGTGTGAAAGTCTAGAGGATGCATTCACAAAATATCAGCAACATGTGTTAAGATAATGTTTAAAATCTATCAATCATGTATGGATGTCAGAAAACAATATGCTTTGGGATCTGTTGAACAAGAGAAAACTAATGCAAAGAACTGAATAAGGCCTTCCAAAAATTCTTCCCAAATAGGACAGACCTCCATAAAAACTGTCTTGTACTGTGGTCTCAATTAAATGAGAAAAAAATAAGTGAAGTGACTTACATATTGATAGGACCGTGATAGGAGGTCTCTGGAAAAATAAGTTTTTACAAAGTAGGTGAAAAAGACCAGGCTAAACCACGTATGGAAAATTAGATCAAGATGGAGACAGAGCACAAGCATCTACCTTCCCTATGCAAAACCCTCTGAAAGAATAGGCGAGATTGTACGGGAGAACAACTCCAGAAGAATGTTAGAAAATGAGAAAATGTACAATTTGTAGACAATCAGATGCTGACAAGGATGCAGAGCAATAGGAATTCACATGTATTGCTAGTGGGAAGGCAAAAATGATATGCTGCTGCAAGTCGCTTCAGTTGTGTCCGACTCTGTGCGACCCCATAGACGGCAGCCCACCAGGCTCCCCCGTCCCTGGGATTCTCCAGGCAAGAACGCTGGGGTGGGTTGCCGTTTCCAAATGATATAGCACTTTGGAAAAGTTTGGCAGTTCCTTATAAAGTTAAATGCACACTTACTGCTGTGGACTGAAAGTTTATGTGCCCCTAAGTTTCACATATTGAGGCCTAGTATGCAAAATGATAAGTGAAGGTAAGGCCCTAGGGAGGTGATTTAGTCATAAAGGTGGAATCCTCATGAATGAGATTAGTAAGTGACCCTGTAAAGGAGATTCCGGAGAACTCCCTCACCCCTCCCACCACGTGAGGACACAAGGAGAAGGTGGCCTTCTGGAAGAAGTCCTCATCAGACATTGCATCTGCCAGTATCTTGATCTTGGACTTCCTATACTCTGGAATTCTAAGAAATAAATTTCTGTTGTTTATAGGGTACCTAATCCATGATATTTGGTTATACCAACCCAAATGGACTAAGACAATAAGTAAATTTATTTTTCCATATTTCGTGACAGAAAAGCCAAGAATCCCAGAAAAATTGCTGTTCGTCTTTTTAGCAAACTCACATTCCACACTCTATCTACTACCACTGTACAATAATGCTTTTATTAACATGTATAAGAATAAATGTATATCTTCCAAACTAAAAATTCAAGAAATGGAGATTACAGAGAAATGCTAGTAACCTTTCATTGAGGAGAAGTCAATCACAAAACAAGCAAAGAGTTTAAATGCCATATTTGGCAGTAAGAACTGAAATGCAAGGACCCCAGCCTGGGATTCCACTTTGTGACCTGGGCTCCTATATGAAAAAGGGGAAGTGCCTATTCATTTTGGACTTCATACAAGGAAAAATTCCAGAAGAGAAAGAGAACTTTGACCTCTTAAAAGTGGTAATATATGAAATACAGAGCAAAGAGGTTAGTAGTGCTGAAACTGTGATTCCCCTCCTCAACCCCACCCTGAAAATCTTTTGCTCTTGTAATTAAGAGGAAAAAAGAAGAGACCAAACTGGAGGCAATAGTTTGTCTTGTTTGACACCAGGATCTCGGAACCTGGTCCTCTGCCTTCCCCGCTCGTGCTTGCTCCCTCATCTCCGTCCCAGGAAATAATCATCTTCTTCTCCAGAGACTCAGTATTTCAATTTGCTTCTCTAAGAGAATTTAGTGCATTTTAATTCCTTTTTATGAATGTGTACAGGTTGGGCTTGCAAAACATTTTTGCTGAATTGCCCAATTACTGAAAATTATTGTATTCTGTCTTTTAAAATAATCATACTTTATAACTTTAATTTGTCACGTAGTAGAACTTCCTCTCTAGCAATCTTCAGTTTTACCAGTGATTTATGCAGCTTTCTCAAGTGTCTAGTTTTCCGTAATATGTTCCTTTTTAGCTTTTTTCTTTAGGTCATAAAATAATTATAAGTAATTGCACAAGAGCAATACATAATGCCAATTTTTTTTTTTTTTTATTCTTCAAGGAGCAGAAGAGATTCATTAATTTTTCTTTATTTACCACACTATTAAACACTTCAGTCCTGTAGCCACCATCAGCACTAAATTCTAATTCCAACTGATTTACTGAGCCTGAAAACCTCGCCTCTCCCTTAAATGTCCCTTTTTCAACTGAGAACACAAAACAAATTTGCCAACATGTAGAGTGCTAGGCTACCTGTGTTTAGGAAGAAGGAAAAAAAATTTTTTTTAAAGCTGGGAACCTTTAAAAGTGAACAGCTTAATTAATCATTTGCATTATTCAATACTGTTTTAACTTTTAGCCTTCTTTTTGGAGGGCAGGCAGGAGGGAGGTTGTATATTCTTTTGGTTCATCAGTATTGTGGTTTTAATACTATTACAACTTTAAAAAGTTACTGTGCTTCTGAAGCTTCTGGTCAGGGGGTTTTTGTCCCTAGAGTTTCAAAGCTTAGGGCAAATGGTTTTCTCTAACTCTGCTTAACTCAAATATGAAACAGGAAACTGTGATGTCGTGTCTAGTAAACCATCAAAAGCACTCTGTTTAAAACAGAGAAATTAAGTGAGCTCACCGCTGCCTTCAAATACCTGAATTTTTGGCAAAACACTTGACCTATCTAGGAGTCATTGTAAAAGGTTAATTAAATAAAATCAAAATAGGGTTGTCACTTCTTCCTAAGGGCATCAGTTGTCTCAGCAAATGAGTTCTTTCATCATGGAAAATGAAACATGTCAGCCTTCTAGTATGAGACTGATGTACACTGAAGAAATCTACCTTGCTTACAACTCCAAAAAGGCCTTCCATCTGTGGAACAAAAGAATAATTGAACTTGAACCTTCCGACAGTGCCATTATGGCAGTACTATTTTTATATTGATAACTTTGTGGGTGTACAGAGAGCTCGTCACAACTGTGTGTGATGGGGCAGTCCTTTAGAGCACTTAAGGAAAACAAATATTTCTCTGAGGCCTTGACATGATAAACATACAAGTTCACTATCTAAACATTAAGTCATACTTTAAATGGATACTTTAAGTAATCACTTCCTACACAACCAGAATGAAATATACACTGATTTTAATGACAGTGATAATAAAGTTGGTTACATAATTCGAAGCCGATCACCATGGGGAAAATGATGAGCATTAGTCTTTAGAGACAATTTCTTAAGGTAAACTATTAGTCCCGTTAACGTGATTAACCTAAAAAGCGGGAGATGAGGAAGAGAGGGGACAGCAACCTAGCTCTCACAGCAAAGCTGCGCTTGATTTTTTTTTTTTAAGTCGTTTCTTTACAAGATTATCTTGCTATAGTTATTGGCAATACCAAATAATTACAGTTTATTTTAAATAAGAATCCTGTATTTCTGCTACTGAGCCTTTACCCTTCCCTGGCAACCCCAATTTTCTTAGTTCTCTTTTGCTTATCTTATCGAGTATCTTAGTTTTCCTCCCATAAACATGTGTAGCTGAGTAAGAGCTGGAAAGCTGAAAAGGACAAGCTGAGCTTTTTTCCTTCTCAACTCTCTAAAAAGGGCTCCACTCCACTAAGGAGACAGACAGAAAGGAGGGAAGTAAATAAAGTAAAAAAACAAATTTTGGTTCATTTCAAAAGGACCACTTTCTGAAACATTGCTCTGATCTATACCATATTTTGGAACCAATGCCTCTGGTCTAAAAGATTCAGTGAGCAATGAAGATAATAAAGGGAGATCAGTATAGGCATGTGTCTACTTCTAATTTTTTAAAAATTTATTTTAGAAGGTAAAGAAAATAGAAGACAAGAATATGCAGAGACCTGTTAAAATCCCTGTAACTAAGAAATGGGTAGCAGGATTGTGCGTGGTTTTTGTTTTCTGCCTTTTTCTTTTTCTAAATTTTCAAAAAACGGTGTTACAATAAACACATGTTACTTTTATCAGCAGAAAAGAGGATTTAAGCGCTTTCCTATTTCCGGTTGCCAGGTCAGCCTCCTGATCCAGCTCTTAGTGGAGATCAAGAGCTTAGACTTTTTCCTTAAACCCACACCCCTGGAACAGTCTGCACACGGTCTGGGCGTTCAGCAAGTCTGGACTGACTAATTAATTGATGTAGGGCTCCTTCACCTTTGTACACCTCTGTACTTAAACACTGTTCTCCAGGGTGTCTAAACACACTTAGAAAGAGCTGCTCTGGTTTTAAATGGTATATAAATTCTCTACTAAAGCCACTTCTCCATATTCATCATCTCTAAAGAGCAGATGAGTAAGGTGACATTTTCATGTTGTAGCTAGAGCTGGCTTGGAACAAAAAGTCACTGAGTTTGGGTTTGGAGTTATGTTCACTCTAAAAATAAGTTACTGGGGGAACTCAGACATGACCCAGTCTTTAGATTTTTATCAAGAATGCTGTCCACACATCACAATTATAAAGTTTAAGTATTAAAATTGAGATTTTTTTTTTCCCCAAAGAGAAGCCTCAACCTTCTTTAGGCAACAATGCTGGGAAAGAGAAGGCCATAATCTCCTTATGGACAGGGCCCCCACTGTCTTTTTTATCCTTAATGCTTCTGCCAATATGTGGGGGCAGAGTAGGTATTTATAACTGTTGAAGATTGAATAAATCAATTAATCTGTCAACACAGCTACAAACTTACTCTGTCACGAGGTAGATATAATACCTTTCAGGGAGAAGGGTAATCTTAAAAAAATACTATTTATTCAGAGTAGAGTATTAAAATAAAAAAACCCATGACTACCAAACATATAATAAAGGGTAAAATACACTGTTTTCTACAACATATTAGGCAGCTAAGACCATTTCATAAGACAGTCTTATGTTAATGATTAAACGTGATGGCAAGTAAAAAGTTCTTAAGCTGACACTATTTTAAACAAGCAGGTGGATTCTAGAGTTGAATTTATAAAACATAAAAAATTGTCTTGAATAAGTATCAATAAGTGATGAAAACTGTTCACCTCATAAAATAGACATGGATATAATAAAAGCACCGTTAACTAAAATGCATGGTTTAAAATGACAGTTTCTTTTAGTATCTCTAAGGAGTGCTTTCTTGCTTACCTGTCAGTGTTTTAAAATTATTCCTTTTTATTCTATTTTTTAAAAGTTTTGTGCTCAGTCATATATGTGACCCAGATTTCAATGCCACCTTGTTGACGCTAAGACAGCTTTTGTATCCGTAAAACCACTGCAGTTGTGTCTAAATCAGGAGCTGAATATGTTCTTCTACCTTTTATCGGCTCTAAAAAATGCAGAGCAAACATTATCTATTGTTAATTACCTGTAAAGTAGGGCTTTAGCCACTTCCCCTGTTTCTAAGAGCCCTGAAGTGAAACCTAAAAGAAGTCACCCATTGTTTTCCGCTGTGCAAGGGCCAGGAGCAAACAGGGCTCAAATTGCAGCTCTGAAAGGCCACAGGAAATTGGCATACCACTAATCTGCACTCAACTATTCAAAGAAACAAAGGCTGCATTCCTGCTGAAAAACTCACCAGCAGAAACCCGGGGCAGATCTGTTCAGCAAGGACCCCAGAATAAATCTGCAGAAATAAAAGTTTTAATTAGAGTACCATGAGAGCTGGCTCCAGTTTCCTAGCTCTAACATGCATCATTTAGGTTTCTACCTACTCTTCCCAGTTTTCCCCAAAATGAGATTACATAATTAGAATCCTTTCCACTTAATCATTTGAGCAGGGATAGAGTAGGAGGGGGACAATGTAATCAGAGGCCAAGGGTTCACTACAGACAGCTGAGTTGTGGTAAACTAGTATTCTAAAATAATCAAAATCCAAAGCACTTAAAATTTGCTTTTGTGTACTTGGGCTATATATACTCCTTGTAAATGCATGAACATTTTTTTCTAAACCTTGGGAATGAAATGCGACTAAGAAATTGGTCAGATTATCTTTCATAAAGCACAGCACAATTTAGAATGAGACTCCATGTAAAATTCAAGGATAAAATTAGTGATTTTTTTTTTTTAACTGGACGCTTTACCACAGTTCAAGTCATGAGTAGAACACGGATGCCTCATCGGCTGGTGTGGTACACCCACTTGTTCTTTCTTAATGGTTATCAGAAAGGCTGGGACTTCCCTGGTGGCTCAGTGGTAAAGAATCCACCTACAGTGCTGGAGACTCAGGTTCGATTCCTGGGTCAGGAAGATTCCCTGGAGAAGGGAATGGCAACCTACTCCACTGTTTTTACCTGGAAAATCCCACAGACAGAGGGCCCTGATGGGCTACATCTATGAGGTCACAAAGTCGTGGTCCGGGTCCGGGTTGGAAAAGAATTTCCAGACGTGAGGCAGAATGAGAGGAGAATAAAGTTTCTTAGAGTGGGAGACGCTGTTAGAACAGCGGACCAGCTCAAGGGAGAACCGAAATTAAACAGGGGTCCTTAGTCCACTTTTACACCCAGGGTACGAGGAGTGGGATAGGGGTCTTGCGGGTCATTTGCTGATTGGATGAGGCACGGATACTGGGTGGGGGGAGAGTAGGGCAAATACCTTCTCCCTATGGGGTAGGAGGGGAGACAGGTTATACTGCTCCATGAATAGTTACAACATGGGAGAGAGAAGGACAATAAGGGCCTGGTTTTTCCGTTCCTGCATTCCAAGACCCTCCTTGGGTCACCACAGATCGGACATGATTTAGCAACTCAACCACCAACCACCACATCAGAAAGGTCACAGAATGACCTAACAGAGTCAGGGATGTTATGTTCTAGTCTTAAATTTACCAAGAAACTGGAAAATCGTATTTCCTCCCTAAGTCAAACTTTCTTACTTATAAAACTAGGTGAACAATTCAGTCCCTCCTTAACTCACGAGTTTGTTAAAATACCAAAAGTTTGTATGCCTAGGTACTTACAAAAATATTATGTGCCATGTATAATTTGAGATGTTACTGTATTTAGTAAAAACAATGTTTTAACTGAGTAATAGGTTATATGGTATTATCATAAATCTTCGAAAACATATTGTTCAGTCACTCAGTCATGTCTGACTCTTTGCAAGCCCATGGACTGCAGCAGGCCAGGCTTCCCTGTCCTTCACCAACTCCCAGAGTTTTCTCAAATTCATGTCCATTGAGTTGGTGATGCCATCCAACCATCTCATCCTCTGTCATCCCCTTCTCCTCCTGCCCTCAATCTTTCCCAGCATCAGGGGCTTTTCCAATGAGTTTGTTCTTCCCATCAGGTGACCAAAGTATTGGAGCTTCCAAAAACATATATAGCGTAGCCATTATACATTTGAAAAAAGGGACATTTTGAAGAGTTTTGTGCCTATGCAAATTGAACAAGAAGGTCAGTATCTAGGAGAAAGAGTATCAGCACCTAGGAAGCTGAGCAGGGTTCTTACCTCCTCCAGGACCCTCAAGTCAACTCAGTATGAGGTCAGTCATGTCCCAACTCTTTGTGAGCCAATGGACTGTAGCCCACCAGGCTCCTCTGTCCATGGGATTCTCCAGGCAAGAATAATGGAGTGGGTTGCCATTTCCTTCTCCAGGGGATCTTCCGACTCAGGGATCGAACACAGGATCTGTATTACAAGCAGATTGTTTACCGCTGAGCCACCAGTAAAGGTGGAGCCCTATTTGTTAGAATATGCAAGACTAAAATGGCTTAAAGCAGATTACAGACCATATCAGAGTATATATTTTATTAATGTAGTAAATATTCCGCTGGTCAGAAAAACAAGATCCAAATATGAGTTCTTATGACGCAATTGTAAAATGCAGGAAAATATATCAATAAATATGTACTCAGCGCCTACTATGGACAAAGCACATTTGGGGTACAGGTGAATCTACAACATAAGCTCAAAGAATTACAATATCAAAGGAGAGACAGGACATAAACTTTGAACAGGGGCAGAAAATGCCACCCCAATATATGCCACCTTAGCGTAAGGATTATATTGAGCTAGAAGCACTGAAAAACAGCAGGTACAAGAGGGGGCTGTGGCCTCCTCTTCTCTTTCTGGAAGCAGGAGATAAAACTCACATATGAGGGGTTCCCTCACTGTACCAGGAGGAGAGGAACATTCTTATCACCAGAGATGGAGGGTGGAGGCCGAGAGAACTCTGTACAAACAGACCTTGTTAAACTGTCTCAACTTCCTTTACCGTTCATATATTTTAGTTGCTTTTCTGTAACTCTCTCTCTTTGTTCAACCACAGTATGAATGCTTAGGCTTGGCTACATCTCTGGGTCTTCATCTTCCTATGGGGTTCACAGGTACATGTAAAAAATCTGTATGCTTTTCCCCTGTTAATCTATCTGATGTCGATTAATTCTCAGGCCCAACAGGAACTTCAAGAAGGCAGTGGTAAAGTTTTGCCTCTTCTTTAACACTGTAAACATTAAAAGTAATGACCCTTCTACACAATGATGTTACTATAGAATTTTTAGGAGAGATTATTTAGTCAGAGAAATAGGATTTAAACCTAGTTATAAAAGAGTAGAGGCTTCCTGAGTGACAAAGATGGTGAAGAATCCACCTCCAATTCAGGAGACAAAGGTTCAATCCCTGGGTCAGGAAGATCCCCTGGAGAAGGGAATGGCTACTCACTTCAGTATTACTGTCTGGAGAATTCCATGGACAGAAGAGCCTGGCAGGCTACAGTCCATGGGGTCACAGCGAGTTGGACACAACTGAGCAACTGACACTTTCACTTTTTTTTTTGCAGGAACAGAGAGTGAACCAATTCCACTGGATAGAAGATTTATGTTGCAGGAAAGAAGGGCAGAAGGGCAGTTTGGGAGTCTGAAAGCCCAGCACAAATACTTGGTGCATGCATTTTAACTTAATCCTATAGTTAATGTAAAGGGTGATGAGAGGAAAAGAGGATAGGGCAAAAGGGAAAGAGAAAACGTGGGGCTTCCAAGAGACATACAGTCTGATGAACTGGAAAAGATTAATTTTTAATACAGTTATTTGTTATGGAGTCATGCTGTAGGCCAGTAACATCATATGATAAATGACACAAATGTTTCCAAGTGTAAATCATCATATTCCAACTTGGCAGTCACCAGCAGACACACATTTTCCATTGGGTCAAAAGGACCCAAAATTTTATTTGAACACAAAAATACAGTTCTGTGTTTTTTCCCCTCGAGAAACAGTCCCATAGGTAACATATGACCAGCCCCCATCGTGAAATCACCGCCCTCTGCTCAGAGCGGCCTGTGGTTGAGTTAGTCCTGTGGTGTGCCATAGGAAGGAGGTGACAGTTACTGCTTGGATATGTTTGTAGGGCATAACCTCAAAGGAACTTCCTCACACTCTATAGTAGAAAGGAATAAATGTTTGTTTTGAAAGATAAGCATGGGTAAGTAGGAAAAAATGCTCAAGGGCAAATACTTTTGAAAAAAAAAATGCTTTATGAAAGAATGTTGGGTTTTGTTTTTTTCAAGAAAGGCAAGTTCAAGCAGACCTTTTTTTTTTTTTCAAGAGTACTGCCTGCTTTTCTTCTTTCCAAAATTCACCAGATTTTACAAACCATATGAAGCATATTTTCCCTAAGGGTTAAGAGATTCCTCCTAGTTGAAGTTTTTACTTAACAAATTAAGGTACTATATGATACCTATTCCAGTGCCAAGGAGAAAAAAAAAAAAATCCCATTATCTACACAGGACATGAAGAAATGTGGACTTTACACACTTGACTTTTTTTTTAACTAAACTTTTGAAATCAAGCAATGCCAACCTCCCTCAAATTCAAGTTGTTCTGCTTTATAATGATCACTTCTCAAAAAACCATTTCCAAGTCTCTACATGTGCCACATACCACCTATAAAATGTAGAAAATGTTTAACTCCAATACTCTCATTTATAAGCAATTCAAACTACAAGAAAAAAAGAAAAATGACCAATTTCAATCCCCAAATTGTTCTGTCCTTTTTTTTGGTATAACTTCTGCAAGAATCTGGATTTTACTAACTTGGCCTGTTGTTACGGTTTACTCTGTGCCCCATGGACTGCAGCCCACCAGGCTCCTCTATCCATGGGATTTTCCAGGCAAGAACACTGGAATGGGTTGCCAAGCCCTCCTCCAGAGGATCTTCCTGACCCAGGAATCGAATCTGCATCTCCTGCATCGGCAGGAGAATTCTTTAATAAATTAAACTCCAAGTCTTCAAGTATAGATAAGGTCTATATAATGGAAATAGCATAGGACTTTTAAATGCAGTTTTCACATCTTTTTCTCATTCAGCTGGCTCTACTTCCTACTAGCGGTTTATCCTTGGGTAAATCATTTCATCTCTCCAGGGTTCAAATGTCTTTACTTTTGAATGAATGAAGGAAAGGAAAGGAACTTTAACGTCCTCCCAGATTTGACTTTGAGTGGCTTCTCTAATCTTATTCCCAATAACCTAATAAACATATTCCCTAACCACCCTTCTTCCTTTGTCCACCATCACCATTACCATTTCTTACTTTGACCAACAGAGAAAAATATAGGGAATAAGCAAAATCAGGACCCTGAAGTTACAAGCATTATTTTTTGAAGATACTCCAGTGATTTAAAATTTAATGCCTGGGCCAGGGTGTGTTGGGGTTGAGTGGGAGGGAGTAGAAAGAGTTAATGTTTTTAGATAATTGGGAGAAAATGGTTGACTTGCTGAATTTTCTATTTTGGAATTTGGTATTTCTGACAACAAAGTTCAAATATTGTATATAACTCACTTTTCTGAGTGATACATAGTGAACTCTGTCTGGGGAGCCAGGGTGGAAGAAAGAATTAATAATTTAGTTTGTTTGATTTGCAAAGGCTTTGATTCTCTTCTCTGCTTTATGGCTTCCTGCCTTTGGTCCACTTCATCACTCATTAACTGTTCTGGGAGAGATGTGTTGTAGGCGGAAAAAAATCATTCCCAAATCTGTACAATTAGTGGAATGTTCAATGTAGAAAATTTTGGTCTCCTTCTGCATTTTATTTGTACAAATGTTCTCTCTGCCTACGTTAGCAGTTATAAACCAGTCATGGACCAGTTATGAGTTGGTCCTGTGATGAGTCACCTTTATCCCTCTTCACTCCTCTTTTTCAACCTACCAGTCATCTCAAACCTATACTTCCTTTCAGTCTCCATTGTCCCAGTCACACTAATCATCTTGATCATCATATTTAATGACCTAGCTGGATTCCCTCTTCCATTCCAGTCTATTCTCCACAAGGCTGCCTGAAGAATCTTTCTGAAAGTCTAATCTGCTCATGTCACTCTCTTGTTTACAATCAGGCCTCTCTGTGACTCCTTCTCACTCACAAGATAGAGCTCAAGCTTTTCAACTTGACGTCCACACTTTCCATGACTGGCTCCTATCTTTCCCACAGACACCTTACTTTCCAAACATTCTGATTTACTTGCCATCATGCCATGATCATTCCCATTAACATGCCTTTATATTGAGCTGAAATGCTTTTTCTCTTCCTTGTCTACCTGATGAATTGCTACTCATCTTTCATATCTTCTCTATGAAGCCTTTCCTGACTTGCAGACAGATGTGGCTGCCTCCACAGCCTCAGTTACCAACTGATACAGTAACACCAATCACATGGTTAAAACTTTATGCATTGCTAGTCAAAGACGGGGATCCTCAGCATCAAAAATATCATTGTTAAATAAGTGATTAAAAGTTTGACAGAACCAGGCAATTCTTATTTTCTCTCAAAAATTGCCAATCTTGTGACATTTGAAATAGTATCAAAAACCCTGCAAAAACAGTTTCAGTTTGGTCATTCATCTGAGCATCTTTCCTTCTCTGAAGTCTTATGAATAAATCTAGCAAGGCAATCAAAACAAATATTTATTGATAAATTTAGTTTCACTTTTTTTTTTTTTTAATCTGCCCTAATTGGATTCTGTTCCTGGTAACTACTAAAGAGCAATAGCCAAAAATGGACAAAGGCAGATACAAAAAGGAAATTACAGGTAATTCCAAAAGCAGGTTTATAAACCACAAAGTAGAACTCCACATAGCCTGTAAATACCTCTAACATGATCAGTTTTCTTTACAAAGATAGGCCTCTCTGCATTTGGAGTAAAAGGCAGATTCTGGGTGGTCCAGAAGAATAAAATATATTTCTATTAAGGAATCAAATTCACTCACAGCTTCTATCACAAATCCGCAACATGCAGACTCTGGGAAACGTCAGGACTAAGGTCTTGGACCCAATCCCTTTGCCTTCTGAAATGCCTCTGAAGTGTGCGAAAGCTTAAAGAAGGGAATGTGGAAAGCAGAAGGCCTTTTGGCTCTGTGTATTATTTTGACTGAATTGACTGGTCAATCAATTTTCATGAAGATATATTTCCTTTATTCAATAACAGATTTTGTTAACAGACCATTTGTGCTATAAATGGAGCACGACCCATTTGAAAATAAATTCTACTGCTCTAGCTCATTCCTTTTTAAGAAATCTTATATTTTATCAGATCGTAATTACTTAATTTATAATCCATTAGCCTAAAAACAAGTTAAAGTGTTCAAAAACATAAATGTCCAAACAGAAACACCAGCCTCTAAAATTTCCTCTCCACCTCTGGCATTTTAATACCTAAATTAACAACTCTTCTAACACATTGGCCTCAGTTTCCTCCTCTTCATCCTTTACTCGGAGAAATCTCCTTTCTACCTCAGCTACCTTTGAGCACAGAGAAACTCCAGATACCCTCAGCATTTGAGGTGATGGTATCAAGACCCTTAAAGGTGGTATCAAGACCACCTTCTAAGGTCTTGATTTGAAAATTCTGTTCTCAGCTGTCCTCCTCTGCTATTTCCATACTCTTAAGTCTGTACTTCATCCTCATTGGAAACTTCAACCAATTCTTCTGGCCAGTCATTTCGGCAAATATTCAGATCGCTACCCTAAGATTTGTGACCTCTTTCAAATTCACCATTTCTTAACGGTCTCTTGTTCTCTGCCTTAAATGAGCCTCTAACCAGCTGCAGACAATGTCTTGATAAAATCTGAATAAAATGCTTAGTGGCTCCCCAAAATTCCAGGTTCAGTGTGAGCTGAGCTCTCTGCACTGCTTTTCACTTCATCAGTTCCTATTGACCACAAGTTAGCATCCCCACCTCTAGCCGTTCCAGACTGCCCTCAGGAACCACGTTCAGTCCTTTAAGCATCTTAACTTTGAAGAGGAGACCATCCTCCACTTGCTGTGCTTCTTCAACTTCCCTCTTCTCCCTCTTAGAGTTCCACTATGTCTTTTTCTTCCTGCTCATCTTTTATTCTTTCCTCTAGAATCATTCTTGCCAAGGTTAAAGTGTCCTCATTGTGCTTCCTCGTCTATCCCCTCCTACCTCTTCCAGTAGGCCTACAAAAAGGCGCAGGTTTTCCTTATTCTAAAAATTGTCCTCAGCTTGTTACCTGCTTGAGTTACTTTCCTATCATCTCAAGACTTCTGGAATAGTCTAAAGCTGTTACTTGCATGTACTTACCACCCATGAACCCCATGCCACCTGGTTCTTATGACAATTTCACCTAAACACCACCCACCAAATTTAGCTGGGAGTCTGCAGTTTTTGACTGTTACTAATTCCTATCTTCAAAGTCTCCTTTGGCCGCTAAGGCGTGGTCAAGAGGAACTGATGAAGTGAAGAGCAGTCCAGAGCGTTCAGTTCCATCTCTCAGTGCCTGTGCTTCTTTGACCACCTCTCTACTGGCCCGAGGTGCCCCACCTGCCCTCTAAACGTAGGTACGTTCCTCAGGGTCTGAGGCTCAGCTGGTGAAGAATCTGCCTGCAATGTGGGAGACCTCAGTTTGATCCCTGGGTTGGGAAGATCTCCTGGAGAAGGGAAAGGCTACCCACTCCAGTATTCTGGCCTGGAGAATTCCATGGACTACAGTCCATGGGGTCGCAGAGTCAGACAGGACTGAGTGACTCTCACTTTCACTTTTTCACTTTCAAGATTTTATCCCAAGCCTGTTTTTAATTTCATTCTTTCTCTTGGGAATCTATGCAACAGATTCCCTATCACCCCAATGTGGGTGATGGGTCATCACCCTCCTCTAAAATTCTAGACTTTTTTTTTTCTCAGTGAGCTTCTGGCAACTCACCAGCATTATAAGAGTTTATCCCAATAGGACTCATAATTTTCCCACCCCACATACCTCCTAAACTAAGTCTACCCAACTCTTTCAACAGAACTACCATTTGCCTATCCTCCCTGGTCCAAAAACCTCAGTATCATTTTCAGTTTTTTCCTCTATCTCAAAACCACAGATAACTGCCAAGTCCTTTAGATATATGTCTCACATTGATCCCTCCTTTCCCTTCCTATTAACCTCCAAGTTAGTTTTGACCCTTAATACCTTTATAATTGGCCTCCTACTTTAATATCTGCCATTTTAATCACCTGTGATTCTTCTACATGTACCCATAATTTAATTCAGAGCCTCTTGACTGTGGTTATGCTGTAGAATCATCTGGGGTGCTTATAAAATAAACAAAAGCCAAAGCCCCACCCAGGGCACAGGTTTTGTTTGTTGCTATTTTACTCATAAATGAAATTGAGAACTGCTGCTAGCCAAACAGGAACTCAGTTTCCTCAAATACACACCTTACTTTCTTACATCAAATTTATTCAGCTAGTTTTGTCTGATTCCTTTCTAAATAAGGCACTTACTTCTCTGCTTGGACTACTATTAGTATTCACTACTATTAGTCCATCGTGCTTTCACGAATTTGTTAAATTTTATAACTTACAAATTAACCTGAAATTTTGGTTTAAACTCTTGTCTTGTTCCCCCAACCAACCTCTCCTTTCTTCCAATCTGTTACACAGGTACATATGCAGCAAGCAGTTTTTTAACAAAGTTTATTTTAGTTTGGCAACTAGATCATGACTAAGTAAGGTAAGTAAGCTCTGTGAACCTGGCTTTCTCATCTCTAAAGAAGATGCAATAGATGACCTCCAAGTTTCTATCATTAGAAGTATGATTCTATGATTATTTTATCAAAACACACTCTTAGACTACTTGCTAGTGAATGATAGAAGCTTTAGTATGCTTTCCCAAATTGCCCAGTTCAAAACAGTCTCTAGGTTTTGCTGTTACTGGCATACCTAGTATGATTCAGCTATCTGACTTTAACAACAATCTTTCTATCAGTACAAAATAGAACATTTAAATCTGCTTTTTAATCACTATAACTCTGATATAACTAGAATAATGCTAAGAGCCATCACGTAAGTTCTTAAATCTAGATGCCAGGTTACTGTTACCTTTACAAACTGATCAAAATCAATTTGTTCTATTATTACCATATAAACCTGGCCAGAGGAAGCACACAATCTCAGTTTTCAAATGAAGTTGTTAACTTTAATAATAACATATGAAAAATAATCATGGCAATGAAGTCATTTGCTACATATTTCTGATAGCTAAGTGTAAATAATATACGCAGAAAAACATTCCATTTCCTAAGTTATGGTCAAATATATTAATTATGAAGGAAACACTTTCTGGTTAAAAGAAATGGTAAAGGCTAATGTGCAACATAAAGGTACCAGGCTTGCTGCTAAGAAAAGAAGAAAACCCTGTATCTGAAGAGTCCTGGTTCTATGCTAGCTATCATGAACATTTAAGCCAGGCCTTTGTTTCTCTATTCTCAAGATGACGACAAGAAGCTAAAAAAGCAATTACAAAATTGCCTGATAAACTCACCCAAGGAGATTTTGAAATTAAGAATATCAAGCTCCTCCCCTGGAGATACCTTCTGATAGAAGGTCTGGACTATGACATAGACTTTTGATTTTTAACTTTTTAACTAGTGACCTATTTACTTTCATATATAGTTGAGAAACATAAAGTATATTCTGATATCTATTTCTAGCTCTAGAATTCTTCTCCATATGGAATAATGCACATGGTAGGGGTTCAATACATGCAGCAAAATGGCTTGGTAATAATCTGAGGTAATATGAGAAGAATCAAAAACTTGTCAGTTAAATTCATGGCCATCTTATCTAGTGAGGGCAATAATGAAAAAAACAGTTCTCCAATTGTCATCTGGCCAAAGAGGGATTTAAAGTTTTGTCTTCAAGATGTTTAAAAAATGATACCAAACTCTCTTGCAATATATATACAGTCGGAGGTGGGGCAGAGTTCAAGACGAGAACTGTCTAGACATTCTTTCTTTGCTTCCATTTTTCAATGTTTAAAAGTGGGATTATGCCTTTTTGCTAAAGAGTTATACATAAAACTACCATGAAATACATCACTCAACAAAAAAAGGGAAGATTCAGGAAAAGGAGACAATTTCAAAAATTAAATCAATCTTCTGCAAATGAATCCTGAGTTTGATTTCAATATTAACTTTAGGGTAAAAACATGATTAGTTTTTAACTACCTATTTTCTTTAACTTTAAAAACCACTGTTTTAAATTTTTTTTCTTAGTAATAACTGGAAAGTTCTATGATTTGTGTTTTGAAAACTATATAATAATTATCACAGATTATAGTTTAAGGATTCACCTCAAGCCTTCACAAAAAAGAAGTATATCTACTTTTTCATAGTTCGTTTTTCTGCTGAATTACATTTTATTAAACTGCTGACAGGAAATTACTCAATTACAGAAATCCTCTACTGGTTTTATTCACAATTAAATTATCCAAATAAAACTTCTTTGAATGAAAAGAATAGCACTCAGAAAACATGCTGGAAAGGAACTACTTAAAAAATATTCATTCTGTCAAGCTTTGGCAGTTGAGGAAGAGGGACAAAATTGTGGAATAAAAGGGAAAGGTTAATCTATCTATGTGGTATTTTTAACTTGGCAGTATCAAATAAATGGCAGGGGTATCGTAAGAAATGTCAGCTCTGCTAATGCTTTCAAAAGTCTCAGCACTTTAAAATGATCATCAGTATTCGGTTCAAACACACTGGACTCATGAGCACTGATGAAAACACATCCTAATATTTTTTTCTTCTAGGTTTAAACCATCACAGAGGAGGAAGTTTTGAATCAAAGTGTTATTCTTTGTCTCTGACAAGCATGTTAGAAGTCTGAACCCCTAACATATTGCTATTTCCAAATATGGGCCTGACATTATGCCAGAGTGCATACAGAACCCTAGCAGCAGCAGACTGCCATCTTAATATTATAATTTTAATGTATTCCCCATATAGCCAGAAGTTAAAACTCCACAACATACCTTATTCTCATAAAAGTTATAAATTTCTTTCAATAAAAGCCATAGCTTCTTAGTCTGGCTAGTTTAACTACAGACAGTTCTTACACCAATTCCTGATTATATGAAGGGTCTAAATAACAGAAAAAAGTTACACAGTATTTTGAAGGAGTCTATTTACATGTTTCATTAAGGAGCCAAATTAATATTCAATATTCAGGGACCAGGGATACCACCACATAACTTGAATACAAGAGGAAACAAATTCACATTTTAAAATACCATAGATTATGAAATTTTAAAAATGTTCCTGCTTTCAGAGCATAGAGAAAATACTTGATTAAGCCAAATGTCACAACGCCAACTAATAGGTTTAGTGGCTTGGTGGAAATGCATTAAAAGTTACTATCACTTATGTCTTATTTAATTAAAACAAAATCAAAGCCTATTTACAAGGGATAAATAAATAGTCCAAAACTAGTAGTCAAATCATGTAAGAGACAACAACCAAAACAAAAAATCTGGATAAGAGTTTTGACAGCCTAAATCCTGGGTTCAAATTATGTCAACATCTTATTCTCAAATGCTGATTATTCAGGTTTGACACATCAGTTAGGCATTTGGAGGAGTTAGCGAAATTGAGTCTGAGGTGTCACGTGAACAAAATTTTATCAGACCCAAAGATTCTATGTCCTGACTCCAGCAGGCTAAAAACTAAAAGCATGTACTTTTTTAATACAAAGTTTCACACCCTCACATTTCTAATTCCAAGAGACATGACACAATGTTATTTGATCAGGGCACATTAAATACTTATTAAAGGAATGAAAAGGACTGGAATGTTTTTAAAACATCTCTTTGATAATGTTAGCTATCCCCTTGATGCACTCTTAAATTCTATAATGTTTTATTAAAGTGACAGTGCCAGAGACTGCTAATATAGCTACAGAACTAATTTTTTAAGTTTTGCTGATGAAAATTAAATTCAGACTAATCCAAGAGTTAAGATAAACATTATTTAAAACATACAGGTATGTCCCATTCCAAGAAATTGATATACACAAAACCCCTTGCTTACAAAATAGCCAAAGGAGGGACGGAACTGTTAATATTAATCACAAAAAAACTTTTTTCACTTTGTAAAGTGCTTCACTTGGGCATTTGTTGAAACAGAATTTGGAATACAAAATCTTGATTAATGAATTTTCCAGGAAACATCTAGTTCAAGATTTGAGCTCACCTACATCTAGATTTGGTATATTAAGGGAAAGAAAGAAAATGGGTATGCATGCAGAAAGAGTCAAAGCAAATGACAAAATCACAACAGTACACGCTAATAAATGAAGAAATCAACAGACAGTTTCATTAATTAATATATTTTCTGCATTATAGTTAACATATGTACTTTCTTCGTGTCACCTTATTTTCCGTTACGTATTGATATTTTGTTATATTCAGACATGAGTACATTTCAACAGTCTTTTGCAATAAATATCATAAAATAATAGAGATTCGCATAATAAATATTCTTTACAATAAAAAAGTTTAACAGACTTTTGTCTTAAAAATAGTCAGAATTCAACTTTGTGATTTATACATAAAATATACAAAAAGCACCACAATTTGTGGTTAAGGCAATGAAACAGAAAAGATTAGAACTACCCAGCTGTTAACTAACCAAGTGGCCAAAAACCATTAAGGAGCCAAGATCACTTCAGGCAGCATAGTTCTGTGACATCTATAGATTGATCAGATATAAATATCAACTTCAGTTATCCAAGTGCCCTCAATGACAAGAGTAATTTGGTGAAAAGCAAGGAGTACAGAAGGGAGGGAGTCGAGTCCTTCACAAATATGAAAGCTTGAATAAGGATGAGCAAGATACAACCAATATATCTCCAATGTGAAGACTTACATTGTAAATCAGACCTAAAATTACACAGAAAAAAAACAAAAAACCTGGCATCTCTAAAATAAGATAAGGCCAAAACTGAGGGGATAGAAGATTGAGGAGAGAGGAGAGGGCAGTGGTTAAAGGAGAATTTTAACCTTGTAACAAAAACAGATCTCCCATGCTACTTAAGTGTCCAATGCTATGAAGATAGCCCTAATTGGAGACAGATTTAATATATAGCTTATTTAAGCAATTAAACGGCTGCTTCTTTAAACACCAATTTCCCTGTTCCCAGAGTACCCAATCAAATACAGCTCTAAATCACTGTAGTCTGGGTGTACATGTGTGGATATGTTCACGTGTACAACTTTGGAAAGTTGCTTGCAGAACAAAAAGGCTACACAAAAGCCCACTGGCTCTCAATACCCTCTCGAGTGGATGGCAGAGGCTCTTGTCATAAGGGGGAGCCAGACGCATTTCACAGTCCACTCTTACCGAAGACCATCCATTAGAGAAGAGTACAATCCATGAGCCAAACCTTGGAAAGAAGGGGAGAAAGGTGGGAAATGGGAAAACTGCAAAGAAAATAAAACCAGTATCTGACAGCATCTTTTTTAACAGCCACAGCTTGAAAGCAAGAGAAGTTCAGGAGGTCCAACCCACCTCCAAAAATCAGGATGGTTTACCCAGACCCCGGGAGGGGCAGCTCTCCAGCTTACAATAGACCGTGTTGGAGTTCTTACATCTGCACCCTGGGCGATGGATCCAGTCATAACACCCCTTGCACAGCTTCAGGCATCCCTTGGCAGGAGGATAACAAAGTAAGCAAGGCAAAAACAGAGACATGGCTCCCATACACAGGTACCTAGAGCAGCACTGCGACTGTGAACAGGAGCAAGGATTATCCGAGTAGGAATCCCCTTCATCGTCATTGGAACAGTGGTAGAAGATGCCCTTGACCAAGCACATGCAGGTTCCGTACTCCACCATGCTCTCCGCCGAGCAAAGGCACTGCCGGTTACAGGCCAGACAGGACGGCAGGGTCCTGGGAGCTGTGCATTCCCCACACTTGCACTTCCCACACTGTTCACAAATGAACTTGTGCTGCGTCAGGTCCTCTTTCAAGGAACCCTTTAAGTCATCCACAATCAGTTGCTTGGGCTGGGTCCGGATTGCCCTTTCAGACCTGTGACCAGGGATGGGTCTGGCTGGCGGCGACCTTCCTAACAGCCCCTGCTCAGAAGAGGCACTGCTGTTGCTCCCAGAACTGGCTGCGCTTCCAGTGCTGGTTGATCTACTCAGTATGGGGCCTCTGGCGTTATTTGAGAGTCCTGCATGTCCCAGGTGGCTGGTAGGTCTATGCTCATAGTTGTTATTCACATTAATCGGTATGATTTCGTGAGTCCTCTCATGCTTTTCTTGTCTTGGTGCGGTTCGAGGAGCAGGTCTTTTCACCACGGATGGCCCTTCTGTGTATTCATTGCTGCCTCTGATGGCCTTGATCTGGTCTAAGGACAAAATAGCAGCAGGCTGAATCTCTCTCTCATAGTCTAGCCTCTGACGGTTATCCAATGCAGGCTGCTGGATCACAACTAAAGAACTGCCACTGCCATGCTGATTTGGGGGATCCATGTGTAGTGATCTTGATTTCTGGCAATCAGTGGAAACCTGGCATGCATCTGAAATCCTAAAGGGAAATCAAAGATGAAAAAAAAAAAAAAAAACAGAGAAAATAAATGACTAGAAGCATTTGGGGGGTGGGGGGGAAGAGGTGAGAAATCCTGTCAAGTCACAAATTGCCTAAACCACCTGGTAATGATATCCCTCATCAGCGGATTACAATGATGCTGGGGTCCTGGCCAGAGTCCAATTCTGAGAGAGGCTTAGGACCACATCATAGAAGAAGAATGTAAGCAAGAGACCCCATGCTATAGGAATTGGAAGTTTTTTCAGCTTTTAAAAAGCAGAATCAAGAAGTAATGTCTTCCTGTTTGTGAATCTAACAAACAAAATGGAGTATGCCCTTGTGGGGAACACTGAGTATAAGCACTAATAAACAGCTCTCATCTAAAGAAACTCTGGGTATTTTCCATAAAAGAAAATATCCATTAAAAAAAAAACAACAACTAAGAATGGCTATGGTGCTGTTGTCTTTAGTTATCTGTTTGCTGTTATAAGCATTAGATTAGTGTTCAGGAAATTAGTCAAGGTATACTTCATGCATTAAAAAAAAAAGACACTCCAAACTGAAATGGAATCTCCAATTAACAGGTCATCTTCAGTAGAAACCAGAATTTTAAACCTAGCTCGCGCTATTAGTCTACAAGATGTAAAAGTGAATGCAGACGAACACAACAGTTCGTGTTTTATAGCCTCTAAAGCACACACACAAAACTCAATGTACAGTTCTGTGAATGTTAAGACCATTCACATTTGATATTTTTTTTTTAAGTTTAAATAAGGATCACTCACATAACACGGTAATTTTCACATACAAATAAGTGTCTGGCCTTTAACGTAGCATGGGGAAATCCTGGCCATTTTAATTATCTGTATTTCCTCTAATTTAAAAATCTGTATTTACATGCCAGATCTTGATTTTCAAAAGCACTGCCAACTCTGAATCAATGTACTTCTTGTAATAAAGTATAGCAATATCCAGGTAAAAATCTGTTTCAATACCAATGATAAATTACTTCTAATTTATAATGTATTCTTAAAACCATCTATTAAACATAAAAACGTTTTTGTTCTCATAAATGGTAAACCAGAATATTTTTCACACAAATTCCTCCCACAATCTACAGATCTGATACAGTTCAAGAATGCAAAGGAAAAAATGCCTATTCTCCACTACCATGAGCCAAATCTCATCAGCTTCAGGAATAAGGCAGAAAGAAGTCCATTTCATCTATTAACTTCACTGAATGGCCCTGGACAGTCTTACATGTTAACTTCTTGGCGTTACCCCCGCTCATTCTCCCAACTCGGAGCCTCAAGTTTCTAGTTTCTTCTACCTTCTCTGTACCCGAGGAACACGGTCACAACCTGCTGGGTTTAGTCCTGGAGTCCTTAAGGACTGTTTAAAAAATTCCATCGTTACACTGCAGAATCATTCCTCCTCGCAAAGCACTTCCTAACCCAGCGCTTCTAAAGCAAGGAGTATCTACAAGTAGTAAGTCAGACTCCACACGAAAGAAAAAAAACGTGGATCTGAAGAGAGTAGAAAAAGCACAAGGCACGACTTTAACCTGAGTCTTAAATGCTAGCTGTAACAAAGTTCCTGTTGGCCGGTAAAGGAGGCCACCAGATAAAAAGAAAAAGCAAAGAATGTCAGCCACCTCGGATCTGAAGCACAGCCCCTTTTCCAGCAGTGACAGCCCTGGATCTAGCCCCAAACACGCTCACACGCTCTCGGCAGACTCTTCTCCCCCAAGAAAGCCCCGAATCGAAGTCGAATACCTTTTCGGACAATCCCATCACATTCTAAGGATCACCGTGGATTTCCAAAGCCTTTTGGCGTATGCCACCAAGGATGCTTACAAATCAGGAAAAGCCTTCGGAGCGAATGCGGGCGCCAAAAAGCAAGCCCAAGGCAGGGAGGGTTATAAATAAATATCTGTCTACACTTTAAAGGAGAAGCCGGATTCCTAAAGAGCCGGGGCGCAGCGAGCCGGGGGCCGGGGCGGCGGAGCGGTGTCGCCACATCGCCGGTTCCCGCGGTGGAGCTGCGCCCTCTGCAATCCGCGCTGAGACGAGCGGGGAATAAATAGTTGACGGAGAGGAAGGAAAAGGAAAAAGTTATGAATGAAAACAAGTTTTCTCTCTCGCTCCCTCTCTCTCCCCGCTCTCTCGGGCAGGCGGAGGGGAGGAGGCTGAGGTTACCATTACCTCAGGAGGGCGGACCTCCGCACTTTTAAAGTGGCAGTGCCCTCTCCCGCCCCCGCCGCGCCGCCGCGCTCACAACAAGAATAAAGTGGCAGCTCGCGCGGGCGCGCGCCGACCCGGCCCAGGGGGTCCCCAGCGGCCCGGGGGTCCGCTCTGGCACTCGCGCGCGAACACGCCGTTCGGGAGGCCCCCGTCCGAGGGATCCTCGGGTCCGGAAAGCCCGCCGCGGGCACCCGCCGAGCAGCTCCGCGGTCCTCCTCCCGGGGACCCTCCCCCCCGCCCCAAGCCTCCCCGAATGCATCTTTCGCGCGGAGGGGTTTCCCCGAGAGGACACCCCGGGTCCCCGCGCCGCCGCTGCAGGCTACTGAGGACCGGGACCCCGCCTCGCCGTCCCGCGCGGAGGCGAAAGGTCGCTCTTCGGGTTGCCCAGCTCTGAGCGCCCCGCGGGCGGGCCGGGCCGCGAGAGGGGGTGGCCCCACGCTCCCTGCCCCTCGCGCGGTCCGGGCCCCCACGCCGCTCCCCGGGGCCCGCACCTGCCGCCCGGCCCGCCCCGCCCGTGCACCTCCCGCCCCCGCGGCCCGAGGGCGGCCGCCCCACACTCACCTAGGCCGAAGCGGGGGCGGGCGGCCAAGCAGTGCAACCCGGCCTGGGTCCCGGTGCGGGCGACTGCGTGCCCTCGCCGCATCAACCGCGGCGGGGAGGACGGGGAGGCATGGCCCGAGCTGCGGCCGGTCGGCCCGCGGCCTCTGCCGCTGGGCAGGAGCGCTCCCCGCGGCCCCCTTCCGGCTGCGGGGGACAATCCTCTGGAGACTCGGCGCGGCCAGGCGCAGACCTCTCACAGCTCGCGTGCGCCGCGCAGCTCAGTAACATCCACCTCCGGGGCTCTTCTCCTGTAGCCCCCTTCCAAGAGCCAGGGGGAAAAAAAAAAAAAATCCCTTCAGGAGGGCTCTCCGGGTCTCTCCGGAAAGCGAGCTGCGGAGCGGCGGGGAGAGGAGCGCGTGACTGGCCGGCCGACCCGCCGCTGTGCTCGGACCAGAGTTCTCCTCGGGGTCCAGTCGCTCCTCGCGGGAAAGGCGGGAGTGGCGGCCTCCTGACGCGTGAAAATCCACGTCACGGACGTTTGAGGCTCCGCGGCGCCCGGGACGGGGCTCGAACCGGCGTCCGCGGACGAGTCACGGAGCCGCGCAGAGAGTACACGCCTGAGAGGCCCGACCGCCGCTCCCCGCGGGTGGGGGGTGGGTGGGATTTTGGTTTTTACCCGCTTTTTTAGGGGCGGTGGTGAAGGGAGCGAAGTTTGGGGGTTCTCCTCCGGGGAGAAGGCGGGGCGTCGTCCCTCAGCCCCCACGCAGGTCCAGGCACTTTCCCGATCCCGCACGCCGGGCAAGTGGGGGCACGGCGTCCCTGGGAACTCCGGTCCTGGCAGTCAGCCTCTCCCGGGTAGCGATCACTCCCAGTCCTCCGACCCTCCGGTTCCGCGGCCGAAACGCCTGCTACAAACGATTAGAGATAAGAACACGTTAATTTCCCTTTCTTTCCAGGCACTTGGACTGGCCGCGCGCTCCGCCGCCCGGGCGAAGAGTGGAGCGGAGCGGGCCGCTCGCCAGCTCGCCCGCCGCCCGCACCCATGTGCTGGCTGTTGCTGCTCCCTGTGATTGACAGGCGGGCGCACAGTCGGCGTGTCAGCAGCGAACCAAAGTAACATGCAGTCTTGCACGTTTTTGCCGAAGTGCTTTTGCCCCCTTGGAATGCCTAAGAGTTCAAACAACGTTCAAGCGACGCCTCTGCGCATTGGAAATCGATACACAGAGACGGGAAATTCAGGTTTTAAACAATTGCTTCTCGGGATTCGGTCGCCAACAATGCCTAAACAAACATGCATTTGGTCCACACACCGAATGCCAGCCCCTCTTTGGCAAAAAAAAAAAAAAAAAAAAACACCCAGTTTTTCACACATCCGACTGTTTCAGACTTGAAACTTGTTACTGCTCGGCTTGGGGGTGGTGGTGGTTGTGGGGGTGGGGAGGAAAAGGACCCTGCTTTTTCTTTTAGTGGTAGCATTTACTTTAAGAGCATTCGTTTTAGCAGTGGGAAAGATACTGGTAATTTGAAATGCAACCAGTAATCTTAGATCTAAAGCGAGTTCAAAGAAACAATCAGTTCCTTGCAAAAGCCAACATTTCTCACCTGATCTTTCCTTAAAATGTCTACGGAAGGAAAGGAAGGAAACAGTTCTTACCTAAAGCAAAGATTGGAAATTGCTTTTCAGGCACATTTACAGCAACTGTAGCTGTTCCTTTTCCAGGGCTGGGAGTTGTGTCTGCGGCTATCACTCTGCAAACCACTGCGTGCCTTACAGAGCAGTCCCACTCCGGCTCCGCAGAATTTCAGCTCTTCGCCTCCACCTCCACCTCCACTCCAGGACACGCCTCCAGTGATATCATGTGTCAATCATACGGGCTGCCTGAAAACCTGGAGCAGGATTTCCCCAACAGTCGTTTCCTCTTTCCTTTATGAGTACCCACTTGGATATGTTGCCCTGTACACTCCCCTAAAAAACATCCTCTGAAAATGTGGATTGCCTCAAAAAATGCTGCAAATGCCTTTTGTCATAAAAGAATACCTTGAAATTTAGTTAGCAGTCTTCAGTTATCAAATCTCAACAAAAGGATTGGTGAACTCTACCCTTAAAAGTGGAATTACAAAACGACTTTGAAGACTAAAAGATTAAAAAGTTGTATATCAAGCCCTCACTACTGATCAGTTAGTGAGATAATGTATATTGATATAAAAAAGATGATATGCCACTACAGATCCAATTTAAAGCAAAGTTCAGAATATGTGAAATCTAAAACGTGGCGCGCTTTACTGAAAATGTATGTAACAATATGTGATAAAGGTATGATTTCCTGCTGTAGATTTTATAATAATTGCTCTATCTTGATTTGTGATGTAATTTCCCCAAAATCAAAATTGTAAAAATCTCAGACTCCCTTCAATTTTGTAAGATATTTATATAATTTTGAAAAAATAAGTGTATTTTTAAAAATCAGCTAAATAGAAATCAATTAAAATAGAAATAATTTCTTAAGTATATATGATGTGTCACTATAAAAAAAAAGTATTTTAATCAGTAGGAAAAATGCTTTTTGTTTCCTTACAGACTATTGGATTTTAGACATTTATTATCAAAATCATGTACTTCATGCTGCTGTGAGGGTGAAATTTGAGTTTCCACAGAGATTCTTAAAAGAAACCTAAAACCCAGAAACATATAGTAAGTGGAAAGGGAAATATTTTTTGCAGGTCCTACATATAAGAAGTAGCTTAAAGTCTTTGACAAAATAAAGCAAACAAAACTTCAGTAAAAAATCATATAAATTTGAGTATGGACATTTCAATAATTTTTAAATATTCTTCTTTACAATAGTAAGTAATTCTTTTGAAACTTTTTTTTTTCTCTATTTGAGATTTTCTAATATTTGAGTTCTTTAAAATAATTAAAATTCTATTTGGAATGACCTTTCAGGACACGAGGGCACTGCTAAAACCATCAACAAGAAAGCATCACTAGAAAATAACACAGAACAAGAATTAAACCAAGAAACTACCTATTCACTCTTAATAATATAAATTGTAATAAAATAGGCTGTTTCAAAGGCTAAAGTCAACATTATTGTACATATTTTCTATTTTCATATATCTCATATTTGGAGAAGTAATAAACTTTAACCAGTGAATAAGTTTCTTGGACAATTTGAATGGGTTTAAAAGAGTCAAATCAGAAATACAATATTCCATGATGGTATCTTATTTGGTTTTTCAAAACTGTCTTCTCTGCTATCACCACAATTTGGGGACAAGAGGTCAGTTCACCGGTGTGATAAAACCAGGAGAGGGAGCACTAAACATTTTATTTCCATAAATCCTACAACAATATATTTGAAAATTTCTGTTACAAATAAACTTCAAATTATTTCAACCAAAGTGTATTATTAAATTATAATTTTTGTGAAATTACTTTTAAATTATGCTAATAAATAAAATCCATAAAATGATATCTATGACACCATCATCGTGGATCATGTTCTATTTAGAAATCAAATAGTATGAACAATGACCCTCTATATCATTTAGCACTGAAACGGAGCAATATGTTTTTCTCTAAATATTATAGTATAAATAAATATAGGTATAACCTTGCCACCCTGGAGCTAGAATAGGGGTCCCCAACCTCCAGGATCTAATGCCTGATGATCTGAGGTAGAGCTGATGTACTAATAACAGATATAAAGTGCACAGAAAATGTAATGCTCTTGAATAATCCTGAAACCATTCCCCCCCCCCACCTCTTCAGTCCATAAAAAAAGTTCCTTCCACGAAACCAGTCCCTGATGCTGAAAAGGTGGGGACTGCTGATCTAGAAGACATTTAATAAAACCTGCCCCCTTTTCTGATTGCCTACAACACTAAGTCTGTGGAAATTCTAAAATTTTTGCTTAAAATAGACATTGTTATTTATTTAGAAAGTTTAATACAGTGTGCCATGGCTAGAAATAGACAGCTAGTATATGAAGTTTTCCTGAAAAGGAAAAACAATGTAAATATTCATGAGAAAATCATACAATAATTTTCAGTTTACTATATTAAGATCTAAAAGGATAAGGCAGAATGGAAAGTGAACTCATTTATTCCTCATTTTCATGCGAAAACAAGATTCACTATTTCTTCTACTGATTTGACTTTTGAGAAAACAACAAAGTAAAATGAATAAAAAAGTCTGGTAACTCTTGGCAACTGCTAGTGATTTAAAAGAGAAGAAAAAAGTGTAGTACTAAGGCTTAACTTATTCATTTATCTACTTTATTTGCCAAAAGAGCAGAACCACAATGTCTTCCAAGCTCTTGAAAAGTAATATCTTATTAATCTTTCCAATGTTTCTGTGAACTCATGATAATAAATATAATGTTTGATCTTATTGAGAAACAAACAAAATAATAACAGAAATTGGTGAGTTACCCCCTAAGTGTCTAATAAATTAATGAAGAAACAAGAATGGAAACTAAGTCTTTACTTTCCTTTTAGGGCAATAGTCACTATATTACTATACTTCCCAGGAAAAGCTGGCAAGGATAAGCCATTTTATTTTCAGTTTCCTTTCGTAAACAATCTTTGTAGTTGACAGAAATAGACCAACCTATTCTGTAAATTTTCCATAAACATTCTTTTCATTTTCGTAAGTATAATTCTCATCCTTCTGCCCTATTTGAAATACTAATGTTCTGTATTGGTTTTAAATTCTGTAAGTGGGCATATCAACCAGTACATTGAATAAATTACACTGAATGATTTGTAGAGTTTCTGTCAGCTCTATAATTCTACAGCTAACCGTTTGTGTATTTTGTCACAAGTGATTCTATTTTTCTACAAGTTGTAAAAAAAAGAAATAAATGCATATAGCAGGGCTCTGAATTGGTGCCCTTCATTACTTACGTGTCATATTCCTTCACAGAGAATCAAAGCGACAGGAGTTCAGACAAACTGCATCACTACTACATATCAAAGATTTTGCTAATTAAATCCACATGGTAAGACATCTAAGGAAACATCTTTGCCCTAGTACAAAACAAGTCTTCATTTCTTATCTACCCAGTTGAAGAATAAATCCTGTCTTGTTTCCTCTTCCATATTATTAAATGCTCCCTTCTGAGCCTTGACTTGTTCTTCATTTTCACAAGAAAACAAGATTAGCCATCTCTTCTGCTGATTTGATTCCTGAATCTAGGAGTAGAGTGGCTATTATAATGATCATGTGGTATTCTCTTTGATTCTGTTCAACAAAAGTTATTAATCTCTCATTTCCACAACTATCTACTGCTAACTTCATCTTCAGAGACAAGTACACAAGAACCTAGGTTAATTTAAACCTTGAACTGCCCCCAAAGATAGAACAGGAAGAAAACAAAGTCATGTTTTCATTAAAATGAAAACAACTTAAACCATCTCCTGGGGCTTGCCTGCTTTAATCTTTATTTCCTATTGAAATAACCTATGCCAAAGGCTATAGTTTATCCTTTGTTTGGGAAAATAAAAGTAGAATATTTATTTGATCAAATGACCCTAGGCATGCCTTCTATAAGAATGCTTAATATTAAAAAAAGAAAACACAAAAACTTTCAAGAGTTTAGTTGGTTTTTTTTTTTAAGAATTTATACTTTCTTTGATTTTCAGCTCTCTTGGAATATTTTAATTTCATTTATAAAAACTTCTCACTTGGTTATCATATTAGATAACAAACACAAATTGAAAAATCTGAGTTTTGATTATTATCATTCTTCTGTATCATGATCTATCATATTTGTTCATAATGTCCCCATGTCCAATATTACAAGATTGAAAATGGAATGGTATAGAGAAAAAGAGTACCTGATACAGAGTATGATGATATGAAGTTCAAGTCCCAGCTTTGCTACTTCTAGCTTGGTGACCTTCACTTAGTTTCTCTCAGCCTGCTTACTGACCAATAACCTGAAGTTAATACTTTACCTTCCCAAATTGTAATCCTGCTGTGGACTCAATGTATATGCAGTGCTTTGTCAGTTATGAAGTCTTGTATAAGTTCTTGTCATATAGTGTGTTATTGCCTTAAACACACTGTATGATGAGGAAATGTTTCTTTCCCTGAAACATGGTGCTTCATCCCTAAATAATGAATTTAGTTGTCTTACAATTGTTCCAAGTTAATTCAGTTTTACTTTTGTTTTTCTAAGGCTGAACTCAGGTTTAAATAATTGTATTGCTCTGTGTGTGTGTGTGTGTGTGTGTGTGTGTGTGTGTGTGTGAAGTGGGATTCTGGAGCAGCTATCTGCTAATAACTTCAGATTAAGGGACTTAATGAGCCCTGATCACCTTAACATTTCTCTAGAATTTTTAATTGTTTATATTTTGCTTCCCATTAAGATGTCATTGCAAATATTAAAAATCCCTTCTATAAAATTTATAAACTCTGCAATCATTTTAAATTTTAAAAATTTTAAAAATACATATATTTTAAAGTAATTGAATAACATTTAAAGAGTCGAAATAAGTAGAAAAGTAAAAAAAAAAGTTGATACTTCTATATATTTTCAAAAAGTAGGTTTACAAATGCTTCTTTTTCATAATCTCTTAGAATGTTAATTTTGATAAGTACAGCAGCTTTGATAGCAGATATAGTTCTTATCAATTACCAAAGTACTATTTGAATCTTAATGTTTTATATTATTTTTAAAAATTGATCGCAGAGATATTTCATAGAGCCAAAGCATTTCAACTAAGCAAACAAGACCCTGGGAAGCACCACCTATTATTAAAAATAAATCATTTCAAATTTCAGCTAAAACTTGAAAAGAGCGGTTGAATCTTGGTTTAGGGTATTCGCATTGGTCTGTGTTTTACATTTTTCCCCTTATGTTGCAATATTGCCATATGAATCAGGATGTTAGTTTTCAATAAAAGTGCAAAATATGCTTTATATACACTGGATACTTTTTGAAGAATCCATAAGTCATTAAAAAACTGTGTCTATATGAAATTATAATATCAGTGGTGAAGAAAATAAAGTGATACTGATTTTTAACCAACACATTAGAATTAATAGATCCAAAAAGATGTTTTCCTACTCAAAGTATTTACTTTGAAAAGCTGTACAGTTACAGCAATGGTGACACAATTGGATAGATTTTTCTTTAAAATCCTTGATTATAAACATCATCTGGGCCTAAACATCACGTTCGTTTGAATAATCTCAATCATTTATAGCAATATTGTATATGGCTTCGAGTATATACCATAAATAACATCACTATTAGAAAAATATTTCCCTTTTGAAGATGGATTTGGATTTTAATAACCCATAAGTTAATAGGAGCCATTTGTATTAAGATGAGTGCTCAAGCTGAGTAAAAGTCTAGGAAGAAATACGAGGTGTCAACATAAAAATAACAAAACTGTTCAAAATTGTTAAAAGATCAAAATTGTTAAAAGGCTGCTGTGGGGAGAATTAACAGTGAAAAGAAATAATATTTTATGTTGACACACAGTATAAAGTACATGGTGCTATAAAAAATAGAGTCTTAATTATAATAAGAAAAAGAAGAACCTCATTCTAGAATAAATAGAAGTCATAAGAGAGAAAAAGAAAAAGACAGTGTACCCGTAGGACTTGGCACATGGAAACACCAGAGGGTGGAAATAGGCAACGGGTGCATCACATTCACAGCTGATTTATGGGACTGGCACAGCTGGGAACAGAGATTTCTTTTATAAAATCACAGTGATCAAAATTGGATAAGTAAGGTAACAACAAATTACAGAGGGACTTTAATGCCATGATGAGGATTGGAGCTTGATCCTAAGGAAAATGAAGTTTTGGAGGAAAGGAGTTACCTGATGAAAGAATCTATTCCTAGAAGAGTCATCTGACCATGTGCATTGCAACAAGAAAAGGCTGGCATCAGAGGACTGCTTAGAGCTGAGTAGGGTAATCCAAGTGGGTAGCAGGGAGATCGTGGGTCAGGTGGCTGAGGAGAAAGAGGAACAGGGTCATATATAACATAATATATTCATTGTATGCCTACTCATTAAGTATTAGAAAAATGGACTGACGCTATGCCCACAAAGCTTTAACAAAACCTTGAAGAATGGTAAAAATTCCTGATTTGATCAATCATACCAGGTGGTGCTAGTGGTAAAGAACCCGCCTGCCAATGCAGGAGACATAAGAGACGCAGTTTCGATCCCTGGGTCGGGAAGATCCCCTGGAGGAGAGCACCGCAACCCACTCCAGTATTCTTGCCTGGAAAATCCCAGGGACCAAGGAGTCTGGTGGGCTACAGTTCAAAGGGTCGGATGCAAAGAGTTGGACACGACTGAAGCAACTCAGCACAAGGACCACACTTTGGAAATAAGCCAGTCACATAAAGAGAACTGAACACCTTAAGTGTATTGAATTTACCCAATGTCATGGACTTTCAGAATGAAAAAAGGAATCCATAGTTCATCAGAAAAGTTAGAGAGGCATTACTCATCTCTTCCATTCTCTTCTGTTCAATTTTGCAAGAAATGGGAGGAAAAGAGTAAAATGTTTTCATGAAGAAAATGTGTTCATAAAACATCATTAACATTTATGGCTATATCTGGCCAATCCAAGGCTGTTGTATGATATAGATGTCAAGCAGTATGTATACTCCATGATCGAGTTAATTAATTAGGTCATAGAAATAACTGAAAAAATTTCCAAGTCAGAAGAGTATGTAAATACTAGTAAAACCTGATCCATGAAAGATGTCAGGTACTATATTTGTAGAAAACTGAGATCAAATATTTATAATAGCAAGTAAGTTCGAGATGCTATTGTGATTTTAAAACTTTTTTCTAAAAACTGTACAATCCATTATCAAACTGTATGTCATAAGTGAGTCATGGACTTGCGTTTCTTGCAAAATCATTTTGGTTTATACATTTATTCAACAAACATGTATTAGTACTGTGCTAAGTGCTGAGGATACAAAAATTCCTGGGGAAGTCTTGGCAGCTGTGTTCTCCACCACGTGACTCTTCTACAGACGATTGGATTAGGGGTTGACTCAGGACATAAACACAGCAGTGGCCTAAAAGATGTGCAAGGTGAGGGGGGGAGAAAGACAGGTTAGAGAAAAAAAAAGAGCAAAACTGGTTATTATGGAGAGAATAAGGCAGTTATTTCGTGCACTAGAGCTACAAAGTCATGAAGAAAAATACAACAAAGGACCATGAGTGAATAAAAATAATGAGCAAACAAATATTATTAGGTAATAATAACCAAAATCACATTTCATCAAGTCTAAGATGTCATTACCTATATGATTCACTTTTATTTTATGAACTGTTATGAAAGACAAAATGCTATTTAACATATGAAAATTATTTCCTTATCACTTAGAGTTACCCTATTTGAAAGGGTTTTGAATGATGGTTTATACACAGCTTTTTATCATAGTTCATTCTTGTGCACACATGAAAAAAAAGCAAGACGCAAAATCAATTGACTAGGGTTCCTAAAACTTCCTCACAGAGTCAAATTCTTCTGAATCACTTTCTGACTCTGTCGTCATGCTAATGTTCACCACACAACATCATTTGCTGACCATTACGGGCCCTGGGCAACAGTTCTTAAAAGAATGCTCCACCGTGGTTTTCAGGATTTCTTCCAAGCCGTTAACACTTTACTCTGCAAGTTTTGATGCTGGAGCATTTTTTGTCTTATCAATGAGTGCCAATAGAAAGTTTTCAGCTGACAAGAAGGATTCTAGTTTTGCCTCAAATGGTTCATAAACAGTTTCTCAAGTCAAGCATGGGCGAGGTGACAGCTGTCCAGCCAGGAATAACAACCACATTTGCACATGAACAGACAATAACCACCTCATGACTTGACTCCTGACTGGCCAGCAGTATTTGTGAGATGCAGCATGATTTCAGAAGTATCAAAATGTGGATGAAAATGTGCATCTTGAATTGATGAATTACAGTGGAGAACATTTCATCCTTAAAGTAATGATCTTATGCTCTGCTTGTACATATGATGCATAAAGAAGTTCAGTGATTTGTCTCAGATTACCTAGTTGGCAAGTGGTAAAACAAGGAATTGGACCCAGGATGGTTGGATGGCATCACCGACTCAATGGACATGAGTTTGAGCAAGCTCTGGGAGTTGTTGATGGACAGGGCAGCATGGTGAGCTATAGTCCATGGGGTTGCAAAGAGTTGGACACAACTGAGCGACTGAACTGAGCACAGAATTAGAGGTGAGGAAGTTAGCTGTTAGAAAGAACAGCAGACTGGAAAGGATAGCCTAATTGCTATAGTAATAGGACACCTCACTGAAGATCTGCCACCAGCATACCACTGATGTCCCCAAAGCTCCTTGGTTTTTAAGGTTGCCTAGGGTTTCCCAAGTGGTGCTAGTAGTAAAACAAAACAAAACAAAACAAAACCGCCTGCCAATGCAGGAGACATAAGAGACGAGGTTTCGATCCCTGTGTCTGGAAGATCCCCTGGAGGAGAGCACCGCAACCCACTCCAGTCTTCTTGCCTGGAGAATCCGATTGACAGAGGAGTCTGGTGGGCAGCAGTCCACACAGTGTTGCAGAGTCAGACATGACTGAAGTAATGTAGCATAGCATAGCATCACCACACTAAGCATTTCCATAAAGATTCTTAGCTCTCTTTTTAGCATCTTGGCTTGGGGTGGCCTGACTCTGTCTCTGCCCCTTACAACTAGTGATCTTAATAAATGTAAGCATGGAAATCTGGCTGCAAGAACTGGGACTATTAAATAGAGAAGGGCATACTGAACTTAGATTTGTTGGGTGGCAGGCAAAATTGGGGGTGGTGGGAAAGGAGCCAGAGGGACGAGATTCTAGAAGAGCTAGATATGTGTGCCAAGGTTCAAAGGGTAGAATAATCATGGCGCATCTGGGGAATAGCTTAAGGTATTCAAAGTTGCTAAAGCAGAAAGTAAGGAAGTGGAAGAAATAAAGATAGGGTGGGAAGGCGGGGATCAGAACACAGAAAGAAATTGTATGCTACCCTGTAGAAAAGTGGTTCTTCAATTTGCTTTTAAAGTGATCTATGTTTTCCCCCCCAAAATGCTGTAATGTGTACAATGTTAGTCACTCAGTCGTATCTGACTCTTTGTGACCCCATGGATGGCAGCCAGCCAGGCTCCTCTGTCCATGGGATTCTCCAGGCAAGAAGACTGGAGTGGGTTGTCATACCTTTCTTCAGGGTATCTTTCCGACTGAGGGAAGATCAAACCCAGGTCTCCTGCATTGCCGGCAGACTCTTTACCGTCTGAGCCACCGGGGAATATGTAAGAGGTACAGTGGTGCTGCACCAAACAAGGAAGGATGGAATAGGGGGAGGAGGCTCTCCAAAAGCAGCTTCACACAACACACCTGAAAATCTATTTCTAGAACTGAAATGTACAACCAGAGGAGGAACCTGAAACAGACCATCTTGAGCATAGTATCCCCATCTTGAGGATGGGGAAGCTTAGCTGAATCATTGCTCTCAGCTGCTGGGAAGCCACTGCAACCAACGAGAGGAGGAGCTCAGAAACAGGGAATGCCACGACTTAGGCTTACACTGCAAGGGAGCTTTAAGTGAAGAGGGATTTCTTATAACAAAGAGCAGCCAACCTCACAAAACAAAGCGCCATTAATTATACACAAAGCAGGACTGGGAAGACACAGAGTGATGGCAGATGTCTTTTTCTTGGCTTGTTTTCTGATGGGTTTACATCAGATGGGTTTACATGAGATGATAATGGATATGTAAGTTTATTTCCTGCTATATTAATGCTACAAAATAATGATATTCTATAATACCTTATACATTATATATGATACATAAATTGTGTGCAAGTCTCTCTGTTAAGAATTCTATATGCATTATCTCTTTCAATCTATACAAAATTTATATTAGTTAAGTATTCTGATTATAGAGGAAGACATGGATGCTCTGAGAGATGAAATAATGTTCCCAAATCTACACAGTTTGCAAGTGACAAAGCTCAGGCTTAAAAATAGATTTGTCTTGACTCTCGAACACCAGCTCTTGATTCCATTATTTAAAAACCCTCCAAAAACAGTATAAATAACTGCCAATATTTTACTGTAAGAGTATATTACAATTTACTTAAATATTCCAGTTCCAGTTTAAGAAGAAAAAGCACAAATTTCCATGGTAGTGGGTCTCAACTCTGATGTTAAGATTTCCTGAGACTGATGTTCACTAATTCATGGGGACTACCTCCCCCATTCTTGCTTGGTAAGTCACTTGAAGTGGAAACAATGACATCACTGGGAATGGGAATTCTCTCACATCAAAGACCATGTATCTGGAGCTCTGGCATCTCTGGTTTTTCCTTTATACTCTGCCCATGATAGAGGATTTTCAGGAAATTTCATGTCGTACACTTGTGAGGCCGATCACAAGCACAACCCACACTTCTGAGGATAGCATTCCTGTTCAGGGGCTTTTGTACATGTGTGTGTTTGTGGTTGAAGTACTAAACTTAAGATTCCAAATTTACCTTTGAATTCAATACTATTTTTGTGAAACTTAATACAGGAAACAATCAGAAGGTTTTAATCAAGAGACAAGTGGAAGTAAAAAAAAGCTCTTCCCCTTATTAACCACCCCCTGCCCACCAAACACACTCACACATATACACACAGGTTCAGTTCAGTTGCTCAGTCATGTCCGACTCTTTGCGACCCCATGGACTATAGCACACCAGGCTTCCCTGTCCATCACCAACTCCTGGAGCTTGCTCAAACTCATGTCCATCGAGTCAGTGATGCCATCCAACCATCTCATCCTCTGTCTCATCTACACACAAGTTAAGTATAAAAAACAGTACGACATTGATGATCACATACAGGAAATATAGTTCCCAGTGAAATAAGTGAAATTTACCTGAGTACGGGGTGCAATTCCTGGGGCGATATCCTCCACAGGTAAATAATTTGCTTGCCCTTTCCATTTAACAGATATAAGCAAGAGAGCATGATATATACACAAACACAATAATTATGAGCTGCTATAAAAATTTTTTCCACGTAACACTAAAATGTATGAAAAATCTGTGTTTTCGGACTAAAAGGGACACTGTAAAAGCCCTTTCTCTTGTGTCATGCCACTCGTGGTGTCTTTATGAAGAAGTGACCACAGAAGTGGAGTGTTCAGCATCTCCTGTGACAGAGACCTCCCCCGCCCATCTTTAAGTGCCTACATTCTCACCAAGGCAAAATCATAAAGCATTTAGAACCATTGCTTTGGCCTTGAAATGTTTTATATTATGTCATTTGTTAAGTAAGAAGCATTTACCACCTCTAAGGGATTTATGTTGAATAATAAAGACACTACCATGTAAAATGATTGAAACTGAGGACAAAGCAAATGCCAGGAGATGTTTTTAAATGAGAGTGTGGTTTTACTTTTTAACATGCATTTGTATATCATTCAAGCTTTATCTTTAATTTTATACAGAAAACCTCATTATTGCAATGTGGATTGGTGTCTGAGCTGTACTGATTTTCTTGATACAGGTAAGTGTGTGTGGTCATATGTACTCTAGCACTTTGGGTTTGGGGGATGAAGGAAGTGAGGGAGGGAAAGGAGAGAGCAAACGAAATGTAGAAAGAGGAAGGAGGGAGTCTTAACTGGTAAAAAGTCTAAGTAGTAAATTGCATATAAGAATAAATGTGGGGGGACGTCCCTGATGGTCCAATGGCTAAGACCCTGTGCTACCAGGGCAGGGGGCCTAGGTTCGATCCCTGGTCAGGGAACTAGATCCCTCATGATGCAACTAAAGATCTCACATGCCTCAACTAAGAACCGGTGCAGTCAAATAAATAAATAAATACAATTTTTAAAAAACTAAAAGAAAAAGTAGGGACTTCTCTGATGATCCGGTGGTTAAGACTTCACCTTCCAAAGCAGGGTGTAAGGGTTCAATTCTTGGTCTGAGAGCTAAGACCCTACATCCCTCGTGGCCAAAAGACCAAAACATAAAACAGAAACAGTATTGTAACAAATTCAGTAAAGACTTGGAAAAAAAAAAAATGATTCACATCAAAAAAATTTTTTAAATAAAGCAAGCACATGTAGGTTTATGTCTTGTACACTACATGTTAAAAATTGAGGATCCAAAATGAGTAAATGAATCTCAAAGTATCTTACACTTCCACAATTCTGTTTCACCTTTTATTTTGAACAATGAGCTTTTTATGGAACAGGAATCACTATACCAGGTCTGAATTATTAAAAGCTCCAAAATGGATTCTGAATTAATGGGACTTTTTTACACTGTATGAGGAATTTGACACTAGGGTATGAATTTTATTAATGAGTAATGAGTAGCCCTGCACTCAATGATAATGTGCCACTTGATGGGTATATTTTTATAAGGCCCTCTCCAAACATCAGCAACCGGGCTCCTTCTCAATTCACTGTGACAGTAAAGATGGTGAACATACATCCTTATCCATAAGGATGGTGAACATCCTTATTTTTTTAGAGGAGACTATGGGTTGAAATGTTCATTATGTAGCAGTGTCAAGAAAAGTTTGTGCAGGTATGTTGGCTTAAAAGATACTAATTTTGTCTACATTGGAGTCTTAAGAGATATTCAGCACCAAGCTTCCATTTCATTTATGGACAGAGTCGATAACTTAATAAGCAATTTTTGTTAAACAGTTCATAATTTATCACCATTGTTATCTGATGCAGATTCATAATATAGTTTATTTCAGAAAGGCTTTATGATCATTTTCTATGCTCATTCCAATGGTATGAAGTTAAGTTGATGGTCCCATCACATTTTACTTAAAAACTGAGACCTAAAAATCAAAGTGACTTCAGCGAGTCTTAACTAAATAGGAAGGTTTAGGAAAAAACACAGTAATTGAGCTTCCAGTCTGTTGTTCATCTGCTCAGTCATATTAATGTTCTTTAACAGTGGACAGATAATATTTTACCAATATAAGCCCCATGCAATACAATTTGAATACAATATTCAAAATGATGATCAAAGTCTCTGTACAAGCGAATAACCCATCTTTTATCCCAAGGTCAACCAAATGGAGTAGTGACTCCACTGCTCTTTCTAAATTATTAAAAATGTCTCCAACTCCAATTTTATTAAGATGGATCAGAGACCTAAATATAAAAGCCAACACCAGAAAGCTTCTAAAAGAAAATGCAGAATATGACCCTGGAGAAAGCACTGATTTCATAAAGAAGACATGAAAAGTGCTAAATGTAAAAAGGTAGATTTGTTGTTGTTCAGTCTCCAAGCTGTGTCTGACTCTTTGTGACACCATGGACCACAGCATGCCAGGCTTCCCTGTCCCTGTGAGAACCCCATGAGCTGTCTAAAAAAAATTCTCATCAAATATCCTATTAAGAAAATAAAGAGATATCCCTAGTGGTCCAGTGGTGAAGACTGTGCTCCCAATGCAGGGGACCTGGGTTTCATCCATGGCTTGGGGAACTAGATCTCACATGCTGCACCTAAAGATCCCACATACTGAAACGAAGATCAAAGATCTGGCATGCCACAACTAAGACCCAGCACAGCCAAATAAGAAAATAAAATAAAAAATATTTTTTAAAAGAAATAAAAAGGTGAGATGCAGATGGGGAGAAGATACTGAAATACGTATATCTGACAAAGGACTTGTATCCAGAATATATAAGGTACTGTGAATATATTACAAAAATAACTATATTTTTAAATAGGCAAGATACTTAAACACACCACAAAAGAACATATATGATGGTCAATAAGCTCACAAAAAGCAGCTCAACATCATTTACTCATTGAGAAAAAGGAGATAAAAACCACAAACAAGATATCCTTTCTCAGCTACCAGAACAGCTAAAGTTGTAAAAGACTGACAGCCCAAATGGTGGTGATGAACTGGAACAACTGAAATGTTCATATGTTGCTGGCAGAATTGTAAAAATGGTACAACCCCTTTGGAAAACAGCTTGGCAGTTTCTCATGTACACATACACACATATATTGAATGGCCAAACAAGTCTCCTTCTAGGTATTTTCTAAGATGAAGAAAACACATGGCCATAAAAAAGATTTCTACATGATTATTCATAACAACTTAATTCATAATAGCTTCAAACTGGAAACGACCCAAATGTCCATCAACAGGAGAATGCAGAGGCAAATTGTACATAGCCATTCAGTGAAATACCATTCAATAATAATATGGAATGGACTCATACATACATCAAAATGGATGAGTTTTAGACACAATGCTAAGCAAAATCAGCTGGGCACACAAGGGCTGTTGCTATACAATTCCATTTTTATGAAGTTCTAGAAGAGGCAAAACCTAATCAGTAAGAACAGAAATCAAAATAGCAGTTGCCTGTGATAGGGAGTAGGGATTGACTGGCAAGCGACATGAGGAAGACTTCTGGGCTGCTAGAAATGGTCTATTTATCAGAATAGTAGTTACACTGAAATACATTTCTCAAAACTCAATAATTCTACATTTAAAATCCATTCATTTCACTGTATGTAAATCTTACTTCAATATAAAGAAAATGATTCTGACTTCTCTCCAACATCTTTCTTTAATTCAATTCAACCTTTATTGAGTTTCTACTGCATACAAAATTCTATGTGGCGGCCAAGCATACAAAAGTAAGTGAGACTAAGACCCACTCCCTGACTTTAAGAAATTTAAAGTCTAAGAAAGAGGATTTACATGCTGGTGAAGGAGAGAGACAAGTAAATTTTACCAGAAAATGGTGGGGCCTGAGTAGAGCTGTGGGGACAGAGTTGAGCTAGGGGAGGGAACCCAGGCTCAGATGGGGACCTAGACAAGGTTAGCCCCTCCTGCACAAAAGGTGACGCCAGAACCTTATCTGGGGAGAAAAGAGGAAGACAGAGGGAAAGGGCTTTTCAGGCAGGGGAAAACTCAAAATTCTGGAAACAAGAAATGATATGGCTTGAGTGAGGAGTTAAAAGTATTAATGTGCCCTGTTAAATTGCTTCAGTCATATCCAACTCTGTGTGACCCTATGGACTGTAGTCCACCAGGCTTCTCTGTCCATGGGATTCTCCAGGCAAGAGTATTGGAGTGGGTTGCCATTTCCTCCTCCAGCGAAAATTATTTAAGCATTATTCCACTTAGTTGATGTTAACATTGTGGATAGTCTCCCTAATATATGGGTCAAGATGAGAAAATTACTCTATATTTTTAGTGTCTAAATTCTATGTGGTTTTTTGTTGTTGTTGTTGTTGTTGTTGTTTGTAACAATGACATTTATCTTACTCCAGAACTGATCAGCATTACCCCCACCTCTGTCTGCATTCCTGAACTAATCTTTACTCCACCCTCAGTCCTGCTTGAGGTTTCGGCTCTCCTGCAATGCAGTCATTATGAGATCCAAAAGTGAACATTATGCAATGCCCTCTGCAAAACTCTTTGAGGCTCTCTTCACTTGACTGCTGTGGCAATGCTTGCTCCTGGTTTTCTTCCTTTTGGCTCCTTTCATGGCTTTGCTTCACTTAAGCTTTAAATGTTGCCTTTCCTCCAGCTCTGTCTTAAGGAGAATGACTATAATATCAGTTGCCCAAGCTGGGTCACTTTTGAGAGTGAAAGAGATGCACTTAAGAATTAGACCTGGGCAATAGGTGTTAACTGGGACTATCCCAGACAAACTGGGATTAATGGTCACCTTATTCCTGAGCTGTCTTTTTTTCCCCACACCACACTCTCTCCCCAAGTGATCTCTACCAGCTTCTTTATCTTATTTATCCAATGATAGCTAAAATATCTCCAGCCTGGACTTCACTTCTGAGCAGCAGACCCATATAGATAGAGGCTTATTCCACTTGGATGGGTTATAGGCGCCTGCAACTCAGTAACTCCAAAACAGAATCTATGAACTCTCTTCTCATCCACACTCAAAGGGTCTCCTCTCATCGCACTTTCTAGCTCTGGAAGAGGCAATTCCGTCCATCCACTTGCCCAAATCAAAAGCCTTTTGCTCTCCCGTCATCCAATTAAACATGAAGTTCTGACAGCTCCTACTTCCTCAGTTCAGTTCAGTTCAGTCGCTCAGTCGTGTCCTACTCTTTGCGACCCCATGAATCGCAGCACGCCAGGCCTCCCTGTCAATCACCAACTCCCGGAGCTTACTCAAACTCATGCCCATCGAGTCGGTGATGCCATCCAGCCATCTCATCCTAGTCGTCCCCTCCTCCTCCTGACCCCAATCCCTCCCAGCATGAGTCTTTTCCAATGAGTCAACTCTTCGCATGAGGTGGCCAAAGTACTGGAGTTTCAGCTTCAGCATCAGTCCTTCCAATGAACACCCAGGACTGATCTCCTTTAGGATGGACTGGTTGGATCTCCTTGCAGCCCAATGGACTCTCAAGAGTCTTCTCCAACACCACAGTTCAAAAGCATCAATTCTTTGGAGCTCAACTTTCTTCACAGTCCAACTCTCACATCCATACATGACCACTGGAAAAACCATAGCCTTGACTAGATGGACCTTTGTTGGCAAAGTAATGTCTCTGCTTTTTAATATGCTATCTAGGTTGGTCATAACTTTCCTTCCAAGGAGTAGGCGTCTTTTAATTTCATGGCTGTAGTCACCATCTGCAGTGATTTTGGAGCCCAAAAAAATAAAGTCTGACACTGTTTCCACTGTCTCCCCATCTATTTCCCATGAGGTGATGGGACCAGATGCCATGATCTTAGTTTTCTGAATGTTAAGCTTTAAGCCAACTTTTTCACTCTCCTCTTTCACTTTCATCAAGAGGCTTTGTAGTTCCTCTTCACTTTCTGCCATAAGGGTGGTGTCATCTGCATATCTGAGGTTATTGATATTTCTCACGCAATCTTGATTCCAGCTTGTGCTTCTTCCAGCCCAGCGTTTCTCATGATGTACTCTGCATATAAGTTAAATAAGCAGGGTGATAATATACAGCCTTGATGTACTCCTTTTCCTATTTGGAATCTGTCTGTTGTTCCATATCCAGTTCTAACTGTTGCTTCCTGACCTGCATACAGGTTTCTCAAGAGGCAGGTCAGGTGGTCTGGTATTCCCATCTCTTTCAGAATTTTCCACAGTTTATTGTGATCCACACAGTCGAAGGCTTTGGCATAGTCAATAAAGCAGAAATAGATGTTTTTTCTGGAACTCTCTTGCTTTTTTGATGATCCAGCGGATATTGGCAATTTGATCTCTGGTTCCTCTGCCTTTTCTAAAACCAGCTTGAACATTTGGAAGTTCACGGTTCACATATTACTGAAGCCTGGCTTGGAGAATTTTGAGTATTACTTTACTAGCCTGTGAGATGAGTGCAATTGTGCGGAAGTTTGAGCATTCTTTGGTATTGCCTTTCTTGGGATTGGAATGAAAACTGACCTTTTCCAGTCCTGTGGCCACTGCTGAGTTTTCCAAATTTGCTGGCATATTTAGTGCAGCACTTTCACAGCATCATCTTTCAGGATTTGAAATAGCTCAACTGGAATTCCATCATATCCACTAGCTTTGTTCGTAGTGATGCTTCCTAAGGCCCACTTGACTTCACATTCCAGGATGTCTGGCTCTAGGTGAGTGATCACACCATTGTGATTATCTGGGACGTAAAGATCTTTTTTGTACAGTTCTTCTGCGTATTCTTGCCACCTCTTAATATCTTCTGCTTCTGTTAGATCCCTACCATTTCTGTCCTTTATCGAACCCATCTTTGCATGAAATGTTCCCTTGGTATCTCTAATTTTCTTGAAGAGATCTCTAGTCTTTCCCATTCTATTGTTTTCCTCTATTTCTTTGCATTGATTTCTGAGGATGACTTTCTTATCTCTCCTTGCTGTTCTTTGGAACCCTGCATTCAAATGGGAATATCTTTCCTTTTCTCCTTTGCTTTTCGCTTCTGTTCATTTCACAGTTATTTGTAAGGCCTCCTCAGACAACCATTTTGCCTTTTTGCATTTCTTTTCCATGGGGATGGTCTTGATCCCTGTCTCCTGTACAATGTCACAAACCTCCATCCATAGTTCATCAGGCTCTCTGTCTCTCAGATTTAGTCCCTTAAATCTATTTCTCACTTCCACTGTATAGTCATAAGGGATTTGATTTAAGCCATACCTGAATGGTCTAGTGGTTATCCCTACTTTCTTCAGTTTAAGTCTGAATTTGGCAGTAAGGAGTTCATGATCTGAGCCACAGTCAGCCCCCGATCTTGTTTTTGCTTCTCCATCTTTGGCTGCAAAGAATATAATCAGTCTGATTTTGGTGTTGACCATCTGGTGATGTCCATGTGTAGAGTCTTCTCTTGTGTTGTTGGACGAGGGTGTTTGCTATGACCAGTGTGTTCTCTTGGCAAAAGTCTGTTAGCCTTTGTCCTGCTTCACTCCTGTGCTCCAAGGCCAAATTTGCCTGTTACTCCAGGTGTTTCTTGACTTCTTACTTTTGCATTCCAGTCCCATATAATGAAAAGGACATCTTTTTTGAACATCTCCTACTTCCTACATCTCCTTAAAGCCCTCCACTTCCTTCCAGGAAGATCACTGTGGCCCCTACAACAAATGCTGTCTGCTCTTATCTGGATCAACTTGTATACTGGTGCCAGTCAGCGTGATCTTCCAAAAACACTAATCTGACCACTCCACCCCCTTAACATAAAAACTATCCAATTGCTTCCCACTGTCCACAAGCTCTGACTTGTAACGTGGCCTCAGGTCACGGTGATCTGGTCCCTGCCTCTATCCAGTCTCTTGGTGGTCCTCTATGCTGCAGCCACCTTGGAAATCTTTTAGTTCCTTAAGGGTACCAAACTTTCTCTAACCTCAAGAATCTTTGAACATTATTTCTTCCTTAGTTCCATGCTGCTTCAACACATCTTACCTCTTAGCATAATTTGACACAATTTTAATTATTTATTTTTAACTGTTTGTTTAAAATCTGTCTAGCCTTCCAGACTGCTGAAACCTCTACAACCTGTATGTTCTGCTCACCATTACATCTCTAGCATTCATATAGTGTCTGAGACTCAATCAGTGTATGGAATTAAACAAAGGGTATCTCTCCCATGGGAAAAAAATAATTAATTGACTGAGGGAGAAAATTCAAATTATTTCTGTTTATTACAACAATCAAATCAACAATGAATAAGAATTGCCTGTATATTACTTTATTCAAATACATTTGCGTGTCTCCTGTCTCACCAACAAAAGAGGATGAAGAATATCAAATATATCCCAATCTCATATTATTTGCTTATTTGTATAAAGTTAAAACATAAAGGTAGAAAATGAGATGAACAAACATCTAAATTCCAGGTTTTGGATTTTTGCAAGTAGGAAGAACAAGACGTAACACGGTGATTTAATAAGTCAGCTGTTTCCTTTCAGATTAGAGACAAATCACGAGGCTAACTGCTTAAGACAATTTTCCAATCAAACATTGCTAATCCCGTTGATATCTAACATTCAAGAAATCTAGGCAAAATCTAACAGTGGAGTTCTTTGTGTGTGTGTGTGTGTGTTTTCTTTAATGAGTATTTGACAAAAGCAATGAGGTGGGGGAAATGTTCTTGAAGGTGCAGAATCCAGTGTCACTTGCTTACAAAGCAACCATTGGGATATGAGGTGATTGACCATCTGTTTTCAATCTTGGGTCAAAATTTATTATAATCCAGGATGTAATTAAATCCCTGGTATGTACAGAGATATCTATTTCACATATATAATTCCCTAGATGTTTAATTATGAAGTAGTTGTAATCATTTGCACAAATCAGTTCATATTATGTTATTCTGACATCGGGTTTACATGTTTGGAAGGAAAGGTATGGGGTTGTGATGGGTGGAGACAAGCGTTTTCATGTTCATCTACCAGCAAGACTGGCTCCCTATCTTGCCTCTTCTTCCAGGATTAAGACATGAAGAGGTAATTTTGTCAGATCTACTCTAGCTAGACCTGCCTGAGTAATAAAACATTTTCTTAAATTCTTTGTTAAAATAGGAAAATAATTTTCTTTAAACTATTCATTATATGTGCTGTGTGCTTAGTCACTCATCGTGTTGCACTCGTTCAGACCCCAAGGACTGTAGGCTCCTATGTCCATGGGACTCTCCAGGCAAGAATACTGGAGTGGGTTGCCATGCCCTCCTCCAGGGGACCTTCGCAACCCAGGAATCGAACCCAAGTTTCCAGCATTGCAGCTGGATTCTTTACCATCTGAGCCACTAGGGAAATACATAATTTACTTTAAAAACAAAAACCTCTTAGATATGGCTAAGAAAATATAGGTTGTATTTTTCATGTGATACATATATTTTTCATCTATAACATATAATTTCCTCTTGTTACATATCTTAGGTGATATCCTCTTTTACCATAGTATTTCAGTTTTCTCTTTTTGTTCTACACAAAGATACAGAATCAAACAATATAACTGTGATTGTAGTAAAACTAACAAACTGACATTTTCCTGTTTGTCTGAATAATAGGAATAAGAAGTGGAAATTGCATGAAAAATTCCTTTGCAAAGACAGTATCATCCAAAAATCTTATTACACATTATGTATTAATACATTATTCTTATGTCTTGGTAGGAGAGCTAGAATATCAAATTGGCAGTGTAGTCATGGATACACATTTCTAATTCCTGTCTCTAATGTACACATTGGAATCTGTTTTAAGAATAAGTGTCTATTTTAGTCTCTTATAAGTTGTCTTCCTTTGGGGCTTCCCTGGTGGCTCAGAAGGTAAAGCGTCTGCCTGCAATGCGGGAGACCAGGGTTAGATCCCTGGATCAGAAAGATCCCCTGGAGAAGGAAATGGCAACCTGCTCCAGTACCCTTGCCTGGAAAATCCCATGGACAGAGGACCTGGGAGGCTACAGTTCATGGGGTCGCAAAGAGTCGACACGACTGAGCAACTTCACTTTCTTTCTTTCTTTCCTTCACATTATTTAGCTATAGTAACTTCATTAAAAAGACAAAAAAGAGACTGACTTATGTTGGTCTAGAAATGAGGAGACCAAATCTTTAGTCTCTAAGGTAAAAGCAGAAGCCAGAATAAAAAACGATTAGATAAAGCATTCCATTTCCAAGAGCCATGGAAAAGAGATCTAAGCTTTATCGTTTTTCCTTTCCTTTCTTGAAAAGTTCTTTGTCTCTTTTTAGTTTATAAACATTATTTTTATATTTCTCTACCCACCACCTCATCTGTAAAATCAGAATTCTCTTAGTATTCTGGTGAATAGTTTCCTTGTCTAAGCATTTTATCTTATTTGTTTTATACTTTTCTTCTGCTTCTCATCAGTCAGCTAACAATTAATTTTAAAAGAATTTATTGAGTATCTACTATATGTCCTGTAGTGAGCATTAGCTCCTGCATTCTTTACAAAGAGGTTTTTTTAAACCCATTGTGTCAGGCTGCTTCTCAGAAAGGTCCTGGAATAGCCCATTAAGTAATTTGCATTTCATTTTCAAAGTAAGGGAGCTAGTGAAGGCTGTGTAATAAAGAATTTGGCTGACCTTTATTTCCAGTTTCCTGGAGGTAACCTTTAAAACCTGGGATTTCCGGAGTGATAGGAGTGTCTTTGTTATTCATGGTGGGCCCCTGAGTTGGTATCTGATACTTTACACTAATAAGGTGGGTCAGGGTAGGGCGTGGGTGCTAGAAAGACCGATCATGTGATGAGGGGGTTGGAACTTTGAGTGCTGTGGCACCAGCCCAACCCCTGTGGAAGGGAGGGAGGCTGGACATCAAGCTCAAACACAGGGGCAACCATTCAATTAATTACAACTACTTGGTAGTGGAGATAATGGAATTCCAGTTGAGCTATCTCAAATCCTAAAAGATGATGTTGTGAAAGTGCTGCACTCAATATGCCAGCAAATTTGGAAAACTCAGCAGTGGTCACAGGACTGGAAAAGGTCAGTTTTCATTCTAAGCCTAAAGAAAGGCAATGCACTCACCTCACACGCTAGCAAAGCAATACTCAAAATTTTCCAAGCCAGGCTTCAACAGTACGTGAACCATGAACTTTCAGATGTTCAAGCTGGATTTAGAAAAGGCAGAGGAACCTGAGATCAAATTGCCAACAATGATCAATTGGATCATCAAAAAAGCAAGAGAGTTCCAGAGAAATGTCTACTTCTGCTTTATTGATTATGCCACAGCCTTTGACTGTGCAGATCACAAAAAACTGTGGAAAATTCTTCAAGAGATGGGGATACCAGACCACCTGACCTGCCTCCTGAAAAATCTGTCTGCAAGTCAGGAAGCAACAGTTATAACCAGACATGGAACAACAGACTGGTCCCAAAAAGGGAAAGGAGAATGTCAAGGCTGTATATTGTCACTCTGCTTATTTAACTTATATGCAGAGTACATCATGAGAAATGCTGAGCTGGAAGAAGCACAAGCTAGAATCAAGATTGCCGGGAGAAATATCAATAACCTCAGATATGCAGATGACACCACCTTTATGGCAGAAAGTGAAGAACTAAAGAGCCTCTTGATGAAAGTGAAAGAGGAAAGTGAAAAAGTTGACTTAAAACTCAACATACAAAAAACTAAGATCATTAAGATCATGGCATCTGGTCCCATCACTTCATGGCAAATAGATGGGGAAACAATGGAAACAGTGACAGACTTTCTTTTCTTGGGCTCCAAAATCACTGCAGATGGTGACTGCAGCCATGAAATTGAGATGCTTGTTCCTTGGAAGAAAAGTTATGACCAACCTAGACAGCCTATTAAAAAGCAGAGACATTACTTTGCCAACAAAGTTCTGTCTAGTCAAAGCTATAGTTTTTCCAGTAGTCATGTATGTATGGATGTGAGAGTTGGATTATAAAGAAAGCTGAGTGCCGAAGAATTGATGCTTTTGAACTGTGGTGTTGGAGAAGACTCTTGAGAGTCCCTTGAACTGCAAGGAGATCCAAGCAGTCCATCCTAAAGGAAACCAGTCCTGAATACTCATTGGAAGGACTGATGCTGAAGCTGAAATTCCAATATTTTGGCCACCTGATGCAAAGAACTGACTCATCTGAAAAGACCTTGATGCTGGAAAAGAGTGAAGGCAGGAGGAGAAGGGGACAACAGAGGATGAGATGGTTGGATGGCATCACTGACTCAATGGATATGAGTCTGACTAAATTCTGGGAGTTGGTGATAGACAGGGAGGCCTGGTGTGCTGCAGTCTATGGGGTCGCAGACTTGGATACGACTAAGCGACTGAACTGAACTGAACTGTGTATGCTCAGTCATGTCCAACTCTTTGCAATCCCATTGACTGTAGCACTCCTGGCTCCGCTGTCCATGGGATTTCCCAGGCAAAAACACTGGAGTGGGTTGCCAAGATCCTCCAGGGGGATCTTCCGGACCCAGGGATCAAACCTGAGTCTCCTATGTCTCCTGCATTGGCAGGTGGACTCTTTACCACTACTACAAACTGGCCATGCCCTCAACAAAGCCTAAATAAAATCTCTGAATGCCGGAGCTCAAGTGAGCTTCCCGGACTGGCAATACTCCATCTACGTACTTGCTCACAGCGATGCCAGGAGGGTAATATGCACCTGAGGACGGCAAAGCTCCACAGTGGGAACATTCCCAGTCCCAGATTCTACCTTATGCATGTCTTTCCTTGGCTGGTTCTGATTTGTCTCCTTTTACTATGATAAAAGTGGCTTCCCAGGTGGCACCAGCGATAAAGAACTCTCCTCCCAAAGCAAGAGATAGATGCAGGTTGGATCCCTGGGTGGAGAAGATCCTCTGCAGCAGGGCATAGCAACCCATTCCAGTATTCTTGCCTGGAGAATCCCATGGACAGAGGAACCTGGTGGGATACAATCCATAAGGTCACGAAGAGTCACACACGACTGAAGCAATTTAGCACAGCACAGCGCTATATAAAACTATAATCATAAGTACAGCATTTTCATGAATCCTGTGAGTCATTCTGGCAAAATCACTGAACCTGAGGGGGCCAATGGAAACCCCAGAATTGGTAGTCAGTTGGTCTGAAGTGACAGTGGCTTGGGGCCCTGAAATTCTGACTGGTATCAGATGTCTTAGGCAGATCTGGCAGTCTGGAAGATTGTACCCTGAACCTTGAGTTTGGCTGACTCCAGGTAGGGGTGAGAAGCTTAGATCTGCATCTTAGGTAGATCTATGAGGGAGGGGGTGGAGGTGACTAACTGGAGGTTACTGTAATTTGTGGGATAAATGACATGTCCCTTAATGATGTCCCCCCAGACCAAGTTGCAGGAAGTCTCAGGAAAGAAGCAGCAGCATTTAAGGTGAACTTTGAGATGGACAGACTCAACAAATTGGAAAAAATGGGGAGGAGGCATACAAACTAAATAACTTGAACTATATTACAGAATGAGAAAAACAGGTAAGTACTTGTGTTGGTTTCCTACTGCAACTATAAAAATTTATCACAAATTTAGTGGCTTAAAAACAACTAAGTTGTTTTTAAATGTGGACTGCCCTGGTGGTCCAGTGGTCAAAACTCTGAACTTCCAATGCAGGGGGCTCGGGTTTGATCCCTGATTGGGGAACTAAGATCTTACATGCTGTAAGTTGCAGCTAATAAGTAAAATATTTTTTTAAAAAAAACATATTATCTTCCAGTGCCGGAAGTTAAATGTCTGAAATGGGCCAGCAGGGGTTCGTTCCTTTTGGCCACTCTGCATTTCTTGATTCCTGGTCCTGCATCACCCTGACTTCTGCTTACATCATAACACCTCCTCCTCTGACTCAGACCCTTGTGCCTCTCTCTCATAAGGACCCTCTTTTTTTTTTATGTTGGGCTCACTTGGATAATCTCCCCATCTCAAATCCCTTAACTTAACCACACCTGTGCAATCTCTCTTGCCCTGTCGGATAAAATATTTGTGGGTTCCAGGGATTAAGTCATGGACATTTTGAGAGGAGGGGCTCACGTTCTACCTACCATGGTAGTCCTGTCTAAGCAGAAAACAAAAAAATGCCAATATTATAGGAAAGTAGATGACGGGGTGTACTTGATGAAGAAGCCATGTGGCATAAGACAATAGGAAGGCATTAGAAGTTTTATTAGCAAAATAATGATTTAATTGTTATTATGATTCAGGAAGCACATCCTGTGGTAGGCTGGATTAACAGAGGGAGATTCAGAGGAGACATGTCAGAGGGTTATTGAAACAGCCATGCATACTGTGATGAAGCCTGGAACTCCAAAATAAATAAAACAGGGGGAATTTGAGAGAGAGGTAATTCATGAGACTTGGCAATGGAGTGGACATGAGAGAAAGCAAGGCACATCAAAGTTTTGAGTTAACAGGAGGTAATGCATGCGTGCATGCATGCTTATTTGCTCAATTGTATCCAACTCATTGTGACCCCATGGACTGTAGCCCAACAGGCTCCTCTGTCCTTGGGATTCTCCAGGCAAGAATATTGGAATGGGTTGCCATTTCCTTCTCCAGGGGATCTTCATGACTTGGGCATCAAACCTGCATCTTCTGTGTCTCCTGCATTGCAGGCAGATTCTTTACCCACCCAGCCATCAAGGAAGCCCAAATAAGAGGTAAAAATAACATTAAAATTTAAATAGAGATTATTTGGCAAAAAAATATATATATATTTTGAACATGGTGATTTTGAAATTATATGGAGAATTCCATGGCATTAGAGGCCATTCAGCAGACATTAAAATTTGGGAGAGCAGTAACATGTGAACCTAGATATTTGAGTCTCATGCATAGAGCCAGTAGTTGATTGAAAAGAGAGAATCCCTAAGGGAGAGCTCAAAGAAATGAACAGTGAAGACTGACACAAAACTTTAGTATTTAGGGGTTGTTTATACATTTGGCAGGCTTCTCTGGTGGCTCAGACAGTAAAGAATCCACATACAATGCAGGAGACCTGGGTTCAATCCCTGGATCAGGAAGATTCCCTAGAGAAGGGAATGGCAACCCACTCCAGTATTCTTGGCTGGAGAATCTCATGGACAGAGGAGTCTGGTGGGCTACAGTCCATGAGGCCGCAGAGTTGGACATGACTGAGCGACTAAGCACGCAAGCATATATTCAGGAAAAAATTATTTTATTATAGTGCTTATTTTGTTCCAGGCATTATTCTAGGCTCTGAGGATAAAAATAAAATAAAAACCCACTCCTTTCTTTCGTATACCTTATAGGTCTAGTGGAGGAAATGTTGGGCAGTAAACCCAGGATTACAGCCCAGTGTGGAAATATTCAACTAGTTGTGTATGAAGGGTACTAAGAGTGATACACATGTCTACAATTAGAATCACAGGGTTATGGGGTTGAAGGGGCGAAAGAGTGAGGGAGAGGCAGACCTTCTAGACTGCGCAGAACAAGGGACCTGGAAGTGACCATCTAAGAAAAACAAACATCTTTCAAGTCATGCAAGTTTGAAAAAGACAGATGAATTTGGAGAACTCTAATAGCCCTGTACTGCTTATGAAAGGAGGTGTGAGATTTACTGTCAAGAAAGAAGAAACCCATGGGTGTGGAACCGAGTGCTTGTTTGCAGCAGAGAACACTTAGCTGATAGGCTCTCTGGCATATAGCTGATGCTTGGTAAATATTAAAGGAGCGCGTTAAATCTGTAAAGCACTCTTACACACAGTATTGTTTGCGGATGGCAGGCAGATTAGTGTTGTCCCATCGATGTCTGGGTCCTAATCCCTGGAACCTGTGACAATGTTATGTTACATGGCAAGGCGGAAATTGGGTTGCAGACAGAATTAAGGTTGTCAATCAGTTCACTTAACATAGGGAGATTATCCTGGATTATTGGGGTGAGCCCAATGTAATCATGAGCGTCCTTAAATGTGGAACAGGAAAGCAGCAGAGGCAGTCAAGAGTGAGGTAAGGTGGGAAAGACACCCAGCCACTGCTGGCTTTGAAGACAAAAAGCCATGAGCCAAGGAAGGCGCCTCTAGAAACCGGAAAAGGTAAGAAAATAGATTCTCCCTTAGAGCCTCCAGAAATGAACACAGTCCTGCTGACACCTTGATTTTCATCCTGTGAGACCTGTTTGGGACTTCTGACTTCCAGAACTGTAAGCTAATAGATTTGAGTTGTTTTAAGTCACTGAATTCATGTTAGTTTGTTACAGCAGCAATCGAAAAGTAAGGCAGTCATCTTCCTTTACAGATGATGGAATTAAGATTATAAGAGGTATTCAAAAAATGAAGATAAAAATGTTACCAATGTCACCAATGTTAAAAATTAAACAGAAGATACCATTATAGACACTGCAGCTATTGAAAGAAAAATGAAATATTACTGTGAACGACCCTGTGCTTATAAATTTATAAGAAACAGATCAATATCTCAAAAAGGGAAACTAATAAAATTCAGCCAAAATTAATAGATAATCTGAATTATCTTATACCATTCAAGAAACTGAATTTATAGTTTAAAATGTCCCAGAAAAAGGAATTGCCATTCTCAGATGTGTCCACTGGAAAATTCTACAAAATACTTTAAGAATCAACACCAATTTTATACTATCTCTTCCAGAAAATAGGAGAGAATATTTTTAAACTAATTTTATGAGGCTAGTATTACTCTCATATGAAAACCAAAACTACAAAAAAGAAAACTACAGACCAATATCTCTCATAAGCTCAGATGCAGAAATCCTCAAAAAAGATTAGCAAATTCAATCCAGTGTAAAAAGATAAGAACTTTTAAATTTGTTTATTTTTTTAATGACCAAATGGGATTCATTCCAGATTTGCAAGCCTGGTTTAATATTTGAAAATAAATCAATATAATCCAGTCTAGAGAAGAAAAATTACATCATCATATCAACTGATGCAGAAAAAGCTTTTGACCAAATATAATATTCATTTATGATTAAAAACAAAAAACTCAGGAGTGAGGAGACTTAACCCAATTTGGTAAGGAACATCTACAAAAACCCTACAGTTAGCATCAGACTTGGTGGTGAAAACTGAATACTTTTCCTCTAAGACTGGGAACATAGCAAGGATGTTCACCCTCACTACTGTTATATCACAGTACTGAAAGTTCTAGCCACTAGCTTTAATCACGTATCTTTCACAGATCTGCATTCTACTGTGGGTTAAAATGCATTATTTAATAACATCACACTTACAAACATTCATTATTTCTGGCATTGCATCTCACTTTTGCAAAAGTTAAGACATTTTAAATATATACTTAAAACTTAGATTACAAAAGGCTACATGTGCATTTTTGTTTCCATTGCTCAATAACATGGAAGTACTTAAATTTCACTGGCCATGGGCTCCTTTTAAATATGTTTCAATATTAAAGAAATGTGCTTCTTTATCTAAAGCTCCTTTAGGAAAATTACATGAGCTCTGTGCTTATGACAATGCTTGGCATCAACTGAACTCTCGGTCAATTTTAGCTGAGAGTCACTCTTATTATTCCTAAGAAGATTCATACTAACTCATTTTCTCAGCCTTGAACAAGGCAGAGATGATCAGAATGTTAAAGATTCATGGATCCCACTCCCAGAGATAATGATGATGAGGTGAGTCACAGAACCCTGAATTTCTATAAACATCTTCTAGAACCTGAGTGCAGATAGTGTACAGTCCACTTCCTGAGACAGAAGGTCAAGCTTGCCTTGTTGCTGAACGTCAACGCCTTCTTAGGCTAGGGCTCTGGTGTGGGCCATCAGGCATCATTGTTATCAAAGCCTTTCATTCTTCAGTTTACAGTTACAAAGGCTAAAAACTCAACTCATTTATCATAGCCTATACTCCACTCACATATGATTTGAAACTCATGTTACCGAATTAGTTGATCTACTGCAGAGCCTGGTGCTGATCCTCTATTTTATATGTGTATTTATAAACATACCATTTATAATAATGACTTACTAAAATGTAGGTAAATATAGGTATGCATAATGGAGGGGCTTCCCCGGTGGCACTAGTGGTAAAGAACCTGCCTGCCAATGCAGGAGACATAAGAGACCTGGGTTTGATCCCTGGGTCGGGAAGATCCCCTGGAGGAGGAAATAGCAACCCACTCCAGTATTCTTGCCTGGAGAATCCCATGGACAGAGGAGCTTGGCAGGCTACAATCTGCAGGGTCGCAAAGAGTGGGACACGACTGAGTGATTTAGTATGCACCCACGCATGCTTTATTCATGTTCAAAATTATCTTAAGACAATGTCTAATCTTCATGTTCCATCAAGAGGTCCCCATCTGTAGTGAGGTTTCCAGTTATTTAAATTATTACTGAGAAATAGCATCTCTGAAGTCACAGATAGGGACTCTGATTATGAAAGAAATAAATTGTAAAATGATTTGCTATGGAAATGTCCTTTGCCATAAAAAATATTGTTAATTTTTACTTTAGTTTAGCATAGCAAATCAAACTTTAAAACTTTACAGTTTAAAATTTATTACTATAAAAATTTTTGACTAGGTAAAATTTTTGCATGGTTCAAAACTGAAAAGTATAAAAATGTGTACATTCACTCTCTACCTGGTTCCTAACCCCCTAAAAAGGTAACCATAGCCACTCAGTTCTTCGGCTTCCTTTTTAGAATTTCTTAATGCTTGCACAAAGAATTATGAATATATTTCCATTTAGCCCACCATTTTTGTAGAAAATGATAAAATATTTTACACACTGCTTTTTATTGCCTTTTTCACTGAACATTACATTTTGGAAATCGCTTTATATTAGCATATAAATAACCTCCTCCCTTTTATTTGCAGCTGCATGGTATACTATTACATAGACCATAACAGTTTATTAAACTGTGGATGTTTAGGTTTTTTTTCTAATCTTCTGCTCTGAGAAGCAAAAGATAAATTTGTTCATCCTTGCATGAATGTATCTGCAGGAGAAAATCCTGGAAACAGACTGGCAAGGTTTATGGAGTTGTTTTGCTAGATATTTTCAGATTCCCATCAAAAGAGATGGTGCAATTTTTCACACCTATTAGACCTGTTAAAGAGACTTTATTTCCTCAAGACCTCATCAAAATAGTGTGCCATCAAGGTTTTGAATGTTTGCCAATCAGGTATGTAAAAAATGGTACCTAGGTGTGGTTTGGTTTTATATTTCTGTTAGAACAGTAGTAGGGTTGAACATCTTTTCAGAATACATTAAATTACAACATACACATTAAATTATGTGTATATTTCTTTTCCTGTGAACTAGCTGTTCAGCTATCATTTTGTCTATTTTACTGTATTTTCCAGACTTATTTTGAGTGTATTTATATCTGCTAATTTTTCTGTTTTCCAATTTATTAATTTCTATTTTATTTTTATATTCTTTCTGCATTTCTCAGCATATCATGTTGTTGTTAAAGATGCTTAATTTGATTTCACTGTTTATTGATTTACTCATGTAAATCTGTAAAAATTAAGAAGTTTTTCACTAAAAACTGCTTATTTCTATCCCATTTGTTATGATATGAATGTTTTCCATTCCTTGTATTTTCTATATATATTTCAGTTTGTATTTCCTCTTTGAGCCAAAAATTGCAGATTGTTTTAGCTTGTTTTCTGCTTTTAATTTCTAGGTAGTGAACCCGGCGTCGCACTTCATGCAGATGCACTCGCTGCAGTCCCTGTGTGGCTCCGTCATCGCCAGTACACCCGGACAGACCTGATCCAGAAGCTGCCCCTGCCCAACAAAATGAAGGATTACCTACAGGAGAAGCACTCCTGACAGAGGCCCGCAGCCCGGCATCGTGCACTTAGGGAGTGAGAGAGAGAGAGAGACGGAGATACAGTTTACAGACTCTTCATCGCCATCAGAACCTCTTGCTGCCATACTCTTTATTTCAGTTTTATGTGTAAAAGAGTGTCCAGTCCGCTTAGGGGTGGGGAACCGTTCGCGAGGTATCTTGGGTTCATTTTCGTTCTTTACAAAGGGAAGACTGGAGGTTTGAGGAGGTGTGAAGTCTCTTCCATCAACGCGCAGAATAATCACAATGTGAATGATCAGATTCTCCTTACCCACCCACCCCCAGTTCTTTGCTGCTATCCACTGTGATTTTATGCATTAAAAGCACATTTCATGTGTATCCAATCCTTAGTAAAGTTGAATGAAACTTGCAGAATGAACCTGTTATGTCTCTCTTTCAATGGCCCATCTTCAAAGATAGTGTTGAGTCAGCATAGCCGTGTGATTAATCACAAGAGTTTACACCTACGCCGAAAATGATTTTTAATTCCATGCTCTACGAAGGTTTATTTAGAATTGTGAACTGACATAACCTTGGGTAATAGAACACAGGTCTGCGACATATCTTTCTGCCACATTCGTTTCTAAATTATGTTTGAGGTTGTGCTGTCTTTTGGTTCTTAGAAGCTGGATTTTTCTGTTGCCTTCATTTTCATCTTGTGGTTCATCTGTTTATAATAAATGGCCTTACATTAAAAAGTTGTAAAGAAATATATACCACCAACTTAAAAATTGTTGTCTTTTCTGTCATTAAACTCTAGTACAAATTGGCATAACATATAAAGACCTATGGAACTAGAGCTATTAAAGAAATTATTAGATGATCTTAAAAAAAATTTCGAGGTAGTAGATGCTTTTACTGTTTTAATTTCTGGGTTGTTTTCACTGTCATCAGAGAATTTCGTCTATACTCTTTTAACATTTGGAATTATGCTAAAGTTTTCTTTGTGGACTAATATAAAGTATCACTTCAGGCATAGTTCAAATGAAGATATGTTCTCCATTATTAGGAGAGAAAAGATATATATTATAAAACTATTTACTTATTAATGCTATTTTAAGTTCCTTTATGTCTTTTCATAGTTTTGAACCCTTGATCTTTTAGGAACTGGAAAACCAAATCTACTACTAGTATTTTGTCAATTTTTCCTTGCTTGTTCTATGATATCTGCTTTCTGAATGTTGCTCCTATATATATAAAAGTCACTACTATTATGGCTTTATTTTGAATTGTACTCTTAACATTTTTTCCTTTGCCTTAAATAATGTTTTTGTCCTGAATCCCACCCTGTCTGATGATGGCAATCAGACAATGATGGTACTTACCTTTTGCTTGTATTTACCTGGCATACCTTTCCTCATTCTTTATTTTCAACAAGTTTTCAATAACCTTCTTTTAGATATATCTCTTGTATACAACCTAGAATTGATGAAGTCAGTCATTTGTCCCTCTTTCTCTCATTTCTCTGCTGGTCTTCCTAGTTCCCCCCTCCTGTCTTTGGTTAGTAACTGATGCCATGAGATTTGCACAGTTCATCTGGGCCATCATAACACCTGCAAGCCTTTCATTGCACCACACTCTGCTGCTCAGCCTCGGTTGCCAATATGCTCCAGGCTATAAGTCAACCTTCTAGATACAGCCTCTGATGTTCACTCATTCATTCAATTAATAAAGACTTATCCTCTGCCTAATTTCCCCAAAGACTACCTATCTCCCACTACAACAAGTAGGCAGGTATTCAAAGGGAAAAAAAAAAAGTATAATGTCAAGTGGAAAGAAAGGCAATGTTTTCATTTCCAGCTCATTCTCAAAAATAAACTTTGGAGCCGGGTAAAGCCAGAGATCGGAGAAGGCAATGGCACCCCACTCCAGTACTCTTGTGTGGAAAATCCCATGGATGGAGGAGCCTGGTAGGCTCCGAAGAGTCGGACACGACTGAGCGACTTCACTTTCACTTTTCACTTTCTTGCATTGGAGAAGGAAATGGCAACCCACTCCAGTGTTCTTGCCTGGAGAATCCCAGGGACGGCGGAGCCTGGTGGGCTGCCGTCTATGGGGTCGCACAGAGTCGGACATGGCTGAAGTGACTTAGCAGCAAAGCCAGAGATGGATCCAGATTTCTTTTTTGGTTTGAATCACTTTGCAATAATAATTCAAGTAACCAAAAAGGTCCTTCCTTGGATCACGGAAACTCATGACTAGCAAATCATGAATATGAAAATAACCTGCCACAGATTGTGGAAAGCAAGACAATTCGATGCATCAACCTCTCATTCCTGCTTCCATACCACACCCGGCAGGCTCTTTACTTTTGCTAAATCACTTTTCATGGAGCTAAACCAAGGTGCCAAATTTTATAATTCAAATACGCTTCCTACTCTAAGGTTTCAGATGTGCCAACAGGAGGAACTCTCTTGCATTCAGGTCTTTCTCTCTCTCAGGTCTTTTGAGAGGCAGCAGTCACACATTACTTTAGTTAGTAAGCAAAATACATTTTTATAAAAATTAGAGGCTTCCCTGGTGGCTCGGGCAGTAAAGAATCGCCTGCAATGTGGGAGACCCAGTTTGATCCCTGGGTGGGGAAGATCGCCTGGAGGAGGGCACGGCAACCCACTCCAGTATTCTTGCCTGGAGAGTCCCCATGGACAGAGGAGCCTGGCGGGCTATAGTCCATGGGGTCACAGAGTCAGACATGATTGAGCGACTAACACTTGCTCAATTAGGAGACTAGTCCTAATGTCCACAACACACACAGAAATGCCATCAGCTGTAACCTTCTCTACAGTCAAGAAAAGATAATCTAAGACACTACCTGTGTCTCTTCTTCTTGCCCCAAAAGCAAATTGAAAATGAACAACGATGTCTTTCGAGAGGCAACAGTCACAGATTATGTTAGTTGGTAAGCAAAATATATTTTTATCATAATCAGGGGACTTCCCTGGCAGTCCCGTGCTTAAGACTCAGCACTTTCACTGCAGAGGGCACGGGTTCGATCCTTGGTCAGGCAACTAAGATCCCACATGCCGTGCCTTATGGCCAAAAAAAAAATTAGGCATTCTTCCAGGGTGAGAGGAAGCAAGTGTAAGGAAGAAAGACTGGAGAATTCTGGTACTAATACTAAAAATGCTGAGTGGGAAATATATCCTGAGGGCACCTTAGGCTAGGGGACCCAGGCAGACGGTGTACATGGGTGAAGAGAAACAAAGGGTGTTCACTTTGACTTCTCTTTTCTTAGAGATACGGGCACCAAGAACTTTTCTTAGAAAAACAACATGACACTCTGATGAATGGCCGCCCCAGTCAGCCTCAAAGTCAGTTACCTAATCCTGAGGGCAGGGTTTGTGCTGAAGAGACAAAAAGCAGTCCCTTCTACCCGAGGCCACTGCTCCTCCGCTCTGGCCAAGGCCACCTCGTGGGACCACGGGCCCAGCATGGGCAGCTCTTCCAAGCTTTGCAGAAAAAATTGTACATCAAGGTACTTAAGATGAAGTCCCCTGAATTTTGAATGCTGAGGATTCATTTAATTTTTCAAAATACTATGCATGCCAAAGAAGACAGCTTGACCCACGGGCCACGGGAGTGTGGTTCAGACACACAGAAGGAGATGGGATTTCTATCAGTGTATCCCAGTCATGGGGCTTCCCAAGTGGCACTAGTGGTAAAGAACCTGCCTGCCAATGTAGGAGACGCAAAGGATATGGGTTCGATCCCAGGATCAGGAAGATCCCTTGGAAGATGGCATGGCTACTCACTCTAGTATTGTTTCCTGGAGAATCCCATCGACAGAGGAGCTTGGCAGGTTACAGTTCATGGGGTCGCAAAGAATTGGACGTGATTGAAGCAACATGGCACGCATGCACCCCAGTCATGCCAGTAATCTCAAAGACATTGACCTACTACTAAAAATGTTGCACAAAAGGGCCTCTATGGCTACTATATATAGAATAGATAATCAACAAGGACCTATTGTAAAGTGTTCTCTACTCAGTATTCTATAATAATCTAAATAGGAAAAGAATCTTAAAAAGGATAATCTTAAAAGGATGTATATGTACAACTGAATCACTTTACTGTACATCTAAAACTAACACAACATTGCAAGTCAATTATATGCCAATATAAAATTAAAAAAAATTAAATGTATCCATTTAAAAATGGGGAGAAAATGCTTCTGTGGGTCCAGGCCCCTTGGCAAGGATGGGGCAACTTTCCAACTCTGGCCTTCACTGAGCAACCAGTGATGTTATCTCCCTACCTGGCACTTACTCCCCACTTGCAAGCATAATGAGACAATGAGGTAAAGGGTGGTTTATTGAAAGAGAAGAGAACTCACCGTCTTTGATTCTGTGCAACAGCAGTCAAAGTGGCTTTGTGCTCCAAGTGCCTCTTTCAGGCCGGGGGAAATGCTTAGTTCAGACAGAAGCCTTGGGAACTTTCAGCCCTAACGTAGAGGAGACACTCACCAAGTGTCTCCTGGGGTGAGGCAAGCTCTGGCCCATCTTCTGCTGGCTTTTTCTGTGGCTTCAGGGTTCACACTTAGCTCTTACGATTTTGGGGTCCACTTTTGCTGCTCCCAGTTTTCCTTCTAGGTTTGGCATTTTAAGGGAAGTCTTTGGAGTGCTTCCTGAGCCACGCGGCTGTGTGGACATTATACCAGTCAGTATGGCCTCCCTTCAAGCCCATCCTCTTCTTCCTGCAACTCTCCTGTGCTTTCTGCTTTCCACCACATTAGATGTGTGTAGTGTGTAGCGCATGTTCAGTCACTCAATCATATCCAACTCTCTGTGACCCCCTGGACTGTAGCCTGCCAGGCTCTTCTGTCAGCGGAATTCTCCAGGCAAGAATATTGGAGTGGATTGCAATGCCCTCCTCCAGGGGATCTTCCCAACCCAGGGATCGAACCCATGTCTCTTGTGTCTCTTGCATTGGCAGGTGGATTTTTTACCACTGTGCCACACAGGAAGCCCAGTGAAATCAGGCTAAATCAGGTATATAATTTACCTAAAAAAGAGAAAATTCTCAAACAATCCTGAGATATATATAAGTGGTTGCCATCTTGATTTATATGGATGATATAAATGAGAATATTGGTGGTAAATAACTTAGCCAAGTTATTAGCAATCTAAGCCAGAACTCACCCAGCTCTGACACTATTATAGAACTCAGAAAGCTGAAACAAGCACCTACAAAGCCAGACCTTATATTTGCTTTTTTTTAAAGTTCAGATTCTTCTATCTGGGAAATGGAATCATAAAAGTACACTCTACAATATACTTAAACATAGCCTTTAGCATTTATTTTTTTCCCTCCATCATTATTGCCATTGCTATTATCTTATGTTTCTCAGAGATTATGCAGGACCACATAACCAGGTATTATATACACTTTTTCATTGTAATAATTCACTCCTTGCATAACAAGGGGAGAAAGATATTATATTGAATTACCTATAATTTTGAATATAGTAGACATCTATATACAACCAAATGCATGTTTTGGCTTGCAAGTTGAAAAATATAAGAAATATACAAGATAGGGTCTTCAATTTGCACAAACTAACTCAAGCCAGCTGAAGCCAAAAGGGGAATTTCTTAGAAGGGTAGCTGTGGAATTGAAGCGAAAGCTCACAAGAGCCCAAATAGTGAAGTTGTGGAAAGGCCTGCAAATTTCCCTGCATGAGTCTTATACCCATCTCTTGACCATTCTTTGCGGCCCAGGGAGTGGTGTTCTACAATGATATAGCCTGGCTCTCGGGTTCACCTCCATGGAGTTAGATGAAATAGGTGTGTGATGTTGTGGCTCATAACAATATTTATTTGGTAGTCCTTTCGTTTCTGGCACAGATCTCCTAAAAAACCCTTGGAATTTCTGGAGTGTTATTACTGAATTTCTATTGAGATGATTTTTGGAAAGTACCTAAGGGTGGGGGCTGGTTGTCAGGGGAAACAACCATTTGATTAGAAGGTTGGCACTTTCAGTCCCATTCTCTGACCTTCCAGGAGAGGAAAGAGGCTGGAAATTGAGTCAGTCACCAATGGCCCATAATTTAATTGATCAAGCCTCTATGATGGGGACCTTTGCAGACAAAGGTCCATCTAGTCAAAGCTATGATTCTTCCAGGAGTCATGTACAGATGTGAGAGCTGGACCATAAAGAAGGCTGAGTGCCCAATAATTGATGCTTTTGAACTGTGGTGTTGGAGAAGACTCTTGAGAGTCCCTTGGACAGCAAGGAGCTCAAACCAGTCAGTCCTAAAGGAAATCAACCTTGAATATTTACTGGAAGGACTGATGCTGAAGCTGAAGCTCCAATACTATGGCCACCTGATGCGAAGAGCCGGCTCACTGAAAAAGACCTGACACTGGGAAAGATTGAAGGCAGCAGGAGAGGATGGCAGAGGATGAGATTGTTGGATGGCATCACCAACTTAATGAGTTTGAGCAAACTTTGGGAGATGGTGAAGAACAGGGAAGTATGGCATGCTGCAGTCCATGGGGTTGCAAAGGGTCAGACAGACTGAGAGACTGAACAGCTATAATGAGGACTCCATAATTATGCCAAAGGAGAGGGCTGGGAGAGCTTCCAGGTTGGTGAACACGGGAAGATTCATGGAGCGGGCATGGAAGCTTTCCCTTTCCCCACACCTTGCCTGACACATCCCTCCCATCTGGATGTTCCTGAGTTATCATTATACCTTTTTATAATAGACTGGTAATCCAGCAAGCAAAATGCTTCTCTGAGTTCTGTGATCTGCTCTAGAGCTGGTCAGTCAGAAGTGCAGATGACAACCTGGATCTGTGATTGGTATATAAAACAGCTGAGGGGGTGGTCTCATAGGACTGAACTCTTAATTTGTGGAATTTGATATTATTTCCAGGCAAAAGGTATCAGAATTAAGTTAAACTGTAAGACACTCAGCTGGTATCCAAGAATTGCTTCATTGCTTGGTGGTGTGGGGTAAAACCATCCACATGTTATAACTGGTGACCATCCCTTGACCCTTCTCCATGGCAACAGGAGTGGGATCCTAGATGTGACCTCTACTGAGACTTCAGGTCCACCTCTGCATAATTAGGTGCAATAGAGTGGCAGGTATATATCTAGAACAAGTAGGGAAGAAAGGAAGTTGGGGATACACAGACAAACAAATACAGATAATCCCAAAACTCAGAGAAACAAAATAGAACAACTGCAACAATTAAAAATCTGATTGGGTGCTAAACAGACCAAATGTTTAGGCTCACAAAAAAAAAAAAAAGATTGTATTGTGAATAAGTCCATAGACTAAGTGGAATTTTATTAATTCAATTATATATTGTAGGTAGAATTTTATGTGTTAATTTGAATCTGTATTAAGTGCTTACTCTGTGCCAGGGATTATTCTAGACCCTGGGACTACAGCAGTGAACAAATCAGTAAAAAGTCCCTGCCATCATGAAGCTTACATTATATAGGGAGAGATAGATAATAAATAGGATTGAAGAAGTACAAGTACATGGTATGCTAAATAATAATAAGTGCTTTGGTGGGGGGCAGGGGAATGAAGTTTAAGATGTCCTTTGAGTTGTGCTTTAAGGAATGAGAAAGGAAGAAGGAAAGGCCTTAGAGGAGAGAGTAACCGAAGCAAAACAAAAAAACATGATTGGAAGATGAGTTGTTGTAGATGAACGCCATAAACTTCCCAATGGTAATTTTAATATAAGCAGAAAACAAGTCATCAATCACAATGTTCTGTATCCTCTGGGCAAGGATTGCATTAATGGACAGCATCAGCAAAACACAGAAACTTGTAGAACATTGTTGGAAGTCAGGATGCATGGATTGCACAGTGGATGATGCAGTATCACAAATAATGATGTGGCCGGAATGAAATAAATGGGCTTAGGAACAGGCAAGAAGGGTTATGTTGTTTCATGGTTCAGAAGAACCATGGTAATTTGTAACAGCAGCACTGCTATCCTTTCCTGTGGTGAGAGATGTGAAATGAGCCAGAAACAAGGCATTTGGCAATAAAGAACAGGAAGAGATATTTCCTGGACCTGAAGAGGAAGCAATGGTGCCTGGACAGTCCTGAGACCCTCCAGATGCACTGACTGGAGAATAAACAGGACAATAAACAAACATGTACGGACTTCTCTTTAACAATTATTATAAATCTTCATGATAAATCACTGTACCTCCCATGGCACCACTACTTTTGTAGTATACTCTCCAGCTGAATTGTTTATGTAGATATGTTCATCTCTCAGCCATGTCTGCCTCTTAGTGACCCCCATGGACCCCACCAGGCTCCTCTGTCCATGAAGATTCTCCAGGCAAGAATGCTGGAGTGGGTAGCCATTCCCTTCTCCAGGGGATCTTTCCAATTCAGGGATTGAACCCAGGTCTCCTGCTTGGCAGACAGATTCTTTACTGTCTGAGCCACCAGGGTCCTAGCAAAGAACGTCCACCCAGATACCAGCCTACTCCTGGGGTGGCTCTGACCTCACACGAATCTCAACATCTGAATCAGTGATGCCCCCAACACACACCCCGCAACTCTAAGTGAAAAGGAAGAATAAGTTAGATTCCTCATAGACAATCATGGGGGGAAAATTAGAATTGTGATTTGGAATCAGAAAAGTGAAATGAAAACATTTCTAAAGAGGTGTTTAGTGCTCACCTTTGGGAATGCGTGGGGAGGTGGCCCCTGGGTGAACACATGAGACCTTCTGATAATGTTAATTTCTTGACCTGGGGGGTGGTTCCATGGCTATATTCCCTTTGCAACAATTCCGAGAGTTGTATATTTATGGTCTGTGTACATCTACACTTAAAGTTTTTATGTTTAGTTGCTCTGTCGAGTCTGACTCTTTGTGACCCCACGGACTGTAGCTCGCCAGGCTCCTCTGTCCATAGGATTCTCCAGGCAAGAATACTGGAGTGGGTTGCCATTTCTTTCTCCAGGGGATCTTCCCAACCCAGGGATTGAACCTGTGTCTCCTGTGTCTCCTGCATTGAAGGCAGATTCTTTACCGCTGAGCCACTGGGGAAGCCCTAAATAAAAGTTTACCACATACACATGAAAAAAACCCACAGACATAATTCCATTCTGAAGTAAAAATCATTTAACGCCACAGAGTCCGGCGGTCGGGAGGACAGTCTGTGCCTCAGCATGGCCGGACGATGACTGCGGTGGACTTCAGGGTGAGGGAAGTTCTTTCTCTTCACTCTCCCCTGACAGGCCCACCTCACTCACCTTAACTCAGCCCTGTCTCACAGCCGTTCTCCACCGTGCCTCACGGACCAGGAATTCCTGCAGAGGCTGTGTCCGGACACGCACGACGCAGACTGACACACGGGCCTTGGAGAACTTCCCGGAGGTGGTTTAAGAGTGATTATATAACATGTTAAGTCTGTGTTCCTTTTTCAGGCATAACTGAACGTTTGCCAAAATAACTAATTGTCAATCCTTTCCCACTGACCCAAACAAAACCATGGTAAATAAATTACAGTTCTGCAGCACAGTCTCAAAAGACACATACACACAACCTGGCGTTCAAATGACATCACAGCCCTCCATGAGGAACATCTCACATCCACAAACTCGCTGAAGGGTTTGATGCTGAATTATGTCTTTTTAAGTCATAACACCTGTGGCGAGAGCTAGGTAGGGCTGGGGAAGCCATGAATGTCGTTAAGTAAGAGAAACCAAAACATCAAGAAAAGAACTACTTCTCTTTTGCTGACTGGTTTGGGTCAGAAAAAGAAAACAAGGAATGTTAATAAGTCGACATGTTGTAGGAAAGCCATGAAAATCGGCAAGTGTCCATGTGCCCAAAGGCCTAATGAGACGCAAGCAGCAGACCTGAGAGAGATTTAATCCATTCCTTCCTTCCCTTCTGGTTGCCTTTATGTCTGGATTTTATAGAACTCTGACTTTACGGATGGATGCAGTGTGTACAAGAGGCAGACATGTGGGTTCTCTTTAGGGATGTTTCTCAGTGAACACAGAGGTTGTTGAGGGTGGGGTAGGAGCTCGAGGTGTGGCAGAGTTGTGTCCACTGGCTCTTTGACACTTAACTGCCCTCCCCAAATCCACGACTAGTGACTTCACGTTGGTGGCCTGAAATCAGCCATGGTGGGAGAATTTAGACCTCTGAACTTGCAAGTGCTACAGATTGTGGCTTTGGTGGATATAGGTGGAAGCAGCTGGTTACTAACTATTAACTAGTACCCCATGGAGCAGGAGTGTGGCAGCATCTGAAATGACTGTATATTTGGCAAGGGTGGCTAACTTACCCTTCCCTAACAAAAGCTAACTCTTGGGCTCCAGCATGGACAGAAAGCGGAGGAGACAACCTCTTTGTATTCTGTGCAAGTTCAATCAGACCCAGCGTTGTATTTTAAGGACAACTTGGAAAAAATTACTCTGTGGCCAGGGAGTACCATGGCATATGAAGAACGCTTGAAACAAACGAGCATATTGTGACCAAGAAAGGAACAGACTCATAAGAGAAAACTGTCTACAGAGGCTTAGAGGGCATTCATTCATTCACTCAAATATGGATAGAATGCTTTCCATGGGTAAAGCGGGGATTCAATGATGAGCAAGATGACAGCATAGTGTTTGTCTTCCTGAGCTTACATTCAGGTGGTAGAGAATAATAAAAACAGGTAAGCAAGACTTCCCTAGTGGTCCAGTGATTAAGATTCACCTGCCAATGTGGGAGATGCAGGCTCAATCCCTGGGTCGGGAAGATCCCCTAGACAAGGAAATGACAACCCACTCCAGTATTCTTGCCTGGGAAATCCCACGGACAGAGGAGCCTGGCAGGCTAAAGTCCATGGGGTTGCAAAGAGTCAGACACAACTTAGCAAATGAACTGTAACTATAGCCAAATGTAAGAGTACACTTAGTTTTGTAGGGAAACTGCCAAACTGCCTTTCTAAGTTGTTGTTGTTGAGTCGCTCAGTCATGGCTGACTTTTGCGACCCCATGGACTATAGCACGCCAGGCTCCCCTGTCCTTCACCATCTCCAGGAGGTTGCTCAAATTCATGTCCATTGAGTCAGTGATGCCATCCAACCAACTCTCCTCTGAGGTCCCCTTCTCCTCCTGCCTTCAGTCTTTTTTTTTTTTCATTTATTTTTATTAGTTGGAGGCTAATTACTTTACAATATTGTAGTGGTTTTTGCCATACATTGACATGAATCAGCCATGGATTTACATGTATTCCCCATCCCGATCCCCCCTCCCACTGCCTTCAGTCTTTCCCAGCACCAGTGTCTTTTCTAATGAGTCAGTTCTTTGCATCAGGCGGCCAAAGTACTGGAGCTTCAGCTTCGGCATCAGTCTTTCCAATGACTATTCAGGGTTGAGTTCCTTTAAGATTGACTGGTTTGTTCTCCTTGCAGTCCACCTTCCAAAGCAGCCGTACCATTGGGACTCCTACCATCAGTGAACAGGAGTTCCTGTTGCTGCTCACCTCCGGCAGCATCTGGTGTTGTGTCTGAGGCTTCTTAATGGGAGTCAGCAGTGTTGAGTCCGATCACCCGAGTGCACTGGCCAAGTCTAGTTTCTTGACCTAAATGCCACAGAGGACACAGATGGGGTACTGTTTCCTCAAGAGGCCTTTCTTGTCACTTGGCCTTATTCTACAACATTTTCAGCTTGTCTCTCTCCAGACTCACCACCTAGATTGGGCCAGGGTAGCAAATGGCCCTTCTCATGGGCACCAGCAGAATGGTCTCTGCATAATGAGGCTTTAAGAATATAATCCAACTCACCTATTTTAGGTGTCACCTAAACAGGTGTCACCTATTTTAGGATGACAACATGAACATTTAAACATAATAGAGATCATATGCAGCTCTGTGGAGCCTGATGGAACAGTTCTCCTAAGTTGCTATGACTTGCTTGGACCTAGAAGGTGGCCAGGATGCTCCAGGACAGGGATTCCCAATGCCTGTCCTGGAGGCCCCCAGCGCCAAGAAGCAAACAAGCACAGGTCATCTGGGAAATTGTGGGTTAAGCCCAGTTAAACCACAGTTAAACTATATTTAACTTTTCTGTTCCTGTTGGTTCGTTAGTCATTGTAAATACAGGACGTTTCCCAGGCCTATTTTAACTTTGACCAACAAGGTTAATTGGCTGTCCAAA